>NC_083389.1:3100000-3700000 GCF_031755915.1 Ziziphus jujuba | reverse complement strand
TAAAAAGTGCACATCTTTCTTAGTAGCGGGGTCCAGACAAAGAATAGGAAAGGTGACTTCACTATATTTCCAACCAGGAACAAGACCTATCATAGGAATATTTTTTTTTAGTGGGACGATTGCTCTGAAAAGATAGACTGCCTATCTTTTCTTTAATCTCGGGCCAAATATGATTGGGATGGGCAAATTCAAACCCTTCAGGTAAAATAAGAACAGCCCCTATGTTCAAAGATCCTTTTTTACCATTAGCAAGAACTTGTTTTAGTTGCAAATCATAAGGAATTCAAACAACTACTTCAAATACAGTATTAGGAAGTACCGCTTGTGGAACCTTGATATCCATAGGCTTATTGGCTAAATAGCAATTGGCACATACAATATGGCCGGTCGCTTCTAGTGGATTTTCATAAACCTGCTATGTAAAAATGGGATATGCATTTGAAATGGGTGCCCAAGTTATTATATATATCATGAGCAAGACGGAAATAGATCGAGTAATCTCTTCCTTTATCAAAGAAAAGGCATTTCTAGTTGGCATGGTTCGATCATTGATCCCGAAAATTTCTACAATAAAATTAGATAAGTCACTAGTATAGTTCCCTATCTATGATTTGCTATTTACTGAAATAATTTTACTGAAACATTAAAGGAAACCCCTATATGGGTAGAAAGAATAAGTACAATTTTGAATGGGTTGCTTATGTACAGAGTAACAAGGATAATAATTGAATCGATCTATCATTTTTCAGTCATTCATTGAATGATAAATAACTAGAAGTGACGAAGATACACGATTTAAGTAACAAAAGATCCAATATTTAAAAATGGTATCTAAAATTACTTGAAAAGTAAAGACAATACCTGATATAATTTGATCATTATGAGCAAATCCAAAATCTTTGTAGATAGAGCCAATCATTAGTTCCCAGCCATGTGGCGAATGGAATCCTATACATAAATCAGTTAATAAAAGAAGAAAAAACCCATGTATTGTGTCACTTAAGTTATATAGGAATTCTTGAACCCAAGAGTTAAGAATAACAAGTTCATCATTTCCTAGAATAGAATAACTGCTTGGAATAATGAAAGAGATTATATTTTGTTGAGAAATGAAAAACGTATCCATACGATTCTCATTGTGCATTTTGATCAATTGGATCGTTTCTTTGTAGATTCCATGGTGAGGCTTTGGTAAATGTGTTTCCGGGTATTCCTTTATCATTTCATCCAAGAGGGAGAGTTCTTCTAATTCTATGAATGTTTTTTAGAATACTGTTTTCTTGAATACCACTCAAACAAATTTCGAAGTGTTTAGTATGCCACCAATTAGTAACCTAAGATTCCATACTTTTATTAAATCAGAGAGAGATCCACCAAGGCAAAAATACTTTAAATGAAAGATATATAAGGGAAATGAATGCTTTCTTTTTTGCCATTTTTTAATCTGGGAATTTTTAAATGAACTCACCTCATTTGTCGACTCAATACTGCTATTTCTATTTCTATCAAGCGTTGGTTCTATTACATTAGAAGTTATAGAGCCCATGAATCTATTTCCTATTTTTTATTTGTGATTCAGTACAGTGGTTAGTCCTTGAATTTAGAAAGAATATAGAAAAACAATAAGAAATGGTGCACTTCAAATTCTAAAAAAAAAAAAAAAAAAAAGCAATTTCGTTTTATGACTATTCCTTATTCATTTGCGTTTAGCTCGAATGAGCGTTCTGAAGAAACTTCAGTTAAGTTGTGCTATGTAAAAAAGAGGATTCTTGAGTTTTTGTTTTTTCCCTCTTGCTAAGAAAGCTGCGATTCTTCGGTTCTTGTTTCAGAATACTTCAATTGGTACACGCAAGAAATAGGCCAACTTGGCAGCCTTTGCTTAATTTCTGGTAGAGTCAAATTCTCATTAGTACGAGTCAAGGGAATGCACCCTTAGCCTTCGATTTCCATGTAAAGGGCACGACAAGCATAAATACCCTCTTTAACTTCTATTCCAATGGACTGAATGTCTTTCATAAGAAATCGAAGGAAGATGCTGTAATTTTTTCCAAGAAATCCCCAACGAAAAATACACACTATTCCTTCTTTTATATCGAATCAATCATAACCACTACCTACATTCCATGAAATTATGCACCACAAATAGGAACTAATAAAAAGACCTGTGACTCCATAAAGAGACATCACAATCCCTTATGGGAAAAAATTATTTGCTGAGAGGGAACTAAAGATATAAAATTCCTACTAAAATAACTCGAAGTTGCAACCAATAAAAATCCTAATGAACCTAAAAAAAGGATAAAGCCCTAGTAGAAATTACTCATTTTTTGAGACCCCACTATAAGTTCTATCCATATACGGTTTGATCTCCAACTCATACTATACCAGATCTAGTTGCATTTTATTGGAATTGGGGAATAACCAAAAAAAAAAATTTACTTTCATTTTTTTTGTTTCCGAAGTTACTTTCATCAACTAGCACTGTTATGATGTAAACTTTTAGGAGTAATTCATCAAATTGCCTAGATCTAAACTAAAATACGAACATCCCTTTCATATGTTATCTTGTAGATATCCACATACATATATCGACTTTACTTTTCCAAAATTCATCCTGATATCGATCCATTTGAAAATAGCTCTAATTCAGTTACTCGTATATCATGTTTACACATTCACACGAGCTTATGCTCGGAAGAAGCCACACATTATACCATATTCTAATAAATAGATAACTATGCTATGATTCACATCAGTCTTAAAAAAAAAAAAATAGATAAGATTTTGGCTCATCATATTTAAATTTTTTTTTTTTTTTTGGAACATGAAGACATAAAGAAACCATTGCAATTGCAGGAAAAACTAAGCCCACTAAAGGCACAAAAATAGAGGGTAAAGTGGTAAGAATTGTCATAGAATGGATACCTCGATTTAATATATTATTTGTACATGTTATTTATTGTTATAAAGATATCTTATAATTCATATATTAATATTACTATTATACTGAGTATACCTAAGTGCGTACATACACTAATTAATATTAATTATTAATAAAGGGTATATAATGTATATATACTAAGATATAATAAAATAAGATAATAAAATAAGAATATAATGAGGATTCTATAATATAAGAGTCTATAGATTGATATATATATTTTTAATATATTTAATATATATTAAAAAAATCTTTCATATATATTAAATAAATAAAAAATTTATAAGTCTGTAAAGTATCTAATATACTAGAATATACTAAATACGTACATAATATAATTAATGTAAATCAAAAGTGTAAATATGTAAATAAAATAAGTAAATAAATGGGTTTATTCATCTTTCAGCATGCAATACATGTATGATAATTCACTTTTTTATTATGTTCATTTTTTATTTGTATTATTCTTCATTTTCGTTTTTCCCTTCGCAAAAATTTTCGTTATAATACGATCCGACAAAAGAGATCCTTAGTAAAATCAAGGATTCTTGAGGGATATAGAAAGATGCAGGACCCCCCGCCCAATTTTATGGACGAAAGAGACAGAATTCGCTCTTTTTATTTTGTTTGATAGAGATTTCTTGATGGGCTATTGATAAAAAAAAGTATCCGCATGATTCTTTTTCCAATTTAATCTTATGTGACCAAAGAAAAATCCATTCCTGGAATTTTGACTTTACTTCTTGTAAACTAAATAACTACTTGGTTACCACAAAACAAGTAATAAATTTAAAACAAGTAACAAATTTTTGAATTTATTAAATCTAATTATTTATTAAATATTAAATTAAGGATAAGGATATATGGCTCTCCTTAATTTTATTTAAGGATATATGGCTCTCCTTAGTTTTATTTTTGATTTCATTTTTCGATTCAAAGGAAAGAAAGCATGGAGCTTAAATAACTCACTCAGAACGCCTTTTAAAGGATTACATGGTACGATTGGATCAAATAAGCCCGTACAGAATAAATATTCAGCTACTTGTGCACCCTTGGGTACTGTCTTATTCAATGTTTGTTCAATTACTCTTTTACCCGCAAATTCAACGTAGCCATTTGGTTCGGCAATAATGATATCTCCTAACATACCAAAACTAGTTGTCACCCCACCCCTACGAGGAGATGAAATGATTGACACATAGAATAACTTATTATTTGATTGATAATAATATAAAGCAAAATATATTTTAGCCATTTGCATCAAGCTTAAAATTCCTTCTTGCATACATGCTCCTCTAGAAGCACACACTAGAATAAAAGGTAAAATTTTATTTGTAGCATGTTCGATCAAATGTGTGATTTTCTCACCCCACTACCAATCCCATACTACCCCCCATAAACTGAAAATTTATAACCTCGATTGCTATAGGAATACCATTTAGTTGACTTATGCCTGTTTGAATAACATCAATTAATCCTATCATTCTTTGATTAAAATCAATATGATCTTTATAAGGTTCCTCCCGCAAATGAAATTTTATGGGATCCCTCGAGACCATGTCTTCATCCAGAGGCTTCCAAGTACTTGGATCAACCGAACTTTCGATTCTATTTGAACGAGTCATTTTCAAAGGACGTCCACAATGTTCACAAATATTCATTTGAAATTTAAATAATTTCTTATAATTTAATCCATAACAATTTTTGCATTGCACCCACAAATATTTGTATTTTTCAGTTATCTTTAAATCACTTTTTCTATCTCTTATTTGTATTTGATTTAGAGGAAATGCTAAATCATTTTTTCTTTCTCTTATTTCAGCTAGAGCTTTCTTTAATTTGTTTTCTTTTAGTTGAGTTAAAACTCTCTCTAAATCCCTTTTTCTTTTTCTTATTCAAGTTAGAGCTCTCTCGAACTCTTTTTTTCTTAGAGTTTTTACACTATCATCCGTACTATAAATGTAACTGTCATTGGAATTGACACCACTACTTAAAATATAACGATCAGTTCTGATTTGAGAACGAAGATAACTATCAATGCAACTAGTATTGTGATTATTCCAACCATATTTATTATCATACATGTAATGATAATAGTGAGGATTGTCACTCTTAAATACATTATTCGGATAACTAGAATTCTAATAACTATAAAAAGAACTTTTTGGTGCACTTAGAAAAGAACGATCGGTGTCAATCTTAAAAATTTGATTTTCAATATCAAAATGTATGGAGTAATGGTCTCTATTACTATCCCTAAAGAAAAAAGTTTGATCAGATATGAAATTTTGAATGTACCTCCTGATGATGACTAAATGATCAACATTACTATAACTATAATTGTTATTCTTAATCCCATTAGGAATTTTTTTAATCATATGATTTATAATCATATCTTTATTTACATTGGTATTTTCATTTTCAATAGGACCACCAAAATTATCCATTGATTTACTTAACCCACACCTGTATTCTAACCCTTTCTTAAACAACATTGAATCAAACTGACATTTTTCCATAGAGCTTTCTTGCCCCTATTTACATAAAAATACAATAAATGAATAGTCATTTGATAAAAATAAGTTGAATATTCTGAATAGAATTTAGAATCAGAATAAGCATATAAATCCAATTGCTAGGATTATTAACTAGTAACAAGTAGATACTGAAAAGAAAAAAAAAAAGTGATTATCCCTTGTGAGAATCTGGAGTATCTTTTCTTTATATGTGATAAAATAGGATGAAATCTTTTTTCAATTCAAAATAATTGAAAAAGTTTTTTTTTTATTTTTTTATTATAAATAGCAAATAGCAGGTTCCTCCATGTTATGTCAAATTGAGATTAAAAAAAGAAAAAGTTGTTTTCTCGTATGAATTGAAGAACCTTTTTTCATAAAGTCTCGCCTACTAATAAGTTTCTATTCCAACACAAAATGAAAAGGACAATATACAAGATGGGTAGAAGAAATTGTGATACTTGACTCGATCCATGATCCGAAACGGCAAGATATAATAATATGTAATCAATAAATGATAATATATAAAATAAAAATATAATTATAAAAATGATAATTAAATTATATAATATAAAAAATAAAAAATACACCAATACTAAGGATCCATACGATTAATTGTGGATCCCGCACAACAATAGAAATGTTTAAGTTGTTTCACCTTATATTTTGTATTTAAGATCTTGTATATCTAGATAGGTTTGTATCTATCAGAAATTGATAAAATCTTTGTATTCAACTCAATGCTTTTACTAAAATATTGGGCCAAGTTTAATTTCAATTACAATTAAGAGAATGAACAATAAGTAATTACTGGATTACAAAGGATCCATTGCTTCGAATTCAAATTTGATATCCTTCCATACTTCATAAGCAGCAGCTAGTTTAGGACTCCATTTATTAGCCTCATGGATAATTTCATTACCCTCATGAGCAAGATCACGTCCCTCATTACAAGCTTGTAGAAATGCTTCTAGAGCTACTTGGTTAGCTACGGCACCGGGCGCATTTCCCCAAGGGTGTCCTAAAGTTCCTCCACCAAATTGTAGTACAAAATGATCTCCAAAGATCTTGGTCAGAGTGGGCATATGCCAAACATGAATACCCCTTAAAGCCATAGGGATAACACATGAAATAAATACCACGGCTTCAATATTTTTCAAGAAAATCATTGTGTAGTAAATCAATAAAGCCTAAAGTGATGTCTCTTTCCCCTTCAAGTTTACCTACTATAGTACTAGCGTGAATATGATCTCCACCACACAGATGTAACGCTTTAGCTAGTACACGACAGTGCATACCATGATTTTTCTATCTATCAATAACTGCATGCATTGCATGGTGGATGTGAAGAAGTGGACCATTATTTCGGCAATAATGGTTTGAAAAAGTATCTAAAAATATCAAATTTAGATATTTGTATCCTATCGAAGTAAGGAACTATGGCATATATGTTTGGAATATATTCCATTTTAAGAGAGTTAAAAAAGCACTATCTGGTTGAAAGGTTCTATACATCCACCCTTTCTCAAGGCACTTCTTTAGACAAAAACCCAGCTTTTTCCTATTTTCGAATGGTAAATATTTCTCAGAACATGGAGTGTGAATCAAACCCTTGTTTGAATTGAAATTGAGATACTAATGCAAGTTCTTCCTATTTGAATAAGATAGATTCATATATGAAAGTGGTTGACAATAAGTTCTTTCAAAAACAGACTACTTGTCCCGCTGTTAGAAGTGTTCCAGAAATGTTTGAGATCGAGTAAATAGCTCTATGAATGAATGGATTGGATCGAATTGGAAAATGGAAAGATTTGTACAAGTTAATGGATTGAATCGAATTGGAAAATGGAAAGATTTGTGCAAGTTATACTTTTCGTCACCATTTTATAAAAAATCATTAGGTATGAATACGTTAGACACCTGTAACTAGTGAAATAGTATCTCTCTCCGAAAAAACATATATATATATATATTTTTACCGTCACACAAAGAAAATATTTTGCTGCGAATGAACAAGATATTGAGGAATTGTCCATACATAAAATAATAATTATTGGTAGGGCCTTTTCCACATAAAAAAGGAATCCTTTGTTACAATAGAAGCAGACGTGATCTGGATTATTCAAGAATCGAAGTTGATTTGGTTTATAAAAAGAAGATATCAATGAATTTCTATGAAATGGTTTCACAGGATTCAGACCATTGTCTTGATCATGTGATATCATTGAGAAATAGGAATCCATGATATTAAAAGATTTCTTGTGATTATTTATAGTATGGAATGACCACTTTGGTATCTTAATGAACAAAAATGGTGATATTGTTCCTCCATTGATCAAGAATTTTGCTTTTTGGGAAGTATCATGATCATCCAATAAGAAAGGTTTCCACTTGTTCAAATGAATGACTTGAAGACCCATTGATTCTAACAACTGATTGCAGAGTTAGATCCTTCGGACCTTTCAATTCATAGATGTGGATCTTGGACCTATGAATGGGGATACTCCTAAAACTCACGAGAAAAAAGGAAGTGAGTTAGAGAAAAAGATAAGAAACTTGGACAAAAATAAAGGAAGTGACTTAAACAAATCTTTTTGGTCGATAACCTTAGACCAATCAATCAAATATAGATTAATACGTAATCGATCAAGCACTGCATGAAAATAAAAATGGTTCCTCTACTTATAAATGAAATGTTCCAAATGTTCCTGTAAATTCTTGCTCCCATTGGACCATTTGTATCTATATGCATTAGGATCCTGATTCATGGATCTCGCGGTTCGGGAAACAAAAATAAAATGATTGAACCATTTCTTATGAATTTTTTTTCAAATTTGATAAATTTTGGTTGATCGTATATTTCATTATAGTTCTATGATTCAGAGTATCATTTCTTATTCGATCCCTTTGAATTCCATATTTGAAGTTACGATCAGATCTATTCATTAAAAATAATCGATTGAATACATTTCTTATGTACCCATAGGTTCTATATTGGATTTGAATCAGATTTTGGATCAATCTCTATTGATTGACTGCTTCCATTGTGTTGTTGCTAGCAAATGCCACTATTTTTGGTTTTGTATCTTCCAAATCATTCCCATAGGAGGCCCGGACCCATTATTTTCTGATCCTTCCATAAAAAGATTCATTTTCTTCATAAAAAATAGGAGGTAGAACCAATAAAGATTTCTTTCTCGATTCATCTATAAAGTTGAATACCTCATTTAAGAATTGTTTTTGATCCTGTCTGTAGGAATCAATAGAAAAGGCAAATCCCTTACGATACACCAGATCTGGCTTGAATATCGATAGAGTGAATAGATCTGCCATTTCTTGAACTTTTGATTCAAAATCATGTTGTAATGTGTATCCCCCCTATTCCGGTCATGGAATAGATGAAATAAATTAAAAAATGGATTTTTGCTCAAGAATGAAATCTTATTGGAACTATCCAATTCATCCTTCAGAACCATATCACATCCTGGATCTGATGAAATAGGATGAATTGAGATGGTATTTTGTAAATACATAATTATCTTGAATATATTAACTATTTCTTTATTTTTTGATTGCCTAGAAAGGACAATAGAAACATCTTGATCTTTATTTAATAATTTTTATCTCTAGTGGACCTCTCAGTAGGATTAGAACCCAGATGAAGTTTTGACCATCAGTCAGAGAAAAAAAAAATGAATAGATCTCCCAAGAAATTATTCGATTTCTTTTAGAAGTAGATGATTATTCATCTGCTTCTCATGTTCCGTGAATACCCGGCACCTTGAGGAATATCTAGAAAGGCATTTAGGGAATCGATCTGATTCTATCTCTATTCGTTTCGTTTGAAGAAAAGAAGGATCCAAAAGAACCAATCTTTCTTTTAGTTGTTGTATCTCTCTTTGATTGATCAATGTGTGATATTCTGAATCATCATTAATAATGGAATCGAAATATTCTCTGGAACAATCGGAAGATCCTTGCAATTGGCTAGAATCCGTTGCTTGAACAAAACTGGATCTTGTGGAATCATATTGAATATTTGACGATGCATTCCATACCTTGCTAAAAAACTGATCTTTGTTTACCAACCATTTATCGTCTAACCAAATCCAATCTTCTTTCTATATGTTCCTCAAACACTCCGATTCATGTGGATTCTTCCCCTAACTAAAGAAGAGATCTTGGTGGAATTGCCACATATGAAATTGAGCACAATTTTGCAAAGAAATCGCCCACTTGTTTCTTGAGAAGAGATGGGAAACATGCTCAATATCATTTGATTGAATAGTTGACCCAACTCCTTGTTGTTTGAAGAAACCCTCATTTCAATAGGTATTTTTTCATGAAAAGCAAACATGAGATAACAAATCTAGTCTTTCACTAAGATTTCGAATAGCTGTCTCGAATTCAAGTTTAATATGTTTTGCCTCTTTCTCGAAGAAAGACGATCAAACAATTCCCAATCATGGTCCTTGTGGATCGGATCATCCATAGAATATACAAAAATAAACTTCAGATATTTGATATCTTTCTTTTTGAATGAGATCTAAATTCAGTGACGGCTTCATTAGATATCTTACAACTAGAATTCCTCTTTCTTCCACTCCAGTTCCTCAACCATCATGAACCCCAGTTAGATTCAGGCATAATACACGTTTTAGTTATTGGGAGAACCTAAGTAATCTCTTTCAGATCTAGGAAACAGTTCTCAAATATCATTTTTCCTTTTAAAAGATACAGGAGTGAAACAATCAACCTATTGATATTGGAAGACCCAAAATATTCTTCCAATGTATCATTTCTGGGTCCAATGAAATTCACAGGTATAGGAATAAGCCCTGTCAAATTGAGATTTTTTCTTTCAACCATCTTTCGATTGTTAATACAATATATAACAACCGCTACTACAAATAATACTACACCCATAATCGTGAAATATCGATTGTTATTGAACCCCATAAATGTGAATTGCATGAAAGTAAGATACTCCAAATTTGGGAGTCCAAGAGTTTTATAAAACGTTATTTATGGAGAAAAAAAATGTGAATCAAAGATCCCACTGAATTGAATTGGGTCCATGAATCTAAGAAATAGTGAGAATACTTTATCTTTCCCAATATCTCTCTTAATTCGAAAATCCAGGATTTGAATTGATGTCTTTTCATTGAGTCCTCCTAAATTGCATTGATTTATCCTTAATATTTCATTTGAATTGGAATTTGGTTATTCACCATGTACGAGAATCCCCGTTAAGCATCCATTGTTGAATGGTTAAAGCGCCCAACTCATAATTGACAAATTCATATGTTCAACTCCTACTGGATGCACACCAATGGGACCCTCAAATAAAATAAGTCTATTGGAATTGGCTCTGTATCAATAGAATCTGATCATCCATACATAACGAATTGGTGTGGTATATTCATATCATAGCATATGAACAGTAAGAACTACCATTCTTATTGAGACTAGAACTCATAGGGAAGAAAATAGATTTATGGATGGAATCAAATATGCAGTATTTACAGACAAAAGTATTTGGTTATTATTGAAAAATCAATATACTTCTAATGTCAAATTAGGATCAACTAAGATAGAAATAAAGCATTGGGTCGTGTTGCAGTTTGGTGTGGTTTTTGGTTGACTTGGCTAAGAGTGTTGTACACAAAGTGTTATTCTTGTGCACAACCTTTAATTCAATTTTTGGTTTGATGTTTAGGTGATTTTTGTGTTTTTTTTTTTTTTTTTTGTATGTTGATATTTAGGATTGTTAGGGTTTTTGTTTTGAAGGAAGAAAAAGAAGATGAAGAGAAGATGTTAGAGTAGGCCACACAAAACTCCAACATGCTATCAGAGCTTTGTTTGAACCATTGAGGGACCTTGTGATCTTTCTTTCTAGCCAATTTTCTTGTGATAGAATTCCCCATTTCATTTCTTTCATTTTTGGTTTGAAGTGGTAGAAAAATCTAGCTAGAAAACTCACTAAAAATCCAATCGAAGAGCCATTTTCTTCAAAAATCCGATTTTATGTCATGGCTTCTCAAAGTTTTGCACCTCCCACTCCACTAAAATTTGAGGGCCAAAATTACTCCATTTGGAGCATAAAGATGAAAGCCTACCTACAAGACTTTGGACTTTAGGATGTGATGGAAGAAGGTTGTGAAGTTGAGAGCAAATGCCACAAAAGCACAAAGACTTGCATATGAGACCGAGATTTCTTCCATCGAGGAATCAAGAAATCTTAATGAGATTACTTTAAGTGAGCTTATCAATACCCTCCAAGCAACCGAACAAAGTGATAGAATTTGGTGTAGGTTTATGTTGTTGTACCCTATAGCACAATCATTCAAGGTGTTAGTCAAGAATGATTGTTGTTGGTTCTTGGTTCTTGGTTCTTGATTTTGTTTTTTTTTTTTCGGGTTTGTTTTTGGTTTTAATGGAGGTTTAGGGTTCTTGAGAAGGTTGTTAGCTTTTGGGAAGAAGAAGAAACCAAAAATGTAGTAGTTGAGAGAGAGAGAGAGCCAAAAATGTTGTTTTTCAAAATCTGTTTTTTGAATATTTTCTTTCTCAACGTTTTTCATTACAATTTTCATACTTTTAAATACATAAAAAAGACAATAAGGCATGCTTCCATATTTAGCAATAAATACAAAAGAATTAAAAGTAACCAACCAAGCCAAACTACCTCAACTAACTCTAATCAATGTGCTAGGCATGCAAGAAACCTTCTTTAATGGGCAGTTCAGCTTGTCTAAGGCATTTTAATTTGAAAACCAACTCCATTTGACTTGAAAATTGTAGGTAAGCCTTTTTGAATATTAAACTATGTTCTACCCAAAAACCAGATAAAATGAAGTCCATTTACCCATTCAAAAGTAAGCAAACCCGAGGCAGTTTTGCCCAGTTTTCTGGGCAACAATACTGCACAAGGGTCAGATTGTTTTGGGCTTAACTCAGCCTTCCCAGCTCCAAATTGGGCCATTCTTTTTGCTGCTGCTTCCTCTGTATATCTAGTTTATCATATCCAAAATGCAGGTCCAAATACCAAACCTAATTCAAACGGCATCCAAGGAAGTGAACTTATGTTGCTGGAAATACAATTCCAGCAACTAGACAAAAAGGGCCTTAAGCTAGATAATGAGCTTAGGGCATTACAAAAAGGATATTGTTCTTAAACATTACAAGATAAAATAAAATGCATAAACATAAATAATATTTGGTCTTTGATGTTACAAAACAAAGAGTGCAAGTGTAACCGAACTACCTTGCACATTGTGGCAAGATCACCACATTTCAACACAAAGAAGAGCCATAAGAAAGGAGGAGTCATTGGAAAGTGTTTTTATGTCTAGTCAAAGCAAAAAGAAGAATAAAAAGAACAACAACAAGAATAAAGGAGGAACCGGCTATGGAGGTTTCAACAACAACAACGACAATTCCAATAACAACAACAATGCATGGCAACAACAAGGAGGACAACAACAAAACCGTGGGGGTGATCTACCATGCCCCCATTGCAAGAAGCATGGACATGCACCAAACAAGTGCTTTTGGAGACTGGATGAAACTTGTGACAAATGTGGGAAAAGAGGACATGTCGGCAAAGTATGCAAGCAATGAAGGCAACAAGCAAATGTTGTAAATGAGGAGGCCGAGACCTTATTTGTGGCTACATGCCTTAAAGCTACAAGTAGTGGTTTTAGTTGGTTGGCAGACAGTGGTTGTTCACACCACATGACTTTTGAAGAAACCAACTTTATGGAGCTTGACCGATCCTACAAGACAAGGGTGAAGATTGGGAATGGAAGCTTCATGGATGTAAAAGGAAAATGTGACATCTCATTTAACACCAGTAAAGGTACAAAACTTACCCAAAATGTTCTATATGTGCCTTCATTATGTGAAAACTTGTTGAGTGCTGCACAATTGGTTGAAAATGGATATGTTTTGAACTTTGGTTGTGATGGTTGTTTGATATCGGATGCTTTTGGAAATGAGGTGTTTAAAGTTTCCTTGAAAGATAAAAGCTATAGGTTGATTTTACTAGATAGTGAAAAAGCTTTAAAAGGCAAAGTTTAGTCCATTTCTCAACTTTAGCATAAAAGCCTTGGTCACTCTAGTTATGGTCCAATGAAGAATGCTAATGCTTTGGTGAATGATATGCCCTTAATTGATGATGTGAAAAATGTGTGTGAAGTTTGTCAACTTGAAAAGTCCATTAGGTTGCCATTTCCTAAAATTGATGCATGGAGAGCCAAGGAGAAGTTAGAACTTGTTCATTCGAATGTGTGTGGTCCCATGAGTGTGTCTTGCTTGAGTGGTCATAAATACTTTATCACCTTTATTGATGACTAGTCTAGGATGTGTTGGATTTATTTTCTCATATAAGTCACAAGTTCTAGAAAAATTTATGGAATTCAATAAGTTGGTTAAAAATCAAAGTAGGTCCCCTTTGAAATGCTTGAGGACCAACAATGGTGGTGAATATACTAGCCCAGCTCTTGAATATTTTTGCAAAGAAAATGGAATAATTCATTAGTTTACTACACCATACACACCACAACATAATGGTGTGTGTGAGAGGAAGAATAGGACATTAATGGAGATGGCTAGGTGTATGGTACATGAAAAGAAAATGCCAAAGAAATTTTGGGCCGAGGCTATCTATACTAGTTCCTACATTCAAAATTGATGCTTCACCAAATCCATTGAAGGCAAGAAACCTTATATGTTGTGGTTTGGAGAGAAATTATCTTTAGAGAATGTTCAAGTGTTTGCTAGTGTGTGCTTTCTCCATGTTCACTCACACATGAGAAATAAGCTTGACAAAAAGGCTAATGTTGGTGTATTGGTGGGATATAGTGAGGTTACCAAAGGTTTTAGGGTCTATAACATAGAGACCAAAAAGCTTATGATAACAAGAGGTGTGAAGATTGATGAGAATGGAAAATGGGATTGGAGTAAGGAGGAGCTATTGGTGAATGGGGATGAGCCATGGTTTGAAGAAGAAAATGAAGAAATAAATGTTCAAAACAACAATGATGAAGATGACAAAGATGAAGACAATGAAGAGGATGATGATCTATTCCAAGAAATCATTGGAACCGATTTTGAAGGTTGGTGAGGTGTTAGAGGGAAGAGATCTTTGTCCGAGATTTATGAAAGGTGTAATGTTGCACTTGGTGACCCTATATGTGTGCAAGAGGCCTTGATGAAGAAAGAGTTGAAGGAAGTAATGGATATGGAAATGAAGATGACTGAGAAGAATGAGACATGGTCCTTTGTCACTAAACGGAAAAAAAATAAAGAAATTGGTGTCAAATGGATCTTTAAAACTAAATTATGCGAATCCTTCCGAACCTGTACAACCGACAACCGACTGGGGTGCCGATCCGTTACGGATGAAGGTGGGACCAATCCGTAGAGCAGAAGCCAAGAAGTTCAAGGATAACCTTGCTGTGCTTATTCAGAGGATAAATCATAATCAAGAAGGAATGATCATGACCAAAGAACCAAGACATGTTTTGCCGATACAAGCACTAGAGACTGGTACGGACCTGGGTGACGGTTTTGGTACATTTTTGTAGTCTGGGAAGCATGAAATGGTTCCAATGCTTTATGGTTTCAATACATATGCCTAAGAGGTAATGGAATCAAGTTAAACCAGCCTCAAATGCAATCAAAAATGGCTTGTACGGACAGCATCAATAATTTGGCCGAATTTGATGTATTGCTTGCTGGCTTTACTGTATTTTACTGTATTAGCCTTTTCTTATTTTTCCAAGCATGGGCAACGTGTGGGACTTCATATTCAGCTTATTTGGCATCCTAAAAAGCATCTAGAAGCTAATTTGGAGCTAAAAGAGGTCAAAGATTGATCAAAGTCAACTTGATAAAAAAGGCTAGCATTTTTAGTTTCCTAATTTGTTTTTTACTTTTTGTTTTAGGAAACTATCATTACTTTTTGGCTTTTATTTATTTATTTTCTGGAAAAATAACTTTAGGAAGGTTTTTATTTTATTCTTTCCATTGTAAATTAATTAATTCCTAATTTAATATAAAGGAATTAATTAATCAAACTTAGATTAGGAAAGGAAGTATAGTTTCGGCCAACTAGGTTTCTTTATGTGTGGTGGCCGGTTTTCTTTATGTTCTAGGGTTTTTAAGTTGTCTATTCAAAGCCTATTTAAAGGCTTAGTTATCAGTAAGAATACAAAAGTCAAGAGAAATTATTTGTTTCAAGTGCCAAGAAAGAGGACATATAGCCAGCCAGTGCCCGAATAGAAGGATAATGGTAATTAGGGGTAATGGAGAGGTGGAATCCGAAAGTGAGGCTAGTGAGGCTGAAATCGAACATGAAGATGAAGGACTTGATGATGAGGCCGAACCGTTAAACACATCAAATGTTGAGCTAAATTTGGTCTCAAGGAGGGTACTTGCTGTTTACAAGGATGAAGAACAAATTCAACAAGAGAACATCTTCCACACTCATTGTGAAATACAAGGTAAAATTTGTAGCATGATTGTAGATAGTGGGAGTTGTACTAATGCAATAAGTAACCTTGCAGTTGATAAATTGGGCTTAAAAACAATAAAACATCCTAAACCATATAGATTACAATGGCCTAATGATAGTGGTGAGATGAAAGTAAACAAACAAGCCAAAGAAAAATTTAATATAGGTAGATATGAGGATGTAGTTTTATGTGATATTGTACCCATGATTGCTGGACATATACTATTCGGTAGGCCATGGCAATTTGATAAAGATGCTACTCATTTTGGTCGAGGAAATAGTATTGTTTTCAGGTTCAAAGGGAAAAAGGTTAAGCTGGAACCATTATCTCCTAAAGACGTTTACAAAGACCAATTACAAAGGCAACAAAGGAGAGAAGCCAAAAAGCTCAAGGAAAAAGCAAGTATGGCACCAACGGCTTCACTATCCTTTCAAGAAGGTAGGAATGATATTGCTGATCAAGGTAAGATTTCTAAGACTCATATTGAGTGGAAAGATCAAGGAAAAACCAAAAGAGAGGGGAAAGAAAGTGGCAAACCCGAGAGCTTGGATAAGGAAGGGAAATCCGAATGTTTGCGCCAATCCAAGGGGGAAAAAGAAAAAGAAAGAAAAGAAAGGTCAAGTAGCAACTTTTATTTGAGTTTAGGGGATATTAATAATGTTATTGAGTGTAAGAAACCTTTATTGGTCATGATTTATAAAGAAAATTATTTTAATGATCAAACTAACTTTGAAGAACTTGAATTGCCAAGTTCAATGATTTCTCTTTTGAAGGAATTTGGAGATGTCTTCCCAAATGAAATTCCAAGTGGACTACCACCTATTCGAGGGATAGAACATCAAATTGACTTTGTTCCAGGGGCTACCATACCAAATAGACCAGCTTATAGGAGCAATCCCAAAGAAACAAAGGAGCTGTAAAAACAGGTAAGTGATTTACTTGACAAAGGTTATATTCGTGAGAGTTTAAGTCCATATGCTGTACCTGTTTTGTTGGTGCCAAAAAAAGATGGTACATGGAGAATGTGTGTTGATTGTAGGGCTATAAATAACATTACCATCAAATATAGACATCCCATTCCTAGATTAGATGATATGCTTGATGAGTTGCATGGTGCTTGCATGTTTACAAAAATTGATGTTAGGAGTGGTTATCATCAAATTAGGATGAAAGAAGGTGATGAATGGAAAACCGCATTCAAAACTCCTTTTGGACTATCCAATGCACCTAGTACTCTCATGAGACTTATGAATCATGTAATGCGTCCATTTATTGGTAAATTTGTGGTTGTTTATTTTGATGACATTCTAATATATAGCCGAAATTTGGATGACCATGTGGGTCAACTTAGGCAAGTTTTGCAAGTTCTTAGAAAGGAAAGATTGTTTGCTAACATTGAAAAATGTGATTTTTGCAAAGATGAGCATGTATTTCTAGATTTTGTTGTAATAGTGTTTGGCCTAGGAGAATTGATTTGGTTGCACTTACGAAAGGAAAGATTTTCCGAACAAAGGAAATCATAACTCATGCCAAGGGGTGATGGACCTTTTCAAGTTATGGAGAGGATAAACGGCAATGCCTATAAACTTGATTTACCGGGTGAGTATAATGTTAGTGCTACATTTAATGTTGTTGATTTACCTCCTTTTGCTGCAGGTGATGACTTCGATTTGAGGACAAATCGTTTTCAAGTGGAGGGGAATGATGCGAATCCGCCCGAACCTGTACAACCGACAACCCGCTGGGGTGCCGATCCGTTACGGATGAAGGTGGGACCAATCACTAGAGCACAAGCCAAGAAGTTCAAGGATAACCTTGCTGTACTTATTGAAAGGATAAATCATAATCAAGAAGGAATGATCATGACCAAAGAACCAAGACCTGTTTTGCTGATACAAGCACTAGAGACTGGTACAGACCCGGGTGATGTTTTGGTATATTTTTGGAGTCTGGGAAGCATGAAATGGTTCCAATGCTTTATGGGTTAAATACATATGCCTAAGAGGTCATGAAATCAAGTTAAAGCAGCCTCAAATGCAATTAAAAAGGGCTTGTACGGACAGCATCAATAATTTGGCCGAATTTGCTGTATTGCTTGCTGGCCTCACTATATTTTACTGTATTGGCCTTTTATTATTTTTACAAGCATGGGCAATGTGTGGTACTTCATATTCAGCTTATTTGGCATCCTACAGCTCAAAGAGGTCAAAGATTGATCAAAGTCAACTTGATTAAAAAGGCTAGCATTTTTAGTTTCCTAATTTGTTTTTTACTTTTTGTGTTGGGAAACTACCATTACTTTTGGCTTTTATTTATTTATTTTCTGGAGAAATAACTTTAGGAAGGTTTTTATTTTATTCTTTCCATTGTAAATTAATTAATTCCTAATTTAATATAGAGGAATGAATTAATCAAACTTAGATTAGGAAAGGAAGTATAGTTTCGGCCAACTAGGTTTCTTTATGTGTGGTGGCCATTTTTCTTTATGTTCTAGGGTTTTTAAGTTGTCTTTTCAACGCCTATTTAAAGGCTTAGTTATCAATAAGAATACAACTTTGATTTGATTGAGAAAATACTTGTGAGATTAATTATCTCTTTGTTCTTTGAGAACACCATTAGTGAATTGGTTGTTTTAGCTTGACTTATCAATAGGTTTTCCATCCCCTATTGTGGCATCTACATTATACCAAGGTTTCTAACCACAGGTTGGTTAGGGGTTGAGGTCCATTCCATTAGAACTTGAACTTAATTGAGATCCGGGCTAATATAAAACGGGTTTAGGAGCAGGTCGTTGTAGGTTCGTATCACCAAATGCAATCTAGATTACACCATTTACAAACACAACGCAAGGTTGGTCGTCAAAAGTTATGCACAACAAGCCGGAGCTGACTATGGGGAGATGTTTGCACCCATAGCAAGGATGGAAACCATTAGACTCATCCTTGCTCCTTCGGCTGCCAAGCAATTGAGTGTGTTTCACTTGGATGTGAAATCGACATTCTCGAATGGTGTATTGCAAGAAGAAGTGTATGTGAAGCAATCCGAAGGCTATATGATGGAGGACATGAAGATAAGGTTTGTGAGCTTCACAAAGCCTTATATGGTCTTAAGCAAGCACCTAGGGCTTGGTATGGAAGGATGGATGGCTACTTACTTGGACATGGCTTCTGGAGGAGCCAAAATGAATCAACTTTATATGTGAGGGTTGAAGGAAGTATGATAGTGGTTTCTTTGTATGTGGATGACTTGTTGGTCATCGGTGAGGACCCAAGGAATGTGGATAAGCTAAGGCATGAACTTGAGAAGGAGTTTGAGATGTCTAGCTTAGGTCTCATGAATTACTTCCTTGGTGTGGAAGTAATGCAATGCCAAAGAGGAATATTTATATCACAAGAAAAGTACATCAAGGATCTGTTGGAGAAATTTAATCTTGAAGAATGCAATCCAATGAGCACTCCAATGATCCAAGGAGAGATGTACCAAAAGGAGGATGGCACACCAAAGTTAAATCCTAGTCTTTATCGATCCTTAATTGGTAGTTTGCTTTGTGTGTGCTCATCTAGATTAGATATTATGTATGCCGTGTATGTGCTTTCAAGATAGATGTAAGCACCCACCCAAACTCATCTTAAAAGTGCTAAAAGAGTTCTTTGGTATCTTAAGGGCACTAGTAATTATGGAATTTGATATGAAGCAAAGGATGAGTTGAAGCTTGTTGGCTATTCGGATAGTGATTGGGCAGCGGCATTGATGATATGAGGAGTACTTCAGGCTACTTGTTTTCACTTGAGAGTGGTCCTTTCTCATGAAATGAAAAGAAGCAAAGCACAACGGCTCAAAGTACCGCGGAAGTCGAATACGTTGCTTGCTCATCTTGTGCAAAGCAATGTATGTGGTTAAGGAAGTTGATGGGAGATCTTGGTCATACTTAAGAAAGTCCAACCATCATCAAATGTGACAACACTTCAGCAATTTCAATAGCCAAGAACCAGGTACAACATGGAATAACAAAACATATTCTGGTGAAATATCATTCCATGAGGGAGTTTGGAGATCTTGGAGAAGTCTCTTTGGAGTATGTGAATTTGGGGTAGAACCTTGCAGATGTATTCACAAAGCCACTTGGAAGACCAGATTTGAGGCATTAAGGACTACCCTTAATGTCTCTAGCAAGATTACCAGGGAAGACTGTTGAAAATGTAGTAATTTTGCCACCTTGTGCAAACCAAAATCTACCAAGGTTTGCACCCTCTTTCTTTCTTTAAAAGAAATATTTTGTTGAATAACCTAATGCAATATTTATGTGTATGTTTTTTGTTCCTTTTAATATCTTTTTAAATGCCTAAATTTTATTGTATTTAATTTAGGAATTACCTCTTTGTTGGGTATTGATTTTATTTTGTAAAACGGCTATGTGTTGGAAACAGTGTTTCCAGCAACATAGGTCCATTTTTGGGGCTGGCATTCTCAAGCTTTGAGAATACAAATTCTTGTTGTACATAAAACATTTATTTTGGTCAGAATCATTAGCGAAAATAATCAAATGATTCTGGTGATACATTCGAGTATTAAACGTTTCACAATTAGTAAACTATATTTATTGTGATAACCTACATTTTCCAGCAAACTCGATCCATTTAAACCATGATCATGAGCAAATGCATAAATATACTCCCGAAAGATAAATGGGTATAGGAGATCGTGTTGCTAAGATCTATCTAGTTTCAAATATCTTTGAAATTCGATTTGAACCAAAGATAATGGGCTTATTGGGTTATCAAATGATATATAGTACAATATAGTCAAAATAAGGTATTATAGTACGAAAAAAATAGATACCTCAGAAAAAGGTAAGACCATTGCCAGACTTTCTATCCTCTGTTTTTTCATCTAAGTGGTTTATGTTCTATCTAAGATAACAAGATGGCTAGAATTCCTTTATTTTTTCAATCCAATCGCTCTTTTGATTTTGAAAAAAAAAAAAAAACCATGGAAAATATCTAATAGGTAGGACTCATAAAAAATGGATAATCCATCATGGAAGACTTGAAAGAGATATCAACAATCCAATCTTCACAATCTATAATAGTCCAATATATAAATCCAATATAAATGAAATAAACATAAAAATGTCTAATATAAATCAAATCTAAAAATGGAATCTATATTTGTTAATATGTTTAACATAGATTTTATAGATTTTTTGAATAGATTTATATAATTAGTATATGTTTAATAGATATATTCTGTATTTTATATAATATATAAATAGAAAAACTAATATATAAATAGAAAAAACAAATAGAAAAAAGAAAAAATAGGAATAATGAGAAAAAAATATTTATTATTAATAATAAATTAAAAAAACCTCTTTGAGTTCGTCCGAAAGGGCCCTTTATTTCCATGGCTTGGCCTGGTCAGTACCTAGCTGGGCCGGACCTCCTTTTTTTTGTTTGCTGATATTTTACTGAAATAATAAATAAATAAAAATATGTATATTATAAAAAATGAAACTATGGATTCGTGAGCAATGCATTTTTTTCTGATCCTATCTTTTGATTACGCCCGAATTTCTTGTTAGACAAAATGTTCACTAATATGCAATAATTGGATAGGAGCGGGTATATTTTAGTGATAAAAGTACGATTCATTTTATGAACTCTCGAATAGTTAAGGAGTCTGTCGATTTGATTAATATTCCATTCTGAGCAAAAACTTTGTTTCTTAAAAGGATTAAATCCTTTACCTTTCAATGAAAAATTCGAGGAAGAATATAAATTCTCATGATTTGTATCCAAGAGTCAATTAGCAATTGAAAAATTGGATTATGAAATTATGAAACATAATTTTTTTTTTTAATTGGATCAATCAATATTTCCAATTGAATGAGTATGAGTAAAGGATCCATGGATAAAGATAGACAGGGTATTTCTAATCGTAACTAAATCTTCAATTTGTCTATTTTGTATAGGGAAAATTGAAACAAAATAGCTAATTAAACAATAACTTTGGTTTACTAGAGACATCAAAAAATTGTTTTAGCTCGATGGAAACAAAATCCTTTTCCCAAGGATTCTTTCAAATAGAAGTAGAGAACAAAGTAACTAGAAAGATTGTTATAAGGATAATCTAGAAAGCGGGCCATTCTAAATGCATTCATACCAAAAAGCGGACACAGATGTTAAGGGTCGAATTTTTTGTTAATTTCAATTGATATCTGGAGATTTATTTATCTTCCATAAAGGAGCCTAATGAAACCGAAGTTTCATGTTCAATTTTGAATTAGAGACATTAACAATGATGAATCAATGTTGATTATAACCCTTAACCTTCAAAGCTAACGATGCGGGTTCGATTTCGGCTGCCTGCTTGTGCTTACTTTCTCTAATCTCTATTCAATGTTTTTCAATATTTCTTTTTTATAGTTGAAACCTATAAATCTATATGTCTAATAGATATTTATATCTAATATGTCTTTATATATTTTGATATGCATTAAAATATCAAATTTCTAACAAATATGTTTTATAGAAATATAAACAAAATGAATATAATTAATGTAGTGCATAGTTGAATAGGTAATTCCCAGAATTCTTTCACATATTCGTTCGGTCCGAATAATAAATGTGAAAAGAAAATAAATATAAAAAAATTGGAATGCAAAGTGTTCATTGTCTAATGGATAGGACAGAGGTCTTCTAAATCTTTGGTATAGGTTCAAATCCTATTAAACGCAATTTATTTCCATATATTTTTAGATTTCCATGCCAAGAAAGATCTTTCGAATAATTTGAATAAGAGGCGCTCTAATACACTTAGTACTTGTAATATAACTATAATCTAGCATATATATTATTTCCATATATTTAATATATATTGTATATTTAATGTATGTTAATATGTGTATATAATTATTATGCATTTAATATTAATATTATATTTAATATAGAAATGTAATATATTATTATTTATATATTAGTATAGAAAATACTTATTACAAAAAAAATCTTTTATATTTTATAAATTTTTTATATTTTATTTTAAAATAATTTAAATAATTATACAATAGAAGAAGTATATAATTTATTTATTATTATTAAAATCAATATTAATAATTCCCGGTGGTCTGTGATGTGATGCCTCCCTAGCCCGCACAACCGACAACCCACTGAGGTGCTGACTCGATACAGATGAAGACCGGGCCAATCACTAGGGCTCAAGTTATGAAGTTTAAGGATGTTATTGCTGCTTTTATCCAGGGAATAATGCATACTCAAAAGGGCTTGTCCATATCCGAAGAGCCAAGACCTATCCTAACCATACAAATGGTGGAAGCCGATACGGACCCGGGTAGCAGTTTTGGTGCAAATATGGACAACGGATAGCATGAAATGGTTCCAACTCTTTATGGAATCAATGCATATGTCTAAGAGAATATGGAATCAAGTCAAGGCAGCTTCAAAGGCATTCAAAAAGGGGCTGTACGGACAGCTTCAAATTTGGCCTGTTTTTTACTGTATTTTGTGCTTGCTTTACTGTATTTTGTTGAGTTGGTTTTTTCTTCCTCGTCCAAGCATGGGCAATGTGTGGGACAGCATATTAAGCATATTTGGCATCCTAAAAAGCATATTGAAGCTGATTTGGAGCTCAATTTGGTCAAAGATTGGTCAAAGTCAACTTAGTCAAAAAGCTAGTGTTATAGTTTCCTAATTTGATTCTGCTTTTTGTTTTAGGAAATTACCATTACTTTTTAGTTTTTATTTATTTATTTTCTGGAAAAATAAGTTTAGGAAAGTTATTATTTTATTATTTTCATTCTAAATTATTAATTCTTAATTCAAAATAAATGAATTAATTAATCCAAATTAGATTAGGAAAGGAGTGAGAATTTCGGCCACCATAGGAAACTACTTTGTATGGCCGATTTTCCCTTTGGTTTTGTTGGTTTTATTTTGTGGCTTTATAGCCTATTTAAAGGCTTATTTCTCAATAAGAAGGAAGCTTGAATTTGATACAAAAAATTATTTGTAAGATTGAATTCTCTTTGTTCATTTGAACACCTAAGACACCATTAGTGAATGAGTGTTTTAGTTTGACTTATCAATAGGCCTTCCATCACCTATTGTGGCGTCTTCATTATATACCAAGGTTTTCTAATCACAGGTTGGTTAGGGGTCAAGGTGACCATTAGAACTTGAACATAATTAGATCCGGGCTAATATAATACGGGTTTAGGAGCAGGTCATCCTAGGTTCGTATCATTAGATGTCCGATGTATGGGTGTCTAATGTAAAATGTCCGATGTATCAGCATCCACCACTTGGATGCTTAAAACATGTCTTTTATCTTCAGGTATGGACAAGCCCTTTCCAGAATGAATTACTTCTTGGATAAAGGCAGCAATGTTGTCCTTAAACCTCTTAGCTTGAACCCTAGTGATCGGCCCGGTCTTCATCTGCATCGGATCAGTACCCCAGCGAGTTGTTGGTTGTGCGAGCTCAGGTGGATTCGTATCATTCCCCTCCTCTTGAAAAGGATTTGCCCTCAAATCAAAGTCATCACTTGCACCGAAAGGAGACAAATCAGTAACATTGGATGTAGCACCAATATTACACCACCTGGCAAATCAAGTTTGTAAGCATTGTGATTTATCCGCTCCAAAACTTGGAAAGGTTCATCTTCTCTTGGCACCAATTTTGATTTTTGCTATTCTGGAAACCTTTCCTTTCTTAGGTGCAACCAAACACAACTTGTTTTCAACCATGATTAGCATTTCTTGCATATTTCTCGGTCCTCCTCTCAATATTTGCCTTAGTTTTTTCATGAATCTGCTTAACAAAATCAGCTTTTTATTTCCCATCTAGATTAGCACGTTCACTTAAAGGTAAATGTGTTAGATCTAATGGAATCAAATGATTAAAACATAAACAATTTCAAAAGGAGTAAATTTTGCTGCTGAATGCAAAGACCTATTATAAACAAATTCAACATGTGGTAAACAATCCTCCTCCCATTCTCAAATTTACTAATTAATGCTCTCAACAATGGAGACAAAGTTCTATTCACTACTTCGGTTTGTCCATCAGTTTGTAGATGACAAGTAGTTGAAAATAAAAGCTTAGTACCTAACTTAGCCCACAAAATTTTCCAACAGTAACTTAAGAACTTAGCATCCCTATCCAAAACAATAGTCCTAGGCATTCCATGTAACCTCACAATTTTTTTGAAAAATAAATTAGCTACATTAGATGCATCATCAGTTTTATTACATGCAATAAAATGTGTAATCTTAGAAAATCTGTTTACAATAACAAAAATTGAATCCTTACCTATCCTTGACCTAGGCAAACCAATAATAAAATCCATAGACAAATCTACCCAAGGATGTGAAGGAATCAGCAAAGGTTGGTACAATCCGTGCGGCTTCAATGTGGACTTAGTCTTTCGCCATTTCAAACACCTTTCACATATTTTCTCAACATCTCTCTTCATGTCGGCCAATTAAAATGTTCTTACAATAAGGATAAAGTTTTAAAAACAGCAAAATGTCCCATTAAACCACCCCCATGACCTTCCCGAACTAATAACTCCCTAATGCTACATAGGCACAAAAAGTTTGTTTTCCTTAAACAAATATCCCTCAAATATGTAATATTTATTAAATCCATGTTTGTAACAGGATCTAAATATTTCTCCAAAGTCACTATCATGCTCATAAATTTCCTTTAATTGTTCAAAATCCAGCAATCTAGCATCTAAGGTAGAAAAGAGAACATACCTTCGGGATAATGCATCGACAACCACATTTTCCTTACCTTTCTTGTAGCAGATCACATATGGAAAAGTTTCAATAAATTCAGTCCACTTGGCATACCTTCAGTTGAGCGTTCCTTGGCCTTTAATGTGCTTCAAAGATTCATGATCCATATGAATCATGAATTCTATTGGCATGAGATAATGCTGCCATGTTTCTAAAGTCTTCACCAAATCATACATCTCCTTGTCTTATGTCAGGTAGTTTAATGTAGCTCCATTTAATTTCTCACTAAAATAGGCTATAGGCCTTCCTTCTTGCATTAATATAACTCCAATACCTACACCCGAAGCATCACATTCAATTTCAAAAGTCTTAGAAAAATTTGGCAAAACTAATAAAGGTGCATTACATAATTTTTGTTTCAACAAATTAAAAGATTTTTCTTGTACTTCCCCCCATTTAAAGCCAACATTCTTCTTTACAACTTCATTCAAAAGTGCTGCGATGGTGCTAAACTCCTTGACAAATCTCCGATAAAAACTTGCCAAACCATGAAAGCTCCTCACTTAGGTGATAGATGTTGGTGTTGGCCACTCCTTGATTGTTTGAACTTTAGATTGGTCAACTTTAATTCCTGCAGCATTTACTACAAATCCTAGGAAAACAAGCTCATCTTTGCAAAAGTCACACTTTTTCATGTTAGCAAACAACCTTTCTCTCCTAGGAACATTTAAAACTTGCCTACGATGGTCTACATGTTCATCTAAGTTTCGGCTATACACTAAAATGTCATCAAAGTACACAACCACAAATTTGCCAATAAATGGACGCATAACGTGATTCACAAGCCTCATAAAAGTACTAGGTGCATTAGTTAAACCAAAAGGCATGACTAACCATTCATACATCCCATATTTAGTTTTAAATACGGTTTTCCATTCATCACCTTCTTTCATCCTAATTTGATGGTATCCACTCCTAAGATCAATTTTAGTGAATAAGCACGCACCATGCAATTCATCTAATCTAGGAATTGGATGTCTATATTTGATGGTGATATTATTTATAGCCCTACAATCGATGCACATTCTCCAAGAACCATCTTTTTTAGGTACTAATAAAATAGGAATAGCACATGGACTTATACTCTCACGAATATAGCCTTTCTCAAGTAACTCACTTACCTGTTTTTGTAGCTCATTTGTTTCTATATGCAGGTCTATATAAAATACTTCTCACGAACAAAGAGAATTCAGTCTCAAAATAATTTTCTATATAAAATTCAAGCTTGATTTCTCATTGAAAATAAGCCTTTAAATAGGCTTTGAATGAACAAAATAAAACCCTAAAAGGATTAGGAAATTTCAGCCAACATAGAATCCAATTAGGAAATTGCCTAATTTCACATCCTTTCCTAATGTAATTTGGATTAATTAATTCCCTTATTTTAAAGTAGCAATTAATTAATTTGCAATGAAAATAATAAAATAATAACTTTCCTAACTTATTTTCCAGCAAATAAATAAATAAAAACCCAAAAAGTCAAACGCAAATTCGAAAATGAGTTGACTAGTTTGACAACTGAGCTGACTTATGTTTGATGTCCGAGCTAACTTATGTCTGTCTAATGTCCGAGCTAACTTATGTCTGATGTTCGATGTTTGAAATCTTAGGTCAGATGTCCGATGTATGGGTATCCGGTATAAAATGTCTGATGTATGGGTGTCCGATGTACCAGCCTCCACTACTTGGATGCTTAAAACATGTCTTTTATTTTCAGGTATGGACAAGCCCTTTTGAGAATGAATTACTTCCTAGATAAAGGCAGTAAGGTTGTCCTTAAACCTCTTAGCTTGAGCCCTAGTGATTGGCCTAGTCTTCATCCATATCAGGTCAGTACCCTAGCGAGTTGTTGATTGTACGAGCTCGAGCGGATTAGCATCCCACTCCTTTTTCCAAAATAAGTCAATACACCAAAGACTACACTTAGATTTTTTGGATTTGTTGCTAAAATATCGGTATTAAACCCAAAACTCACAGTGAATGGCCAATAACCCAAGGAAAGGATAGAATCAGTTACATTTTTCATATGATCTCCACTTTCTTATTCTTATAGATAAACTAATTATCTATATTTTTTTATTCTATAATTTTTCTAAATTAAATAGGAATAAGGTAAAAGTTTAAACAAAGGGATTCGCAAATAAAAGTGCTAATGCAACAACCAGTCCACAAATTGTTAAAGCTTCCATAAAAGCCAAGCTAAGCAATAAAGTACATCATATTTTTTGCTCTGCTTCTGGCTGTCTAGCGATCCCTTGCACAGCTTGGCCCACGGCAGTACCTTGCCCAACCCTAGGTCCAATAGAAGCAAGCCCAACAGCCAATCCAGCAACAATAACAGAAGCGGCAGAAATCAATGGATTATGGCGGATTATGGCTTACTTATTCTATCGCTAAGATTTATCCATTCAAAGTCACTAAAAACCATGAATTGAAATAATAATATTCTTGAAGCAATAGAACTGCTTCAATATTTTCCTATACATGTAATTTTTAATTTGTACGACTTTTGTTCGGCCAGTTCTTTCTTTTATATTTTTTTTTTCAACTCCATTCTTTGAATTCTTTGCTCTTTTTTGAGATTTAAATTCATTCAATGTTCAAAAAAAATTACAGTCAAAATGGAAGTACTTATATTGGAATCCTCATCTAAATAGTGGAATCCTTATCGAAATCCATAACATAATAGTAGGGCAAATTAAATATATCTTTAATTCATATACCTAGTTAATATTGAATATCACATATACATGTCTTTCCCCCATAACATAAACCAACTATTCGTATCTTAGATTCAGTCAGATTCTAGCATCACTCTTTGAAACATACATCATAATTGTCTTATAACAATTAGATTACATACATCTAGTTCAACCCCCGATACTCCTCTAATCAACCCCATTTTATTTATCATTATCCCCCATGAGTACAATCAATTTAACTGACAAATTCGTTAGTCATAATCATTGCATAGAAATATTAGGATTGAGTTTATCGAAGTTCATGTAATTTATTATTTATTAATTTTTTTGGGTCAATCGGTGAATTGAATGAACAAAACAATATCAATAGAAAGGGAGTATTCATTGTCGAGTGGTATAAATCGACCAGAAAAGAATTTGAGGAAAAAGATCTTTTAGATCTCTTTCCTTTTTTTTTTTTTTTTTTACAATTCCTTAACTTAATATTGTAACATTCTTTTTACTATTACTCTAGATCGTATATACTTTGTTCTTATTTCGATCTTATTTGTATATTTTTCTTCCTTAAGTTAAGTGGATTACTTTGAGACATATAGACATGCCGTCAGGCTAAGCTAAAAAAAGACTATGTCGAAAACTAATCAATGATGACCTTCCATGGATTCGCCTATATAAGCTGCAACTAAGGTTGCAAAAATAAGAGCTTGAATGCCACTTGTAAATAATCCAAGGAACATGACAGGTACAGGAGCCACTAAAGGCACTAAAGAAACAAGAACAACAACTATTAATTCATCGACTAATATATTTTCGAAAATTCAAAAACTAAGCGATAAGGATTTTGTGAAATCTTCTAAAATGTTAATGGGCAAAAGGATTAGGGTTGGTTGACTGTATTTACCGAAATAACCTAATCCCTTTTTTGAAAGGCCCTCATATAAATATGCTATTGACGTGAGTAAAGCTAAAGCAACAATAGTGTTTATATCATTTGTGGCCACGGCTAACTCCCCATGAGGTAACTGTATGATTTTCCAGGATAAAAAAGCCCCTGACAAATTCGAAAAGAAAAAGAAATAAAAACATAGTTCCAATAAATAGAACCCGGGGACCATATTCTTCTCCAATCCGCGTTTTGCTCACATCCTGAATGAATTCAAGGACATATTCAAAGAAATTTTGACTATCAATCGGAATGGTTTGTGGATTATGAACAGCTATAATGGCTGAACCTAATAAGATAGCAAGTACGACCCAAGAAGTAGTAAGTACTAGGCCATGGACTTGAAAACTTCCTATTTGCCAATAGAAATGTTGGCCTACTTCCACATCGAATAGATCGTATAACTCTTTTAGTGTGTTGATGGAACATAATAAAACACTCATATTAACCTTTGAAAGAAGTAGAACTTTAAAAGGAATTATTTTGATTCAACCATCTCATTTTTTATTTGCATACTTGCATTGGATATTTTGAACACCTACTAATCGCATAATATCCTCGATTATTTTTAACTCTTTTGTACTTGTCATAAATAGTAACCGATTCAATAAATCTATTCTATGGAGTTCCAAAAATAATTTACTTATCTTATTATTAATCAAGAATTTCGTATATAGCTAGAACGGCCCTCAAAAATAGCAAATACTAATTTGTTAAGAATTAATCGAATTGAAGCTATAGCGTCATTATTTGTCAGAATTGAAATATCTGCTAGATCTGGGTCACAATTTGTATTGTTGGAATGCCCAAAGTCATACATTCGCGAAAAGTTATAGATTCTTCTTGCTGATCAACAATTATTACAATATCGGATAATCCAGTCATATATTTAATCTCTTCGGGATATGTTTGCAAGTGAGATAATTGTCTCTTCAACATAGCCGCATCCCTTTTTAGAAGACGATTGAGTCTCCCTATCTTTTGTTCCATTCTCAAGTCCCTGAATTTGTGAAGTCTCATTTCTGTAGTATACCAATTCGTTAACATACCATCAAGCCATTTTTTATGAACATAATGACACCGAGCCTTTATTGCAGCCCGTGCTACTTAATCTAATACTTTATTTTTGGTACCAACAATTAAGAATTGTTTTCCCCTACTTGCAGCATCAAAAACTAAATCACAAGCTTCTACCAAAAACCAAGAAGTTATGGTAAGATTTATAATATGAATACCTTTACACCTTGCAGAAATATAAGGTGCCATTCGAGGATTCCATTTCCTTGTACCATGACCAAAATGAACTCCTGCTCCCATCATCTCTTCCAAATTGATGTTCCAATATCTTCTTGTCATTTCTCCCCACACTTCTTCTGTTTTTTATTTTTTCGTTGAAAAAAAAAAAGAGAAGTTAGAAATAAATAATTGTTCCAATGGAACCTTCTCTTCTATCGAAGATTGGACATTGATACACGATCCAGACCATTCATTTCTTTCTATTCGATATTATCTTTATTTCTATTACCAAATTAAACGACCACAACACAAATAGAAAAAAGGATGAATTTTCTTTTAGGAACCATCAAATCCTAGAAATTATTGTTCTGATATATCATGTAAATTCTTTGAAATACAAAAATCAAATAATTCTCTGTGGTCCAACAAAATGTCATTCATTTCCCACTTGAATAAATTCTTCTTTTCCATTTCCAAAGGAATGTTGTGATGTTGCCTTGAACGATGTACTAATCTTTTGAATTCGGTCCCAAGGGTATCATCCCCCCTAGAAAAACATTCTCTTTCAAACCATTCAACCAATCGATACGACCACGTAGAGCAGCTTTGCTAAAACGCGAGCAGTTTCTTGAAAACTCACTTCGGATGTGAAACTATGAGAATTTAAAGACGCTTTCATTATTACTAATAATATGGCTCTGTAACACATCACTTCTTCTAAAGCACAACCTGTTCATTATGCTCTCAACAATCCAATTAGTTCTCCCGGTGAAAAAACATTAGATATTCCATATTCTGAAATCAGCACTTTTGATGTTATTTGATAATAATTTCTATATGTCTATTATGGATCTGCACCCCCGGGATCAATAAACCTTTTTGATCTTATTAACCAAAGAGATATGACTTTGCACTATAGTTAGCTCAGCACCAATCAACAATCCCCAAGGAATTCTAAGAACTTTTGTTATATGTTCGTTCCAGCTTTCAACCCTCTTTTCTAGGTTCATCGATATTGAATCAATCGAATGCACTTCTAACACTTGTTCCACTTTTGGAAGACCCTGTGTTATATCACCAGATCTTGATTTTTCATATATAAATGTAACTAATGTGTCTCCTAATGTGAATCCACCCGAGACTGTTCGACAGACAACCCGCTGAGGTGCTGACCCAATACAAATGAAGGTGGGACCGATCACTAGCGCCCAAGCCAAGAATTTCAAGGACAACCTTGCTGTCTTCATACAAGTAATAAGTCATAGTCAAGATGGGTTGGCCATATCTAAAGAACCAAGGCCTGTTTTACTCATACAAGCAATAGAAGCCGATACGGACCCGGGTAACGGTTTTGGTACATTTTTGAAGTTCGGGAAGCATGAAATGGTTCCAATGATTTATGGGTTCAATACATATGCCTAAGAGGTCATGGAATCAAGTTAAAAGCAGCATCAAATGCAATCAAAAAGGGCTTGTACGGACAGCATCAACAATTTGGGCGAATTTGCTGTATTGCTTGCTGGCTTTACTCTATTTTACTGTATTAGCCTTTTCTTATTTTTCCAAGCATGGGCAACGTGTGGGACTTCATATTCAGATTATTTGGCATCCTTTCCCCTCCTGTTGAAAAGGATTTGTCCTCAAATCGAAGTCATCACCTGCAACAAAAGGAGATAAATCAGCAACATTAAAGGTGGCACTAACACTATACTCACCCGGTAGATCAAGTTTGTAGGAATTGTCGTTTATCCTCTCCAAAACTTGAAAAGGTCCATCACCCCTCGACATGAGTTTTGATTTCCTTTGTTCGAGAAATCTTTCTTTCCTTAAATGCAGCCACACCCAATCTCCAGGTTCAAACACCATTGATTTTCGGCCTTGATTAGCCACCCTTGCATATTGCTCGGTCCTCCTCTCAATGTTTGCGCGTGTCTTCTCATGAATCTGCTTTACAAAATCAGCTTTTTGTTTTCCATCTAGATTAGCACGCTCACTTAAAGGCAAAGGTGTTAAATCTAATGGAGTCAAAGGATTAAAACCATAAACAATTTAAGATGGAGTAAATTTAGTTGCGGAATGTAAAGACCTATTATATGCAAATTCAACATGTGGCAAACATTCTTCTTAAGTCCTTAAATTTCTACTAATTAATGCTCTCAACAATGCAGACAAGGTTCTATTTACTACTTCGGTTTGTCCATCAGTTTGTGGATGACAAGTAGTTGAAAATAAAAGCTTAGCACCTAATTTAGCCCACAATGCTTTCCAAAAATAGCTTAAGAACTTAGCATCCCTATCCGACACAATAGTTCTTGGCATTCCATGCAATCTCACAATTTCCTTGAAAAATAAATTAGCAATATTGGATGCATCATCAGTTTTGTTACATGCAATAAAATGTGCCATCTTAGAAAACCTATCTACTACAACAAATATTGAATCCTTACCTGTCCTTGACCTAAGCAACCCAAGAATAAAATCCATAGACAAATCTACCCAAGGATAGGTAGGGATCGGCAAAGGCTTATACAATCCATGCGGTTTCAATGTTGATTTTGTTTTTCGGCATTTCAAACATCTTTCACAAATTCTCGCAACATCTCTCCTCATGTTAGGCTAATAAAAATGTTCTTGCAGCAAGGATAAAGTTTTTAAAACACCAAAATGGACCATTAAACCACCCCCATGTCCTTCCCGAACCAATAATTCCCTAATACTACAATTAGGCACACAAAGTTTGTTTTCCTTAAACAAATATCCCTCAAATATGTAAAATTTATCAAATCCATGTTTCAAACAGGTTCTAAAAATTTCTCCAAAGTCACTATCATGCTCATAAAGTTCTTTCACTTGTTTAAATCCAAGCAATCTAGCATTTAAGGTAGAAAAGAGCACATACCTTCGGGATAATGCATCAGCAACCACATTTTCCTTACATTTTTTGTAGTGGATCACATATGGAAATGTTTTGAATAAATTCAATCCACTTAGCATGCCTTCGGTTGAGCTATCCTTGACCCTTGATATGCTTCAAAGACTCATGATCTGTATGAATCACAAACTCCTTTGGCATGAGATAATGCAACCACGTCTCCAAAGCCCTCACCAAAGCATACATCTCCTTGTCATAAGTCGGGTAGTTTAGGGTAGCTCCACTTAATTTTTCACTAAAGTAGGCTATGGGTCTTCCTTCTTGCATTAAGACAGCTCCAATATCTACACCCGAAGCATCACACTCAATTTCAAAAGTCTTAGAAAAATTTGGCAAAACTAACAAAGGTGCATTACACAAATTTTCTTTCAACAAATTAAAAGATTTTTCTTGTACTTCCCCCCATTTGAAACCAACATTCTTCTTGACAACTTCATTCAATGGTGCTGCTATGGTACTAAAATCCTTGACAAATCTTCTGTAAAAGCTTGCCAAGCCATGAAAGCTCCTCACTTGGGTGATAGAAGTAGGAACCGGCCACTTTTGAATTGCTTTCACCTTAGCTTGGTCAACTTTGATTCCTGTAGCACTTACTACAAAACCTAGAAACACAAGCTCTTCTTTGTAAAATTCACATTTTTTAATGTTAGCAAACAATCTTTCCTTTCTAAGAACTTGTAAAACTTGCCAAAGTTGATCCACATGGTCATCCAAATTTCGGCTATATATTAGAATGTCATCAAAATAAACAACCACAAATTTTCCAATAAATGGATGCATTACATGATTCATAAGCCTCATGAAAGTACTAGGTGCATTGGATAATCCAAAAGCCATAACTAAGCATTCATACAGTCTATATTTGGTTTTGAATGCAGTTTTCCATTCATCACCTTCTTTCATCCTAATTTGGTGATAACCACTCCTAACATCAATTTTTGTAAACATGCAAGCACCATGCAACTCATCAAGCATATCATCTAATCTAGGAATGGGATGTCTATATTTGATGGTAATGTTTTTTATATCCCTACAATCAACACACATTCTCCAAGAACCATCCTTTTTAGGTACCAACAAAACAGGAACAGCACATGGACTTAAACTCTCACGAATGTATCCTTTATCAAGCAAATCACTTACCTGTTTTGGCAGCTCCTTTGTTTCTTCAGGATTGCTCCTATAAGCTGGTCTATTTGGTATGGCAGCCCTTGGAGCAAAGTCAATTTGATGTTCTATCCCTCGAATAGGTGGTAGTCCACTTGGAATCTCATTTGGGAAGACATCTCCAAATTCCTTCAAAAGAGAAATCATTGAACTTGGCAATTCAAGTTCTTCAAAGTTAGTTTGATCATTAAAATAATTTTCTTTGTAAAGCATGACCAGCAAAGGTTTCTTACACTCAATAACCTTATTAATATCCCCTAAACTCAAATAAAAATTGCTACTTAACCTTTCCTTTCTTTCTTTTTCTTTTTTTCCCTTGGATTGGCGCAAACCTTTGGATTCCTCTTCCTTCTCCAACCTCGCGGGTTTGCCACTTCCTTTTCCCTCTTTTTCGGTTTTCCCTTGATCTTTCCACTCAATATGAACCTTAGAAACCTTACCTTGGTCAGTAACCTCAATCTTACCTTCTTGAAAGGATGGTGAAGCCGTTGGTGCCATACTTGCTTTTTCCTTGAGCTTTTCGGCTTCTCTCCTTTGTTGCATTTGTAATTGGTCTTTGTAAACCTCTTTAGGAGATAATGGTTCCAGCTTGACCTTCTTCCCTTTAAACCTAAAAACAATACTATTTTCTCGACCAAAATGAGTAGCATCTTTATCAAATTGCCATGGTCTACCTAATAGTATATGTCCAGCAATCATGGGTACAATATCACATAAAACTACATCCTCATATCTACCTATATTAAATTTTACTTTGGCTTGTTTGTTTACTTTCATCTCACCACTATCATTAAGCCATTGTAATCTATAAGGTTCAGGATGTTTTATTGTTTTCAAGCCTAATTTATCAACTACAAGATTACTTATCACATTAGTACAACTCCCACTATCTATAATCATGCTACAAATTTTACCTTGTATTTCGAAGCGAGTGTGGAAGATGTTTTCTCTTTGTATCTGCTCTTCAACTTTGTAGACAACAAGTACTCTCCTCGAAACCAAGCTCAACTTATTTGGCATCCTAAAAAGCATCTAGAAGCTAATTTGAAGCTCAAAGAGGTCAAAGATTGATCAAATTCGACTTGATAAAAAAGCTAGCATTTTTAGTTTCCTAATTTGTTTTTACTTTTTGTTTTAGGAAACTACCATTACTTTTAGGTTTTTATTTATTTATTTTCTGGATAAATAACTTTAGGAAGGTTTTTATTTTATTATTTCCATTGTAAATTAATTAATTCCTAATTCAAAATAAAGGAATTAATTAATCAAATTTAGTTTAGGAAACTTAATTTAGGACATATTAGAATTCAGTCAAGTTTCCTAATTCCTATAGGAGTCCAGTTTTGAATTAATTTTTTAGGGTTTTTTTCTTTGTAATCTTAGCCTATTTAAAGGCTTATTTTTCAATATGAAAAAAACATTGATTTGATTAAGAAAATACTTGTGAGATTAATTATCTCTTTGTTCTTTGTGAACACCTAAAACACCATTAGAGAATTGGTTGTTTTAGCTTGACTTATCAAAAGGTTTTCCATCCCCTATTGTGGCATCTACATTATACCAAGGTTTCTAACCACAGGTTGGTTAGGGGTTGAGGTCATTCCATTAGAGCTTGAACTTAATTAAAGATCTGGGCTAATATAATACGAGTTTAGGAGCAGGTCGTCCTAGGTTCGTATCATCTCCTTTGCAAAGTATTTCTCCATAATGGCCATGAACAGTTGCTCCTGGAGTGGCCAAATAAGGCTTGCCGATCTTATTATTACAGAGTCAATTTGAACATTTATAACTTTGCCCGATTTTAGGTATGGCCCTTTTTTAGCTATACATACGTTTTCACAAATAAACTGCCCCATGCTAAATTACTGTAGCTGTTTCTACACAATAATTATGATCATAATTGTGATGGAGAAAATGCTAATTTAAGTTGAATGGATTCAAAAGGATGTTATTGCATAAAGCGGAATTATAAATTCTCCCGTTTTCATCCATTAAACAATATTTAAGTAGTTGAAAAGTGTGTTTTAAATTGTCAAGTTCTAAATATTTAGTTACCAAGATGTGCCTATGAGTTTTTAAAAGGTAATTATCAATTTAAGAGGCTGTTCCATTTGAAAACAATTAATCGATGGCAAAATTATCAAAGACTGAGATTCCTTACTTTTATTCAACAATGTACAAATAGTTCCTTGATTTTTGTTAAGTGATTGTTGAATCCTTTCCTTGGAATAAATATAATAAAATGGATTGGTATAGTTTGACCTATCATCAGAGATCAATCATGAATCTAACAGATCATTCCTTTTTATGATATACGAAATATGGGATTTCATTAAGTTGATCTTAAGAAATCTCAAATCAGACCATTTGTCCTTACTTTAACAAAGGAAGCATTGGCCTCTTCAATAGAAGAAGTTTTTTTTATCTTGGTCCCAGTTCAACACTAAACAAGTCCAAACTAATTGAATATGCTTGTGCTAGAAATTCCCCAAATTGGTTTGCCGTTTCCATAAAGAATATAATTTACAGCTCTAGGTTCTAGATTATCACTTTCCTGCAATGGGTCCCAGGGGAAAAGTGTTTCTAAATTTATACCGTTGGCTATTTCATATATGATTACGTGCCGAACCAGAATAACATATTTTTTCTTTGTAGGTATGATCCATTGGACACAGATCCAATTTTTCAATTTTTTTGATTTCTTACATTTTTTTTAATCATTCCAGGCGGTATCAAGATGCCATTGTGTCGAAATATCTTATCCATCTGTACAGCAAAATGGATATCTCCAGAAAAGATTTTAAGTTCAATCTTTTTTTTTTCTGTCTCCACTCATACCAATATGCCTACTCAACTTCTTATATTTAAAGTGATTCATGTATCTACTCCAAAGATATTATTGTTCCATACCATTATGGAAGAAGATTCGGGTAAAATATGCACTTCCTCGGGAATGAAAAAAAAAACGATTTACTTCCATGTGGTATTTTGGCTTAAATTCTTTGACTCCTTGATACTCAAGCAAATCCTGTTTTTTTTTAGGATTGGATACATCCCTATCATCCCATATTTAGTAATTCCTAAACTTTTCTTCTGTATTGAGGATCATCAATATAAGCAACAATATATTTCTACAAAAAATACCATTTATCAATATTTCAATCGAAATAGTGAGATGAGGCAATAGTTCTTTCTCTCATTTTTGAATCCACTGGAATGGAATAATGAATCTATTTCATCCTCTCTTTGCCAATAAAAATAAATCAGAATTCTTGTGTAGAATAGAAGGAAATATGAAATTACAATGACCTTTATATACGATTCGATTAATTTCTGAATAATCAGAAATGATACTTTCTTTTTTACCAGAAAGACCCAAACTAAAGAATTTGTGTTTTACTTGATCATTATTTATTTGACTTCCTAAAAGGCTAGAAAATATTTTTCCTTCAATAGAAATAAAATGAACATTTGTTTGATCTTGATCTTTGTGGAGTGAAAGGGGGACAACACTGGATCGGCACGAACTCCTGACAATATCCATAAATGACTTCTTTTCAGTAAGAGATGGACATTACTATATGTAAATTCTGGTGCATGGTATACATTAGTACTCCAGTGCATTTCTCTTTCTGAGTCAGAATAAATATTTTTTTGAATATTTTCTTTAAAATTTAAAGTGTATGTTCCCATGGGAATTTTAGCAATAACTTGTTTGGATTCTACATATTGATCATTTGGAACTAAAATAAAACTTTTTGGTTATATACACGTCTATATAACATAGAAAAGCGAGATGCCTACGATGTGTACTTGTAGGATGCACCAAATCCTCATTGAATTTTATTTTTCCATTAGAAGGGGCTTGTACATGTTCTGCAATACCCCTTGTGAATACCTTACCTATATGAAAAGTTTTTAATGTTAGTTGAGTGCCTAGTTCCCTAATAGATTGACTAGCAATAATACCTATAACTTCTCCCAATTCGACTAGGTCGCCATGAGTAGGGCTTTGACCATAACATAATCGGTAGATCCAAGACGTGCTCTTACATGCAAAAGGAGTTTGGATAGATGTTGGTTGTATTTGAAAGGTTATCGATTGAAAAGTCCAATCCCAATATCTTGATTTACGATGGTAATACATCGAGGGCCTATATATATATATCGTATGTTAATACACGACCAATCAATGCATGGATAAAAATTCTTTCCGGCATCATCCCATTGGAAGGACTCATAAAAATACCTTGGGCGATGCCACAATCTGTTCTATGTACAGTAATGTGTTGAATTGCTTCAAAAAGTCTGCGTGTAAGATAGTCAGCATTCGATGTTCGTACAATAGTATCCACAACTCCTTTGCGGACTCTATAACAAGAAATGTTATGTTCTGTTAAAGAAAGTCCTTCACATAAATTGGTCTGGATAGGTAAATCAATCATATATCCTTATGGACCCGACATTAAACCTCTCATACCTACTAATTGGTACTTGAGATACATTTCCTCTAGCCACCGAAAAGGTCATTATATGGATTGGATTAAAAGGGCCAATCATCCTAAAATTAGGATTCATTTTTCTTGTTGTAAATAGTCACTTGTAGCATACCATATCTCAATAGATTGTCGTAATTTTTCCACCGTGTGTACATTCCCATAAAGATAGTGTTTTTCAAAAATCAAACCTTGTTGTTCAGCATCTTGGACTAGCCATCCCTTAGAAGGTGTTGTTAAAAGATCATCAATTCCTAACGAAATGGATGTAATCCTAGAGTCTTTACTTGATCTAGGATGTGTGATGTATATGGCATTCCAAAGTGGTCTATTAATCTACTGATAAGCCATTTAATGGTAGTTCCATCTATCACTTGATTGTGAAAGGCCATAATAGCCCATTCTGCCATAAGTACCTCCATATTCCGCTGAGTGGGGTTCGCCAATGGGTTTGAGTCAATGATTAGAAAACTTCCTTTTTTCAATCTTGATTCACGTAGAAATTCAGGAACTATGGTCCTACTTGAACCGGGGAGACCTGAATTCACACGGGGAGACCTGAATTGACACTGGTGTCATAGAATTACTTAGCTTAGATACCATATTATTGGTATCATATGAGCATGCTAGGCAAAATCCTTGTATAGCTTCTTTGTTTTCTCGATAAAGAGAAATATGGCCAACAATGGTTCGAGCGTATATACAAAAAATTCCTTTTTTTATGCTTCTTACTATTAGATAGGGCCCATAAATCTCATGATAAGTACCTAAAGGTTCATAATGAACTTCAAGGGGAGCTTCCGTTGAAGTAATAACACATTGATCTAGTTGCCACCAGAGCCATAAAGGACTATCTAAATGGATTCTTTTCTACCGATAAGCTCCAATTACATCATAGGAATTACAAAAATGGGGTTTCACCTCTTCCTCAGAGAAAGACAATCAAACAATCCCAATCATGGTCCTTGTGGATCGGATCATCTATAGAATATACAAAAAGAAGCTCCAGATATTTTCTATCTTCCTTTTTGAATGAGATCTCAATTCCAGCGACAGTTTCATTAGATATCTTACAACTAGAATCCTTTTTTTTCCCGATCCAATTCCTCCACCACCGTCAACCCCAGTTAGATTCAGGCATGATACACTTTTTAGTTATTAGGAGAACCTAAGTACTTTCTTTCGGATCCAAGAAATAGCTCCTAGAGATCGTTTTTCCTTTTGGAAGATACAGGAGTGAAACAATCAACCTATTGATATTGGAAGACCTAAAAGATTCTTGCAATGTATCCGTTTTGGGTCCAACAAAGTTCATAGGTATAGGATGAGGCCCTGTCAAATAGAAATTTTTTCTTTTTACCATCTTTCAATTGTTAATACGATATATAAGGACCACTGCTACAAATAGTAGTACACCTTTGATCGTGAAATATTGATTGCTTGTTGAACCCTGTAAACGTGAATTGTGCGAAAGTAGGATACTCTAATTTCAGGAGTCCAAGACTTTATGAAACGTTCTTGATTGAAAAAAATGTGAATGAAAGATCCCACTGAATTGAATTGGGTCGATGAATCTAAGAAATCGTGAGAATTCTTGATCTCTCTCAATATCTCTCTTAATTCGAAAATCCAGGATTTGAAGGTATGTCCTTTCATTGAGTCCTCCTAAATTGCATTGATTTATCCTAAAGATTTCATTTGAATTGGAATTTGGTTATTCACCATGTACGAGGATCCCCGCTAAGCATGCATGGCTGAATGGTTAAATTACCCAACTCATAATTGGCGAATTCGTAGGTTCAATTTCGACCGAATGCACACCAATGGGACCCTCCAATAAAATAAGTCTATTGGAATTGGCTCTGTATCAATGGAATCTCATCATCCATACATAATGAATTGATGTGGCATATTCATATCATAACATATGAATAGTAAGAACTAGCATTCTTATTGAGACTATAACTCATAAGGAAGAAAATAGATTTATGGATGGAATCAAATATCCAGTATTTACATACAAAAGTATTTGATTATTGTTGAAAAATCAATATACTTCAAATGTCGAATCAGGATCAACTATGACAAAAATTAGTATTGGGTCGAACTATTATTTGGTATCAAGGTAATAGTTATGAATAGTCATCGACTCCTGGGAAAGGGTAGAAGAATGGGACTTATTATGGGATATATAACGCATTACAGATGTATGATCATTACACTTCAACTGGGTTATTCTATTCCACTTGTTAGAAAGAAAATAACTTAAATACTTAATAGCATGGCGATACATTTATTCTACCCCGAGCACATGCAAAGGAGCCATAGACAGTCAAGTGAAATCCAAGCCACGAAATAATTTGGTTTATGGTTAGCCTCATTGTGGTCAAGGTCATAATGCTAAAGGAATCATTACCGCAGGGCATAGAGGGGGAGGTCCTAAGAATTTATATTGTAAAATCGATTTTTGACGGAATGAAAAAGACATATATGGTAGAATCATAACTCTAGAATACGATCCTAATTGAAATGCATACATTTGTCTCATACACTATGGGGATGATGAGAAAAGATATATTTTACATCCTAGAGGGGCTATAATTGAAGATCCCATTGTTTCTGGTACAGAAGTTCCTATAAAAATGGGAAATGCCCTACCTTTAAGTGCGGTTTGAAATATTGATTTACATAATTGGAAGTAATCAATTAGGTTTACGATGAAACCTAGAAATCAATCATTAATCCAATTTGAATGCCTCTACAGGATAGACTTCAACAGAAAACTAAATAGTAACGGCAGCAAGTGATTGAGTTCAGTAGTTCCTCATATAAAATTATTGATTCTAGAGATATAGTAATATAGAGAAGAAAAAATTGTTACAAGCATCGAAAGAATCATAAGTGCCCTTTGTTTCAAAGAAAGGAGGACAGGTTATTCACATTTCATTTGATAGTCAGAGGCAAATTGAAAGCTTAGCAATGGTAATTCTAAGGTTTCCGGGGGGGAAAAATAGAGATGTCTCCTACGTTACCCGTAATATGTTGATGTATCAATGTAATTTCATAGAGTCATTCGGTTTTAATGCTACATGAAGAACATAAGCCAGATGAAGGAACAGGAAGACCTAGGATGTAGAAGATCATAACATGAGCGATTCCGCAGATTTTGATTCCTATATATCCATTCATGTGGTGCTTCATTATATGGTATATATAAGAATTATACAATATATATAAGATCCATCTGTATAGATATCATCATCTACATCCAGAAAGCCATATGCTTTGGAAGAACTTGTACAATTTAGGAAGAGGTTTTGATTGATCAAAAAGAAGAATCTACTTCAACCAATATGCCCTTAGGCACGACCATACATAACATAGAAATCACAATTGGAAAGGGTGGACAATCAGCTAGAGTAGCAAGTGCTGTAGCGAAACTGATTGCAAAATTTAGGAAATCGGCCACATTAAAATTACCATTTGGGGAGGTCCATTTGATACCCAAAAACTGCTTAGCAACAGTCAGACAAGTGGGGAATGTTGGGGTGAACCAGAAAAGTTTGGGTAGAGCTGGATTGAAATGTTAGCTAGATAAGCATCCTATTGTAAGAGGAGTAGTTATGAACCCTGTAGACCATCCCCATGGGGGTGGTGAAGGGAGGGCCCCAGTTGGTAAAAAAAAACCCACAACCCCTTAGGGTAATCCTGCACTTGGAAGAAGAAGTAGAAAATGGAATAACTATAGTGATAATTTGATTCTTCGGCGTTGTAGTAAATAGAATCTATTTCTTCGTCTTTACAAAAAAAAAAAAAAGGAGTAATTAATTGTGACATGTTCACTAAAAAAAAAAAAATCCTTTTGTAGCAAATCATTTATTAAGAAAAATAAATACGCTTAACACAAAAGCAGAAAAAGAAATAATGGTCACTTGGCCTTGAGTGTCTACCATTATACCGGCAATGATCGGGCATACTATTGCTATCCACAATGGAAAGGAGCATTTGCCAATTTATATAAAAGATTGTATGGTAGGACATAAATTGTGAGAATTTTCACCTACTCTAAGTTTTCGAGGACATGCAAAAAATGATAACAGATCTCGTCGTTAATAATTTTTTAATAAATACAAAAAGTGAATATAGATACTTATTGTTCATTAGTGAGAGGTAAACCTTATGAGAAAGAAAAAAAAGATGGACCGATATATAGAAGAATACACTATACGTGAATTTATAGATAAGTCTACTCATAAAGTACAAAGAGTAATTGATCATATTCATGGGCATTCTTATAAAGAAACACTTCTGATACTTGAACTCATGCCCTATCGAGCATGTTCCCTCATTTTAAAATTGGTTTCTTTTGCAGCAGCACATGCTAATCATAATAGAGGTTTCACCAAAACAAAGCTAAAAATTAGTACAGCGGAAGTCAACGAAGGCATTACTACGAAAAAACTAAAACCTCAAGCTCGGGGATGAGGTTATCCAATAAAACAACCCACTTGTCATATAACTATTGTACTGAAACATACAGCTATACATTATTATACATACTATTTAAAGAACAAAATTATCTTGAAGAATTTTAAGGTCAAATGACAACATTTTTTTATAATAAAAAAAACAAATAAATATGTCATATTATGCTTAAAAAAAATGCATGAATAAAAAAAAAGAAGTACATCGATATGACATGTCATGATATGTATAGTAGCAGGGGATTATGGGATAAAAAATAAATCCACTTGGTTTCAAATTTGGCACAACCCAAGGTCATCATTCTCTTTGGTTTGCACAACCAAACAATTATTCGAAGGTTCTACAACAAGATATAAAAAAATATACAAAACTGTATCAAGAATTATGTACAAAAAAATATGAAAATATCTTCTAGTGTCGAGGGAATTTCATGTACAAAGATTCAAAAACGAATCGATTTGATTCAAGTCATAATCTATGTGGGATTCCCAAAGTTATTAATAGAACCTAGCAGAATCGAAGAATTACAGATGACTATACAAAAAGAACTGAATTGTGTGAACCGAAAACTCAACATTGCTATTACAGGAATTTGAAAACCCTTATGGAAACTTTAATATTCTTGCGGAATTTATAGTCAGACAATTCAAAAATAGAGTTTCATTTCGGAAAGCTATAAAAAAAGGTATTGAATTAACTGAGTAGTCAGGTACAAAAGGAATTCAAGTACAAATTGTAGGGTGTATCGATGGAAAAGAAATTGCACGTGTCAAATGGATCAAAGAAGGAAAGGTTCCTCTAAAAACCATTCGAGCTAAAATTGATTATTGTTCCTATTCAGTTTGAACTATTTATGGGGTATTAGGCATCAAAATTTGCATATTTATAGAAGAGGAATAATAGGCCTTTACTTGACTTATCTTTAGTTCTACTCTATCCATCCAGTAATAGAACAAAAAATAACAAATTCTTTCACTCTTTTTCTCTTAACACAAAAAAAAAATATGAACAATTCTATAAGGTTGAATAAAAATTCGATTAATTATTTGATATAATTGCTATGCTTAGTGTGTGACTCGTTGATTTTTCTAGGATTAGGATTCAAAAAAAAAGGAAAGAAGTACTAACCCATAGTATGAACTAATAACTATTATAGAACTAATATAGATATAGAACTAATAACTATTATAGAACTAATATAGATATAGAACTAATAACCAGCTTATCGTTTTGCATTATATGCATATAAAAAACTGGTCAAGATATGATATATTGGTCATATCAATCTAGCAACTGAAATCTTTTTTGTATAAACAAAAAAAAAAGAAAAGAAAAAACTAATTTGAGTCTGAGTTGTAAAGAAAAAAAAAATTTCAATGATATATGATTCCAATAAGTAAGGAGTACCAACCCATAGTATGAACTAATAACTATTATAGAACTAATAACCAGCTCATCGTTTCGCATTATCTGCATATAAAAAACTGGTCAAGATATGATATATTGGTCATATCAATGTAGCAACTGAAATCTGTTTTGCATAAACAAACAACAAAAAAGAAAAAACTAATCTGAGTCTGAGTTGTAAAGAAAAAAAATATATCAATGATATATGATTCCAATAAGTAAGGTCTATCGTTCATCTCATAACGAGGAATGTAATAAAGCATTAATACTGATTGGTCTGTAATTATACAAAAATGTTCATAGAAAAAGAATCAAGAGCCCCGAGCCGATAAATACTGAGAGGATTGACTCAAGAACAAATCAAATTTCCTTAAGGGCTCCATTGTAGAAGTCATATTTAACCATTAATTGAGAAGCGATGGTGATACGAACCTAGGACAACCTGCTCCTAAACCCGTATTATATTGGCCCGGATCTTTAATTAAGTTCAAGTTCTAATGGAATGGACCTCAACCCCTAACCAACCTATGGTTAGAAACCTTGGTATAATGTAGACGCCACAATAGGGGATGGAAAACCTATTGATAAGTCAAGCTAAAACAACCAATTCTCTAATGGTGTTTTAGGTGTTCTCATAGAACAAAGAGATAATTAATCTCACAAGTAATTTCTCAATCAAATCAAAGTTTTATTCATATTGATAACTAAGCCTTTAAATAGGCTACAAAGCCATGAAATAAAACCCTAGAACATAAAGAAAAACCAGCCACCACACATAAAGAAGCCTAGTTGGCCGAAACTATACTTCCTTTCCTAATCTAAGTTTGATTAATTAAGTCCTTTATATTAAATTAGGAATTAATTAATTTACAATGGAAAGAATAAAATAAAAACCTTCCTAAAGTTATTTTTCCAGAAAATAAATAAATAAAAGCCAAAAAGTAATGGTAGTTTCCTAAAACAAAAAGTAAAAACAAATTAGGAAACTAAAAATGCTAGCCTTTTGATCAAGTTGACTTTGATCAATCTTTGACCTCTTTGAGCTTCAAATCAGCTTCTAGATGCTTTTTAGGATGCCAAATAAACTGAATATGAAGTCCCACACGTTGCCCATGCTTGGAAAAATAAGAAAAGGGTAATACAGTAAAATACAGTAAAGCCAGCAAGCAATACAGCAAATTCGGCCAAATTGTTGATGCTGTCCGTACAAGCCCTTTTTGATTGCATTTGAGGCTGCTTTAACTTGATTCCATGACCTCTTAGGCATATGTATTGAACCCATAAAGCATTGGAACCATTTCATGCTTTCCGGCCTCCAAAAATGTATCAAATCGTCACCCGGGTCCGTATCGGCTTCCACCACTTGGATGCTTAGAATAGGCTTTGTATCTTCAAGTATTGACAAACTATATTGAGATTGATTACACCTTGTATAAATACTCCCAGGTTGTCCTTAAATCTCTTAATTTGAGCTCTTGTGATTGGCCTAGTCTTCATCCGTGTCGAGTCAGGACCACAGCGGGTTATCGGTGGAGCGGGCTCGGGCGGAATCACATCGGATGGGAATGATAGAACCTGTTAATACATAATATTCTATTGAAAACGAATCTTAATGATTCATTGGGTAGGATGGCGGAACGAACCAGAAACCAATTCATTTATTCTGAAAGGTCATGTCATAGACTAATCCTACAACTGAATATTTAAAGAGTAAATATCCGCCCACGAAAATTTTGATTCTATTGGATTTCTATATTTTAGCCGATCTGATATGATAATAAAAAGTAAAACAAAATAAAGATTCGTTATAACCTTATAACAAAATGACTTTATCTATACTATTATCTCTAAATGTATCTTTAAATAAAAATTCTCTATAAATCAAATCCATGTTTAGTTATATATCAAAATAAGATATACAAATTTCTAATAGATTAGATGAAATTTCAAAAAATCTCATGAATCAATATATTTTTTCAGTATATTATTCATTAAATACATAAATATAAATATAACTACATAGATATTATTTTTTAATCATTTTAGTCACGAGGAGCTAGATGAGAAGAAACTTTCATGTCCAGTTCTGTAGTAGAGATGGAATTAATAAATAACCATCAACTATAACCCCAAAATAACCAGATTCCTTAAACATCATAGAGGAAGAATGAAAGGAATATCTTATCTAGGTCATCGTATTTTCTACGATAGATATGCTCTTCAAGCGCTTGAACCAGCTTGGATCACATCTCAACAAATTGAAGCCAGTCGATGAGCAATGACACGAAATGTCCACCGCGGTGGGAAAGTATGGGTATGTGTATTTCGAGAAAACCCAGTTACAATAAGGCCTATAGAGACCCGCATGGGTTCGGGGAAAGGATCTCCCAAATATTGGGTAGCTATCGTCAAACCTGGTAGAATACTTCATGAAATGAGTGGAGTAGCAGAAAATATAGCTAGAAGGGCTATTTCACTAGCGGCATCAAAAATGCCTCTACGAACTCAATTCATTATTTCGGTATAGGAACGTAGAACCAAAAGAAAATGTTTTTTAGATGGAAAAAAAAAAAACAATTGCAGGTTTCCTTTTTTGTTTTGAATAAACAACATTTCTTTTTTAATTTTTTTACTTCGCCCTTTATGTTAATTGAAAAACAGATAAAAAAATGATTCTACCCCAAAGCCATTTGAATGTAGTGGATAATAGCATAGCTCAAGAATTAATGTGTATTCGAATCATAGAAGCTAGTAATCTGTGATATGCTCATATTGATGAAGTTATTGGTGCTATAATCAAGGAAGCAGTACCAAATACACCTCCAGAATGACCAGAAGTGATCAGAGCTATAATTGTACGTACTTGTAAAGAGCTTGATATGAACCTAGGACGACCTGTGCTTAAACCTGTATTATATTAGCCCAGATCTAATTATGTTCAAGTTCTAATAGTCACCTTGACCCCTAACTAACCTGTGATTAGAAACGTTAGTATATAATGAAGATGCCACAATAGGTGATGGAAGGCCTATTGATAAGTCAAACTAAAACACTCATTCACTAAAGGTGTTTTAGGTGTTCAAAAGAACAAAGCGAGATTCAATCTCACAAAATAAATTCTCAATATTATTAATGGTGTGTTCTCCCTAAAAAATAAGCCCTTTTATAGGCTAATAGAAAACAAAATAAAACCCTAAAAAAGAGAGGGAAAATTGGCCATGCTTATTGTTTCCTAATGTGACCAAATATTCTCTCTCCTTTCCTAATCTAATTTTAATTAATTAGTGATACGAACCTAGGATGACCTGCTTTTAAACCCGTATTATATTAGTCTTGATCTAATTATGTTCAAGTTCTAATGGTCACTTTGACCCCTAACCAACCTATGATTAGAAACCTTGGTATATAATGAAGATGCCACAATAGATGATGGAAGTCCTATTGATAAATCAAACTAAAACACTTACTCTCTAATAGTGTTTTAGGTGTTCAAAAGAACAAAGAGAATTCAATCTCACAAATAATTTTCTGTATAAAATTAAAACTTTTTTTATTGAAAAATAAGCCTTTAAATAGGCTACAAAGCCATGAAATAAAACCCTAAAAACAAAGGGAAAATCGGCCATACAAAGTAGTTTCCTATGGTGGCCGAAATGCTCACTCCTTTCCTAATTTAATTTGGCTTAATTAATTTTTTTATTTTGAATTAGGAATTAATTAATTTACAATGAAAATAATAAAATAATAACTTTCCTAAGCTTATTGTTCCAGAAAATAAATAAATAAAAAGTAAAAAGTAATGATAATTTCCTCAAACAAAACGTAGAATCAAATTAGGAAACTATAATACTAGCTTTTTGACTAAGTTGACTTTGACCAATCTTTGACCAAATTGAGCTCCAAAGCAGCTTCAATATGCCTTTTAGGATGTAACATAAGCTGAATATGAAGTCCCACACGTTGCCCATGCTTGGAAGAGGAAGCAAAACCCAACTCAGCAAAATACAGTAAAGCTAGCACAAAATACAGTAAAAAAAAGACCAAATTTGAAGTTGTCCGTACAATGACTTTTTGAATGCCTTTGAAGCTGGATTGACTTGATTCCATATCCTCTTACACATATGTATTGAATCCATAAATACTTGGAACCATTTCATGCTGCCCTTTGTCCATATTTGCACCACAACTGCTACCTGGGTCCGTATCGGCTTCCACCACTTGGATGCTTAGAATAGGCTTTGTATCTTCAAGTATGGACAAGCTCCATTGAGATTGATTACCCCCTGTATAAATGCTCCCAGTTTGTCATTAAATCGCTTAATTTTAGCTCTTGTGATTGGCCTAGTCTTCATCCGTGTCGGGTCAGCACCCCAGCGGGTTATCGGTTGAGCAGGCTTAGGCGGAATCACATCAATTAGTTCCTTCATTTTGAATTAGGAATTAAATAATTTACAAAGAAATAATAAAAATAATAACTTTACTAAACTTATTTGTCTGGTAAAGAAACAAATAAAACCCAAAATCTAAAGATAATTTCCCAAAACAAAAAGTAGAAATCAAATTAAGAAACTAAAATACTTTCTTTTTGACTAAGTTGACTTTGACCAATCTAAGCTCCAAATCAGCTTCCATATGCTTTTTTGGATGCCAATAAGGATTTCCATGGAGCCCCACATGTTGTCCTTGCTTGGAGGAAAGAGAAAAAGCCAAGTCAGTAAAATACAGTAAAGTTAGCGGGTAATACAGCAAAATCGCCCAATTTGTCATGCCATGCACACAGCCCCTTTTTAGTTGCCTTTGAAGCTGCCTTGGTTTGATTCCATGACCTCTTAGACGTATATATTGGATCCATGAAGCATTGGAACTATTTCATGCTGTCTGGACTCCATAAATGCACCAAAACCACTACCTGGGTTCGTATCGGCTTCCACCAGTTATATGCTCAAAATAGGTCTTGGGTCTTTGGTATGAACAAGCCCCCATATGAATGAACTACTCCCTAGCCAAAACGGACCCGGGTGATTGTTTTGGTACATTTTTGGAGTCCGGGAAGCATGAAATGGTTCCAATGCTTTATGGGTTCAATACATATGCCTAAGAGGTCATGGAAGCAAGTTAAAGCAGCCTCAAATGCAATCAAAAAGGGCTTGTACGGACAGCATCAACAATTTGGGCGAATTTGCTGTATTGCTTGCTGGCTTTACTGTATTTTACTGTATTAGCCTTTTCTTATTTTTCCAAGCATGGGCAACGTGTGGGACTTCATATTCAGATTATTTGGCATCCTAAAAAGCATCTATAAGCTGATTTGAAGCTCAAAGAGGTCAAAGATTGATCAAAGTCAACTTGATCAAAAGGCTAGCATTTTTAGTTTCCTAATTTGTTTTTACTTTTTGTTTTAGGAAACTACCATTACGTTTTGGCTTTTATTTATTTATTTTCTGGAAAAATAACTTTAGGAAGCTTTTTATTTTATTCTTTCCATTGTAAATTAATTAATTCCTAATTTAATATAAAGGAATTAATTAATCAAACTTAGATTAGGAAAGGAGTGAGAATTTCGGCCACCATAGAACTCTTCATTGTGTGGCCAGTTTTTCCTAGGGTTTTTAGGGTTTATTTTATTTCTTTCAAAGCCTATTTAAAAGCTTATTTTTCAATATGAATACAATTTTGATTCGATTGAGAAAATACTTGTGAGATTAATTATCTCTTTGTTCTTTGAGAACACCTAAAACACCATTAGAGAATTGGTTGTTTTAGCTTAACTTATCAATAGGTTTTCCATCCCCTATTGTGGCGTCTACATTATAGCAAGGTTTCTAACCACAGGTTGGTTAGGGGTTGAGGTCCATTCCATTAGAACTTGAACTTAATTGAGATCTAGGCTAACATAATACGGGTTTAGGAGTAGGTCGTCCTAGGTTCGTATCATAAGTCGTCATGATTCGATTAGCAGATATATAGTTTATGGACTCCGAAAAAGGATTCTAATGATTAGATGGTTTTTTCAATTTCAATGTTCATTTTTGGAGTATAAAATTCAAAGTTAAAAATTTCAAGCAATTTATTTTCTTCCAATAAAGAAAGTTAGAACTAAGCTACGGAATGATAAATATAAAAATAAAGCCTCTGTGCATAAAATGTATGAAAAATGTCGACTGATATGTAGGCGGGGATGAATTATAGTAATTTCTTCCAACCCGAGACATAAACAAAGACAAGGATAATCTTTCTAAACAAAAAAAGACTCTATAAATCTAAAGGAACCGTTGTACAGATATAGAAATAAAAATAAAGGATTTGTTTTGACATGAAATGGACATATCCATATATCTCTGACTTATATTTATGAGATGATAAAGTATGGCAAAACCTATACCAAGAACTGGTTCATGTAAGAATAGACTTATTGGTTCATGTAAAAATGAGCGTAGAATACCAAAGGGAGTTATTAATGTTCAAACAAGTTTCAACAATATTATTGTGACTATTATAGATGTAAGGGGTCGGGTAATTTCGTGGTCTTCCACCGGTACTTATGGATTCAAGGGTACAAGATGAGGGATGCGATTTGCCGCTCAAACCACAATGGGAAATGCTATTCGGACAGTAGTGGATCAAGTTATGCAACAAGCAAAAGTCATCATAAAAGGTCCCGGTCTTGGAAGAGATGCGGCATTAAAAGCTATGCATAAAAGTGGTATACTATTAAGTTTCATACGAGATGTAACCCCTATGCCACATAGTGGCTATAGACCTCCTAAAACAAGACGTGTACAAAAATAAACATTGAAGATATTTCAAGAGAAATAAATAATTCAATGATCTGATCAAATAATATTACTATGGTTCATGAGAAGGTAACAGTATCTACTCAAACACTGCAGTGGAAGTGTGTTAAATCACGAGTAGACAGTAAGGGTCTTTATTATGGACGCTTTACTCTGGCTCCACTTATGAAAGGCCAAGCTGATACAATAGGCATTGCGATGCGATGAGCTTTACTTAGAGAAATAGAAGGAACATGTATCACATGCATAAAATTTGATAAAATACCACGTGAATGTTCTACCATAGTGGGTGTTCAAGAATCTGTACATGAAATTTTAATAAATTTGAAAGAAATTGTATTGAAAAGTAATCTTTATGGAACACGTGATGCGTCTATTTGTGTCAAAGGTCCCCGATATGTAAATGCTCAAGACATCATCTTACCACCTTTGGTGGAAATCATTGATAATACACAGCCTATAGCGAACCTAACGGAAATTAATTTGTGTACTGAATTACAACTCGAAAGGCATCGCGGGTATTGTATAAAAACACCAAATAACTTTCAAGACAAAAATTATCCTATAGATGCTGTATTCATGCCTGTTCGAAATGCGAATCATAGTATTCATTCTTATGCGAATGGGAATGAAAAACAAGAGATACTTTTTCTCAAAATATGGTCAAATGGAAGTTTAACTCCTAAAAAAGCACTTCATAAGGCTTCCTAGACTTTGATGATTTATTTATTCCCTTTTTACATGCAGAAGAAGAAAATTTCCATTTAGAAAAAAACCAACACAAAGTTACTTTACCCCTTTTTACTTTTCATGATAGATTAGCTAAACCACATAAAAATCAAAACAAAATAGCATTAAAATCTATTGTTATTGACCAATTAAAATTGCACCCAGGGTCCAATATACATACAATATTAGACCTTTTGAATAACAATGAAGAAGACCTTAAGAAAATGAAACATTTTCGCATAAAAGATATAAACCATATTTTGGACATTCTAGAAACAGAAAAGCATTTCGTATAAATTTTAATGGATTATTTCATTTTAGAAAAAAAGATAAAAATGAGTTCTGAATCTTTAGCACTTTCCATTTACCTGGAATAAATCCAACATTGAATTGAATAAATAAATGTATCTAGGCAGAATTCACTTTGAAGCGACTATTCCCAAGATACACACATAGTGTTTTTTTTTTTTTTTTTTTTTTTACAATTGAATCAATTTAAAAAAGACCTAAAGTTGTGGATTTATCAATAGGTAATGTTGCTCTAATACCCAACCAAAGGGCTACAGTGATACCAATCAAAAAGACAGTTGTCGCTACTGAATGAAGAAATGGGTTTTGGAATTTATTAACATTCTCCAAAAAGGGTACTGTTAATAACCGCGCAGGTAAGGAAACCATTAAAAGAATCCCCAATAATTTATTGGGCACCGTACAAAGAATTTGAAATATGGGAAAGAAGTACCATTCAGGCAATATCTCCAAAGGACATACAAATGGATCCGCGGGTTCACCAATCATTGATGGTTCTAGAACTGCTAAACCTATGTTAAGTGATATATATAGAAGATACCCCGGGATTATGTCATATCACTTCACTTATTCTTTCTACTGGATCTCACAGAGCCTATTCATACATGACATGATCAAGTTTGATCATTATGCAGATTATCTGACATATAGTGTAACTTGTCAGATATATTTGGTCATATGGTATTTCCCCGTTCTCTTACCCGATCGAGATATCCTTTCTTTCACCGAATAAAGGTTGATTGAATCATCAAAAATTTGAAGCATGGAATACAATGAAGTGCAATTCAATCTTTTTTTTAGGGAGGGGTATACAAATTAATATTCTTAATGATAATAATTTATAATTTATGGTTGGCTTGGTTAGACCAAAAAATTGAAATGTAATATTAATATACCGGCTTCATTTAGGAATAAAACCAATTGGTAATATATCTATGATTACAACTTATATCATATTCTATTTATAAAGATTTTCCACTTATAATATATAATAATGATCTCAAGCTATTAATCAATCGAGTAATGTGATGGATGCACTGAAAATTTACTATTTGGTGGGAGACATGGAATAAATAAATAAAAAAAGGAAGTCATAGCAAAAAGATGTGGTATTGGGGCATTTGTCCTATATGTACAAATCCAAATCGGGCAGATCTTTACTCAGAGAATAGCATAAACCTAAAAAAAGTTGAAGAAGACTGTTCAGGAGCAAGAAAATTACATCGTGATTTAGATTGGATCCCGATGAAACAATACATCAATGAGAAGTTAGTACAATAAGTTTAGTGAATTATTTTTATTTATAGGTTTTTAATTTATATATAAACTAAAAAGACCCTGCTATGAATACAAAAAAAGTAAGAAAACTAGAATCTACAATCGATTCCTTTTTTTTTTTTCATAATTTGTGTTGAACCATATGCATCAAAAGGCGCATGTACGGTTCCTAAGGGATACAATTTTATCCTAATCAACCGAATTTATTGAGAAAGATTACTTTTTTTAGGTGAACCGGTTGACAATAAGATCTTGAATCAACTTATTAGTCTTATGGCATATCTCAATATAGAGGATGATACCAAAGATCTGTATTTGTTTATAAACTCTTATGGCGGGTGGCTAATACCCGAAGTAGCTATTTATGATACTGTGCAATTCGTACGACCATATATACAGGCAGTATGCACGGGATTAGTCGCTTCAATGGCATCTTTTATTCTGAATGGAGGAGAAATTACCAAATGTCTAGCATTCCATCACGTTTGGCGCCAATGAGTTTTTTATTGGATTTGAGAGAAAAAACAAAGACTATGCCTTTGCGCTATAGGAAATATGAATATTAAGTAATAATAGCATGGCACTTCGAATTCGATATAAAAAGAAAAATTTTCAAAATGCTTACATTATGTATCGAAAGAGTAGTATGAGATAAAGAAAAGGTATTTCCAATTTTATCTGATCTAGTAGGAGACCTATTTTAGCGTCATGAACTTTTTTGTTTTCACACCGAAGATAACAATATTTATGTTATGAAAGAATACGAAAATAAAAAAAAATACATAAATAAGTGAAAAAACAAATCTTATTTATTTGTATTGAAAAAAAAGGAAACTTTGGGATTGCTAAATAATACACGAAATAACAAAGCAACGAAGCCATCATGGGTTTCTTTTAACTACTCCAAAAGGAAGGGTGGTTAGTGGATCATTTACCTATGTGAATTTGACAGACTCTATATATGTATATATTTTCTATTTTTTTTTTCTTTCTATTTCCTCGATGTAAGGTAAAAAAAGGTAAAAGTGAATTCCATTGTAGAGCCGTATGCAATGCACAAAAGATGCCTGTACGGTTGTTCAATTCTATCTTTTTTTTCATACCATTTATTTTATTATTCTTTATCTCTTCGAATTTCATCATGCAAGATAGAGGAACTATCTATTATGTTATATTATCACAGTAATGATGCATCAACCTACTAGTGCTTTTTATGAGGCACAGATGGGAGAATTTGTCCTGGAAGCGGAAGAACTACTGAAGCTGCGTGAAACCATCACAAGGGTTTATGTACAAAAAGTAGGCAAACCTTTATGGGTTGTTTCTAAAAACATGGAAAGAGATATTTTTATGTCAGCAACAGAAGCCTAAGCTCATGGAATTGTTGATCGTGTAGCGGTTAAAAAATAAAATAAAAACTAAAACTAATAGAATAGGGGTTTCATGCAAATTTTTAATTTGCGATTTTATCATCTTACCGGGTTTAATATTTTATTAATTAATAATTAATATATTAATGTATATAAATTAATCCATTAATGTATAAATGATTCATAATCATCCGGCTAGGATTGATCTAAACCAGCTCATTATGTATATGAGTCAACATGCCAACTATTAAACAACTTATCAGAAACACAAGACAGTCAATAAAAAATGACACGAAATCTCCTGCTCTTTGAGGATGTCCTTAACGACGAGGAACATGTACTAAGGTGTATGTGCGACTCGTTCAGATAATGTGCTAGGCCAAAAGAAAGAAAACAATTGATCCAGTATTAGCGATCAGGACCAATGAATAGGATAGAATGACTATCTAAAACTTAAAAAGGTAAATCTAAAAATAAAAAAGATCTATCATATCTTTCTATTGTGTTATCAAATTTATGGTTTTCATTGGTACCAAACCCAATCATTTCAATTTTTAATTTATGATGAGAAACAATTCCCCATTGGTAGAAAATGGTATCCATTAAGCAGGGAAATCCAATTTAAAAGGTAGAAAGGTTATGCCTTTATTCTTGACTCTTGCAAGAACATACTAATAGGGTCAGCTACTCAGATAATCTTCATAATTAAACACCGTTACTGTATCGGTGTGTTTCGTTGTGAAAGACCTATTGCTAGATAATTATGGATAGAGCCAAAGAGTGTGAACTATACAAGTTAACAATAACATTCATTAAATGAAAGAAGGGGCTCCGGTGTATAGAAAGGACCTCACCGTTTACGAAGAAACCATAGAAACGATGGAACCCACTATACCCATTTATATTTACTACTTTTTGATTCACTATGTTTTTTTTATACTAGGTATCAAACAAATTTATTATTTTCAGGTGAAAGCCTATAAAAAGAATCATGGTCGGGAAGGTTATAGTAGCAAAAGCCATTGGAATTTTGTTTTATACATTGGAAGAATCCGTTTTTTTATTAATAAGCTAGGAAAGGTGTAGAAAATAACTGAAAGAAAAGAAAGCAATTAGTTATTCATCAAAGTTTCATTTATTCAATCACTAGAATTAAAGGGGGATATATAGCTCGAAGACATAGAACAAAAATTCATTTATTTGCCTTAAGCTTTCGAGGGCCTCATTCAATACTTACTCGGACTATTACTCAATGGAAAATAAGAGCTTTGGTTTCAGCTCATCAGCATAGAGATAGGCAGAAAAGAGATTTTCAGTGTTGATGGATCACTCGGATAAATGTAAAAGTCGAGACAATAATTTATACTATAGTTATTGTAGACTAATACACAACTGTACAAGGGGCAGTTGCTTTTTAATCATAAAATACTTGCACAAATAGCTATATTAAATAAGAATTGTTTTTATATGATTTCTAATGAGATCATAAAATAAGCAGATTGGAAGGAATCCGTTGGAATGTTTTAAATGGAGTTCCCTAGAGAATGAACTCCGGGAAGGTACAGTAGAAATTAGTATGATAAAATATCATTATAATAATAATAAGAAGAAATATAATGATCTCTAACTGTATTTAATTTACACTTTATAATAAATACCAATCACTGTATAGTATTTCATTTAAGTATCTTGTGTAATATTGTTGCTACAGCCATCACATTTCCGTTTATAAAAAAATAAAAAATAAAAAAATAAAAAAGAAAAAAGAAAAAGAAAAGAAGGAGAGGGATTAGTCACAGATATTTGATTGTATCTCTAATCTTCTTCAAACCCTCCCCCACTAACTAGAATTAAAAAAAAAAAGGAAATATCAACAAATCTGAAAATAAATGATTGTTCTCTATCAATAAACCTGCTAAAGACCTGAATCATAGAATACTTACTACTGATGCCACGGAGAGGTATGCTTTTAGATCTGGCATTGAAAATCCTCCTTCTTTATTCGTTATTGTAATTTTATTCTAAAATGTATTACATAATGGTAATACATATATGACCCAATGTGTATATGTAGTTAATGACTTACCACTTGTATTTGTATGTAGAATCCCTAATTTAAATTGAAATGTACAACTTGAAATGTACAATGATTAAGTGCATTAGTCAGTATAGTAGATAGTCGATATTCCTTTTCTTAAAACAAAAAATAAGTCCCTTTTTACTTCTACCTGAGAATTCCCAAAAGATATTCAATTTTTTTTTATTTTTACTTTATGGCAGGTTTTATCTTTATTTAATACGCATATGATATAAGTCTTTTATTATTATATGTTATATGATATATGAGACAAAAAAGAAGAAATAGCAAGATAGTTTGAGTATATTAATGGAAGAAATAAAGATGTGGAAAACAAGACAGAGATTCTCTATAATGACACTATAGGACAATTGAAAAAGATGTAGCACAGCTTGGTAACACGTTTGTTTTGGGTACAAAATATCACGAGTTCAAATCCGGTCATCCCTACTTATTACTTATGGGCAATCACGAGGGATAAATTGAAATTGATTATATTTAATTTTATTATATTTTTTATGATAGTATATACATGCAAGACAAATTGGGTCACAAAATTATTTTTGTGATAATAAAGCGCTCTTAATTCAGTTTGATAGAATGTGGGTTTCTAAAACCCGATGTCGTAGGTTCAAATCCTACAAAGCGTGATTCCATTCTTGTGATTTGTTCAGTTGAAAATTACACTAAAATACTTGAACAACAATCTTAATCTGACCTCCTATAGATTAACGAAAAAGAAAGTAGGAGGTTAATAAAAAAAAGCAAAGATGCTAATTAATCAAAGGTCCAATTGATCACCACGTCTGTATTGTAAATAGGTAGTTATGAAAAATCCAGCCAAAGTAATAGGAATTAGATCTAAGACAATTCCAAATAGAAAAACTTCAATCATTTCGATTTCTTTGAACAGAGAAAATATATCTACTATATCCTTAAATATTAATCTGTATTACCCATGAATCTCAATGACCAAGAATTGGAAACTAGCCGGTTAAGGAACTATAAAATATATGAACTACCACATAAGGGTTTTTTTTTTTTTTTTTAAGAATGGTTCGTGCAATTAATTTCAAATAAGTCGTATCTTGTTTAGATCAATAAATAGAGCTGAGGTTACAGTCAAAGCTGCTAGTAGAAAACCGAAATAACTAGTATAGTAAGCATGAAGAGGATAAATTTAAATACAATATGTTTTTTTTATACATATGTTTATAAAGAACTTCTCTAATTTTCCATTTTTGAAAGATACGAGGATAAGCAAAAATACCAATTGAAAAGATAAGTTCAATTGAAAGTTTTTGATTCAGTAATTATTATAATTATAAACAGTAGTGACAAAAATAGAGTTAACATAGGTAAGAAATCAATTCATCATCTGGGACACCTACCCATCCTAAAAGTTGGAATCAATAGATTCCTTTAGTAACTTTTGAGTCAAGTAAACGAGTAACTAATAGAATAGTAATCAGAATACTAATAACCAATATCTATCTTTAGTATATAGATATAGAATATTAATTATTATTATAAATATTATTAATATTAAAGTAATAAACTTTGTTTTAGAACTTCATTCAAAAGATGAAACTTTTGTTGAATGACTATGGAAAAAAAAATGAGAAAATAATTTGTAGTTTGATCTTTTTTTTTTATTGTATTGACGAATCCATTTTTTTTTAGAACGATAAATGACCTTATCTTATAACGAAAATGCATTTTATTTATATTTACTTGAAATTGAAATTGAACTTATTAGATTTAGTAGTAGGTTCATTCACATAGTATCTCGAATGAAAAGAAAAAAAGTCTCGTATGATCAGATCACTCAAATGGGGTTTTACATTTTGTCTTTCCATATTACACAGCCCCATCCTTGTAATTAGATCAAGAATGACCCCTTCTTTTGGGTCTAATACAACATCAATGTGTATATCATGAGTATTTGTTTTCATTTTTACTTTGTTCTTTCATTAAATACTATCTAATATCGTTACGTATTACTGGATGACTAACCAATTCTTTAAAATGAAAAAAAAAAATCCAACAAAAAACATTTCCTCCAACCAAAAAAGTATTTTTTTAAATGGAATGTCTAATAGAATCTTGAGAATATGATAATCTCCTTCATATATTATTGGAAACCAAGAAACCATCAGATTCACATTTTACCTAGTCCTCAACTTCAAGCCCAAAGCCAATAATAAAGAAAACCCTTATATTACCAGCTTTATTGTATAATTCTACATGTAGAAGCAACAAGAAAAAGAAGAAAGAAATTATCTAACACTTCATTTCGATATGGATTTTGAAATTTCATTGCTGTGTTAGAAGAATGATAGTTATACTGATTCGGTATACTCTAAAGACACCATTGGTACAATATTGACAATCTCACAAAGAAAAGATTCGATTTTAGTAAATGGAAATTTACTGATTTCAACTTTTAAGGAACCAATCCCCCTTTGACTGTACAAGAATATGCGGAGCTTAACATGTTTGGAAACATAGGAGAATGTTCTTTTGCTAATATTATTACCAATATTCGATACTAGGTCATTCATAGCATTACTATACATTCCCAAGTCATTGCGGGTTGGCTATTCGTCAGCACCGGTTTAGCTTACGATGTATTTGGAAGCCCTCATGCAAATGAGTATTTTACAGAGAGCCGACAAGGAATTCCATTAATAACTGGCCATTTTGATCCTTTGGAAGAACTTGATGAATTTAGTAAATCTTTGACTATAGATAGAACCTATCCAATTTTTACAATGCGATGGTTAGCTATTCACGGACTAGCTGTACCTACCGTTTCTTTTTTGGGGTCAATATCAACAATGCAATTCATGCAATGATAAATATAATCCGAATCATAGAGCTGCGAAACAATCAAACCCTAACAAACAAAGTGTAGAATTGAATCGTACCAATCTTTACTGGGGGTTATTACTCATTTTTGTACTTGCTGTTTTATTTTCCAATTAGTTCTTCAATTAAAAGAAGAAAAGAGAATAGTAAAAATATAGTATGAATTCTCTTATCTCATTCAGAAGGATATAATCTTATAATTATCTATGGCTGTTTATGTCTCTAGCATGACCCCTTGATGAAATGTGGAGGAAAGTAGGAAAAATGGCCGATACTAGCGAAATGATTCATCTTTGGCTAATAGGTACTATAACTAGTATTCTTGTGATCGGTTTAATCGGTATTTTCTTTTATGGTTCATATTCTGGATTAGGTTTATCCCTTTATTAATCGGATGAACCGAGTTGTAGACATGACATGAAAGCATAAGAACTCAACAGTGCCCCCTTAAATCAGACAAAGAAATAGGGGGTAGGCCTGTTGAGTTATGAATAATCATAATAGTTTATTCATTTAAATGGTAAAAAAAATGGATCACTTTTTCCAAGTTTTGAAAAACTCCATTTCATTTTTTTATGATGTTTTTGGAAAACTCACTTCATTACTTGATTCAGAACATCTACTCCTCGATAGTATCCGGTGATACTTTCAAAAATCATGAATGATCACTCTATTTCCTCTTTTTGGACAACACAAGCACAATTATATCTATTTTTTTTTAATAAGTTTTCTAAGTTCATTGAAGAAGTTCTATTTGCTCACTAAAGTTTCCTATATTTTTTGTTTGTCTACTATACTACTTATGTTACTCTCATTTCTTTTATACTTTGGTTTCTATTCTACGCTTATTTGTCTCCTACTTTTTAGTATCCAATCGAATAGAATACTATTGTTTCATTCTATGACATTGAAATCTGAAAATATTGACATAATCATACCGCTACAATTTGGATTGAAAAAACAAAGAAATAAAGAAGAGGGGAGTAAACTAAAATAGTCTTCTTCACAGTATACACACTAGAAGTGCAGTCCAAGTAATTCAATTCCCGAACACGAATAGAAAAAATATAAAAAAACAATAAACTTTTCAAAACTTTTTTTGATCATCCATACTTACATAACATAATTGGTGACAAAAGTTGGATTCCTTTTAAAGATTGGTGTGGATAAATCTTCAGATCTAGAAATTCATTTTGGACAATTGAACATTCTCAAACTGTTTCTTTTTAAGAACCAAAAATATTTATGCCAAAATAACAGATGCCAAGAAAAGCAAAAGTCTTTGGACACGTAATGCATCTTGAAGTACTATTTCGCCATCCCCCTTATCAAATCCACCCACATTAGGATTGCTCATTACTGGTTGATCAAGTTTGGTGGATTCTCCCTCTAAAACAAGAAGTTCTGGTCCTGGAGAGATAATATCAACCACTTGACATCCATCCGATGCATCCACTATGGTGATTTCATATTCCCTTTTTTCCTTTCATATGATTTTGCTTACTATACCCGATGCTGTAGCATTATAAACATTATTGTTACTCTTGCTTCCGTCGTGATAAATCTAACCTCGTCCCTTGTTGGCGCCTACGCATATGGGATATTTTAAGAAGTACACATCTTTCTTAGTAGCGAGGTCCGGAGAAAGAATAGGAAAGGTGATTTCACTATATTTCTGACCAGGAACAAGACCTATCACAAAAATATATTTTTTTTTAGTGGGATGATAGCTCTAAAAAGATAGGTTGTCTATCTTTTCATTAATCTTGGGTGAAATACGATCGGGAAGGGCTAATTTAAACCCCTCATGTAAAATAAGAATAGCCCCTATGTTCAAAGCTCCTTTTTTACCATTAGCAAGAACTTGTTTCAGTTGCAGATCATAAGGAATTCGAACAACTGCTTCAAATACAGTATGAGGAAGTACCGTTCATGGAACCTCAATATCCATGGGCTTATTGGCTAAATGGCAATTGGCACATACCATACGGCTGGCCCTTTCTCGTGGATTTTCATAAACCTGCTATGCAAAAATGGGATATGCATTTGAAATGGGTGCCCAAGTTATTATATATATCATGAGCAAGACAGAAATATATTGAGTAATCTCTTCCTTTATCAAAGAAAAGGTATTTCTAGTTTGTATGGTAAAATCATTGATCTCGAAATTTTCTACAATTAGATAAGTAGCTACTATGTAGTTCCATATCTACGATTCTACTATGTACTAAAAAACTTTTACTGGAACATTAAAGGAAGCACCCATATGGGTAGAAAGAATAAGTACAATTTTGAATGGGTTGTACAAAGTAACAAGCATTATAATTGAATCGATCAATCATTTGTCAGTCATTCATTGAATGATAAATGACTAGAAGTGATGGAGATACATGATTTAAATAATGAAAGATCCAATATTTAGAAATGTTATCTAAAATGATTGGAAAAGTAGAAACAAGACCTGATATAATTTGATCATTATGAGCAAATCCAAAATCTTTGTAGATAGAGCCAATCATTAGTTCCCAACCATGTGGTGAATGGAATCCTATACATAAATCAGTTAATAAAAGAATAGAAAACCCATTTATTGTGTCACTTAAGTTATATAGGAATTATTGAACCCAAGAGTTAAGAATAACTAGTTCATCATTACCTAGAATAGAATAACCACTTAGAATAATGAAAGAGATTATATTTGTCGAGAAATGAAAAAAGGTATCCATACAATTCTCATTGTGCATTTTGATCAATTGGATCGTTTCTTTGTAGATACTACGATGAGGCTTTAGTAAATGTGTTTACGGGTATTCCTTTATCATTTCATCCAAGAGGGAGAGTTCTTCTAATTCTATGAATTTTTTTAGAATACTTTTTTCTTGAATATCATTCAAACAAATTTCGGAGTGTCTAGTATGCTACCAATTAGTAACCCAAGATTCCATACTTTTATTAAATGAGAGAGACATCCACCAAGGCAAAAATACTATAAATGAAAGATATATAAGGGAAATGAATGCTTTCTTTTTCGCCATTTTTTCATCTTGGCATTTTTAAATGAACTCGCCTCATTTGTCGACTCAATACTACTATTTCTATTTCTATCAAGCATCGGTTCTCTTACATTAAAAGTTATAGAGCCCATGAATCTATTTCCTATTTTTTTATTTGCGATTCAATAAACTGGTTAGTCCATGAATTTAGAAAGAATATAGAAACACAATACCGAAATGCAATAAGAAATAATGCACTTCAAATTCGAAAAAAAAAAAAAAAGCAATTTCGTTTTATGACTATTCCTTATTCGTTTGCATTTAGCTCGAATGAGCGTTTTGAAGAAAATTCAGTTAAGTTGTGCTATATAAAAAAAAAGGATTCTTGAGTTTTCATTTTTTCCCTCTTGCTAAGAAAGTTGTCATTCTTCAGTTCTTATTTCAAAATACTTCAATTGGTATACGCAAGAAATAGGCCAACTTGGCAGCTTTTTGCTTAATTTCTCGTATTATCAAATTCTCATAGTACAAGTCAAGGGTATGGATCCTTGGCCTCTAATTTCCATATAAAGGGCACGACGAGCATAAATACCTTCTTTAACTTTTATTCTAATGGACTGAATGTCTTTCATAAGGAATCGGAGGAAGCTCCTATAATTTTTTCCAAGAAATCCCCAACGAAAAATACACACTATTCCTTCTTTGATATCCAATCGATCATAACCACTACTTATATTCCACGCAATTGTTCACCACAAATAGGAACAAAAAAAAGGTTTGTGACTCTGTAGAAAGAATCATGATCCCTTGTGGAAAAAAAATTTTTGCTAAGAGGGAACTAAGGATATAAAATTCTTACCAAAACAACTGGAAGTTTCAACCAATAAAAATCCTAATGAACCTAAAAAAAGGATAAAAGCCTAGTCGAAATTACTCATTTTTTGAGATCCCGCTATAAGTTATATCCATATACGGTCTGATCGCCAACTCATACTATACTAGATCTAGTTGCATTTGATTGGAATTGGGGAATAACCTAAAAAAATTTACTTTCATTTTTTTGTTTCTGAAGTAACTTTCATCAACTAGCACTGTTATGATGTGAACTTTTAGGAGAAATTCATTGAATTGCCTAGATCTAAACTAAAATACAAACATCCCATTCATATGATATCTTGTAGATATCCACATACATATATCGACTTTACATTTCAAAAATTCATCCTGATATCGATCCATTTGAAAATAACTCTAATTTAGTTACTCATATATCATGTTTACACATTCATACGAGCTTATGCTCAGAAGAAGCCACACATTATACCACATTCTAATAAATAGATAACTCTGCTATGATTCACGTACGTTTGGAAAAAAAAATTAGATAAGATTTTGCCCCATCATATTTAACATTTTTTTTTTTTTGGGAACATGAAGAGATAAAGAAACCATTGCAATTGCAGGAAAAATTAAGCCCACTAAAGGCACAAAAATAGAGGGTAAGGTGGTAAGAATTATCATACAATGGGTACCTCGATTTAATATTTGATTTGCACCTGTTATTTATTGTTATATTAATCTTTTAACCTGTTATAAAGATATCTTATAATTCATATAATAATTATACTATTATACTGAGCATACCTAAGTGAGTATATACACTAATTAATATTAATTATTAATAAAGGGTATATAATGTATATATACTAAGATATAATAAAATAAGATAATAAAATAAGGATCTAATAAGGAGTCTATAATACAAGGGTCTATAGACTGATATATATATTTTTAATATATTTAATGTATATTTAATATATATTAAATAAATAAATAAAATATTATAAGTCTGTAGAGTATATAATAGACTAGAATATACTAAGTACGTATATAATATAATTAATGTACATCAAAAGTGTAAATATGTAAATAAAATAAGTTAATAAATGGGCTTATTCATCTTTCTACATGCAATATGTGTATGATAATTCACTTTTTTATTATGTTCATTATTTATTTTTATTATTCTTCATTTTTGTCTTTCCTTTTGTTAAAAAATTCATTAGGATATGATCCAACAAAAGAGATTCTTAGTAAAATCGGGGATTCTCAAGGGATATAGAAAGATGCAAGACCCCCTTGTCTAATTTTATGGACGAAAAAGATAGAATTCGCTCTTTTTATTTTGTTTGATAGAGATTTTCTGACAGCCTATCGATAAAAAAAAAAAGTATCCGCATGATTCTTTTTTCAATTTAATCTTATGATGCCCAAAAAAAAAAATCCATTTTCCGAATTTTGACTTTGCTTCCTATAAACTAAATAACTACTTGGTTACCACAAAACAAGTAATAAATTTTTGAATTTATTAAATCTAATAATTTATTAAATATTAAATAAAGGATAAAATTAAGGATAAGGATATATGGCTATCCTTACTTTTATTTTTGATTTCATTTTTTTATTCAAAGGAAAGAAAGCATGAAGCTGAAATAACCCATTTAGTGTAACACCCCGTCCCAAATCACACCAGAATCCGTGCACGTTGACCGAGGTTGACCGTTGACCGAGGGGTCAAAAGTTGACTTTTTGTCCCAGTTGGAATTTCTAGTTGACCAGGGTACCGTGGCGAACTGCTTGATGCCCCGAGTTCGTAGACTAGTAGCACGTCGAAAACGAAGCTACGGTTTGAAAGTTATGGGCAAAACAAGTCTAGGTGCAAATAGTCCAAAAGGTTCCAGAAGTTGACTCTTTCTTGTTATGTAATTTTGTTTTGACTCTTGTATGGTTGTAAAGTACTCGTTGATACGATTTCATAGACTAGTGGCACGCTTAAATCGGACATTTGGTTAAAAAGTTATGGATGTTTGAAGTTTGCTGGATACCGTAATATTTTATTATATATGCCTTAAATGCACAGTAACGCCACATGTCATCACCTGATTGGTCCACGTGGATGAACAGTGTCACCACGGTGGCTTTTATTTGGCAATAACACCGGGGAGGAGAGAGAAAGAGAGAGAGAGAGAGAAAACCGATCGGCCGCCGGAATCGTCCAATTTTCCGGCCGACTTTTGCTACACACACCGGCCAGACGGAAGCGGCTTCCCATTTCTAGCCAAACCCCAAAATCACACGGCCATTGATCGCCGGATGTGCCCGGATTGAGGCGGCGAAGCTCGGAGGCGATTTTTCCCTCCACCGCCGGCCACCACCGTTTGCCCTATTTCCGGCCATTTTTAGGCCACACGTGCCAGCCACCCCTCACCACCTCCTCAAGTCTGGCCTACCCACCAAATTTCACGGCCACCGAACCTCCTTATTCCTCCCGTAAAACTACAAATTGAATCCACAAATTTACAGCACTTCACAACAATAACGGCAAACCAGTGCATAAATAAAACATAAGTGTCGAAATAGTATACAGATCTTCATGAAGTGCTAATCAACAGAAATACAACAAAGATGAAAGAAATAATACAACTGAAATAAATGAGTACAAAAGTACTTCTCGAAACACGATAGCGGCGGAGAACTGGTTCGACCCGGAAGAACGTGTACCACCCCTTGCACCTAAGGGAACGGAACTTAAAAACGTGAGATGCTAATCATCTCAATGAGTGACCCTAGCTATTGAACACTTTTTAATAATAATAGTAACAAATAGGGAATTTAATTTAATACCGACAATTAATTAAATATATAAAAATTGGAAATAATAATTTCTCTCAAAACTCTCACTAATCACTCCGTTGGAAATGTTCCCTTTTGAAAACATTTTCACAAAACCCGATATTCGTATTTCCTGAAAACCAAGGGATCAAACAATTTAATACACAATAAATAAATAAATACCCCAAATATAATTAAAACGTACTAAATTATAATAAATAATTTTTTGAACATTTTTGGGGTTTGAAATTTTGTATGAAAAAGTACTATTGACGCACCACACCATATACCGGTGATGCCCTCCGATACCCAGCGTCCTGAGCACCGACTGGCGGGGAGATTAAAGAGAGAAATTTGCAAATGGCACTTCAGCGTCCCGACAATACCGTTGCTGAAACTGTCATCCCGGCCAAGGAGGGGGGCGGTTGTGGCCAATATCAAACTTGCCTGCCCACGGTCCAATGGCAACTCACGGGAGACATAATACTTGCGCGCTAAACCACATATACATACACCAGAACACCAATACTGTATGAGTGCGTCTAAAATAATTATTAAATCAACCGTAACGTTTTCCAAAATTACCATGGGAAATATACCAAATTTTCACACTTACCATCCCACATATTTTCATTCAACAAACCGGTACGAAAACATCGATAACCAACAAAACAATAATTTTTCTCGTAATATGAGGTTCAACAAATAAAATACCGTGGGCATAATTATAAAAATTAAACCACCAATTTAAACAAATATTTTCATAAAATATTTAAACCAATTATGCCCAAAAATAATATTTAAAACTACGCACAATTTATTACTGAAAATACCTTGCTCATGCATAATAATTAAAATTAAATCACAATAAAATAATAACTAAACTGCACCAGATGAGCATAATTCAAATACCAATTAAACATAATTAATTGCACCAAAATATTTTTTTTTCAAGGTGGGCCACTCACTTTAAGCGCGTATATCAGCTAAGATCCTCCGCAGGATCAACTCCACTACTCGTACACGCACCTAAAACATTAGGAAGGAGTTTTGATTGATCGGGTAACTCCCAAATGGTACCCGGGGAGCGAACACAAATGACAATTTAGGAAGGAGTTTTGATTGATCAAAAAGAAGAATCTACTTCAACCATTATGCCCTTAGCTACAGCCATACATAACATAGATATCACACTTGGAAAGGGTGGACAATTAGCTAGAGCAGTAGGTGCTATAGCGAAACTGATTGCAAAAGAGGGGAAATCAACTACATTAAAATTACTTTATGGGGAGGTCCGTTTGATATCCAAAAACTGCTCAGCAACAGTCAAACAAGTGGGGAATGTTGGGGTGAACCATAAAATAGTTAATACCTATAGTATATTTAGTTAATATATATAGCATATATAGTTAATTATTTTAATATTTTTAATATTTTTTTTGCTTTTAATTTAAATATATATATATGGGCAAATGATGGGAATTGAACCGACGCACGGTGGATTCACAATCCACTACCTTGATCCACTTGGCTACATTTGCCCCTATTACAAATTACAAACTTACAAATTATAAACAAATAGGTTATCATTTTTTTTCATTCTTCAAACTAAAAGAAGAAAAAATGGAATTGAAACCTTTAAATTTAAATGTAAAAATAAAAAATTGCAAAAAGGATATTGAAAATAAAAATTTCTACATAAAAACAGTATGGGTATGTTAAAGTAAAGATAAAGTAAACAAACAAATTTAAGTAAAAAAAAACCTCCTAAAGGAGCAATACCAAACTTCAAAAACTCCTAAAGGAGCAATACCAAACTTCTTGCTAGAACAAGAAATTGATTATTGCTCCTTTATGTTCAATAATTCAACATACACTAATACCAAAGTCTTATCCGTTTATAGACGGAGCTTCGACCGCAGCTAGATCTAGAGAGAAGTTATGAGTGTTAAGTTCATGCATAATTTCCATACCCAAGTTAGCACGGTTGATAATATCAGCCCATGTATTAATTACACAACCTTGACTATCAACTATAGATTAGTTGAAATTGAAACCATTTAAGTTAAAGCCATAGTGCTAATACCTAAAATAGTGAACCAAATACCTGCTACAGGCCCAGTAGCTAGGAAGAAATGTAAAGAATGAGAGTTGTTGAAAACTAGCATATTGGAAGATTAATCGTCCAAAATAACCATGAGCAGCTATGATACTGTTGGTTTCTTCCTCTTGACCGAATCTATAACCTTCATTAGCATATTCATTTTATGTGGTTTCCTTGATCAAACTAGAAGTTACCAAAGAACCATGCATAGCATTGAATAGGGAGCTGCCGAACACACTAGCTACGCCAAACATGTGAAATGGGTGCATAAGGACGTTGTGTTCAGCTTGGAATACAATCATAAAGTTGAAAGTACTAAAGATTCCTAGAGGCATACCATTAGAAAAGCTTCCTTGACCAATTGGATAGATCAAGAAAACAGCAGTAGCAGTTATAGTAGGAGCTGAATATGCAACAGCAATCTAAGGGTGCATACCCAGACGGAAACTTAGTTCCCACTCATGACCCATATAACAAGCTACACCAAGTTAAAAGTGTAGAACAATTAGCTTAGAAGGACCACCATTGTATAACCATTCATCAATGGAAGCCGCTTCCCATATCGGGTAAAAGTGAAAACCCATCACTGCAGAAGTAGGAATAATGTCACCAAAAATAATATTGTTTCCATAAAGTAGAGATCTAGAAACCGGTTTAGGAATATCATCAATATCTACTGGAGGGGCAACAATGAAAGCAATAATAAATATAGAAGTTGCAGTCAATAAAGTAGGGATCATCAAAACACCAAACCATCCAATGTAAAGGCAATTTTCAGTGCTGGTTATCCAGTTACATAAGTGACCTCATAGGCTTTTGCTTTCGCGTCCCTCTAAAATTGCAGTCATGGTAAAATCTTGGTTTATTTAATTATTAATCATCAGGAACTCCTAAGCACATGAATTTTCTGTAAATAGATAATCGAGGGCTTGTTATTCAATAGTATAACATGACTTATATACCCATGTCAACCAATATTCAACATCCATAGATATATCAAGGTTTTTATCTATCTAGATTCATCCATTTTTTTAATAAAATAAATAAATAAATTGAATAAAAATAAAATAAAAGTAAAATAAGTTACAAAATTTGGATTAAAATTCAGATTTAATTTAGATACATGTGATTTCAATAGAATAATTAGAATGGGTTGCTTGGCACTTGAACCGGCAACTAGTCGGATGGAGTGGATAATTTACTTCATATAGTTAGAAAATAAAAAATAGGTAAAAATCAATTCCCACCATTCTTGCATTTTTCATTGCACATGGCATTCCTTATGTATACATCTAAAATCCAGCTCCTTCCCTAGACAAGCCTCTAAGAAAGTTGAATATTCAGTTGATTAACCCTTACTCTTACTACATGAAAATTTCATAATAGATGACTAAATAAATTTTTTGTTATCTCTTCAGCATTTATGGATAATTTCCATTTCCATGGTTGAATAGCTAATCATTCATGACTGACCAAATCATTGATGCAAACAATATCCAAATACCAAATTCACCCTTTATATAACCTTCAAAAAGTCGAATAAATTCTTGGAAAAATCAAAGAAAGAACCCCTTCTTGCTGCATAAAGAACTCTTCCAATAATTCCAAACCTAGTCTTCATACAGTACTTTTGTGTTTACGAGCCAAAGTTTTAAGACAAAAAAGTCAAAGTATATATTTTATTCGATACAAACCTTTTTTAGGATCCACTGAAATAATGAGAAAGATCTGTACATATATGGGGAAATCGGTTGATAATCTCAAAATTTGACGAATCGGCCTAGGTCCACTTACTAAAAGGATGTCTTAATGTGTTACAAAATTTCATTTTAGCCAATGATCCGATCATTGGGCTAATTAGAACTAACTTATCAAGCTTCTTTATAGCATTATGCATTATAAATGAATTTTCTAGCATTTGACTCCGTACCACTAAAAGATGATAGCGTAAAAAGTCTAAAGAATGGTTGGCTAATTGGTTTATATAGCTCATTCCTGATTGGGCCCACATGTAAAAATGAATGGCCACAAAAGGACAAGAAAATATTTCCATTTATTCATTAGAAGAGGTGTATCTTTTGAAACCAAAATTGATTTTCCTTGATATCTAACATAATGCATGAAAGGCTCCATGAAGAACCATAAGACCACGGGAAAATCATTAGAAAAGACTTCTCGTAGAGGATGTTTTATTTTTCCATAGAAATAAATTCGCTTAAAAAATACCCCAAAAAATGTTAATTGTAAATGAGAAGATCAATTACAGAGAAAAAGTAAGATGGATTCATATTCATAAATAGCAGAATTATATAGAAACAAGAAAAATCTTGAATTACTTTTCAAAAAAAAAAAAGAAATATATTTTTTTGGAGTAATAAAACTATTCCAATTATAATACTCGTGAAGAAAAAGCTGTAATAAATGCAAAGAAGGGGCATCTTTCGCCCAGTAGCGAAGGGTTTAAATCAAGATTTCTAGATGAATGGGTTAGGATATTCATACATCTGATACATAATTTAAATGGTTCTGAGATCTATCTAGTTTGAAATATCTTTGAAATTCTTCCATTTGAAATTTGATTTGAACTGGAGATAAGGGGTCTATTGGGTTATCAAATGATACATAGTACGATACAGTCAAAACAAGGTATTATAGTAAGAAAAAAATAGATACCTCAGAAAAAGGTAAGACCATCGACAGACGTTCTATCCTCTATTTTTTCATCTAAGAGGTTTATGTTCAGTCTAAGATAACAAGATGGTTAGAAATCCTTTATCTTTGCAATCCAATCACTTTTTTGATTTTGAAAAAAATAAATAAATAAATAAAAACTCTTTATCAATATACTGCCTTCTTCTACACATTTATCTCCACCTCATAGTGGAGAATACCTAATAGGTAGGACTCATAAAAAATGGATAATCCCTCATGGAAAAGCCTTTCCCGCATCAAGAACTACTATATTTTTAACATCCAATTAGTTCTGGTAATCATTCAGATAATCATTCAAAAATGAAGACCAAAAGCTCATTACTCTTTGTTTCCCTATAATTGGGGCCATAGTTGGGCTCAATCCATTTATTCACTTGATCCGACTTGAAATTGATTTTCCAATTTCTTTTTCCTGCCACACCAAGAATTCAAACAATTTAATATTCTCAGAATTCTCCATTGATACGACTTGCTACTTTTTCCATTCATTCCTTACAGGATAAGTCATGATCTTACAAACTCTACTGGTTGTATGGACGAATCCATTGCTTCATACAAATGTGTTAAAGATGCTAGCCGCACTTAAAAGCCGAATACTCTACCATTGAGTTAGCAAACTGAATAAAAGAATTAAAATGTGTAGATACAATCAGAATACCAATAAAATAAATAAAAAGGTTGAATTGCATGATGTAATTGAATTTGAAATGGCAAAACAAATTGTATCATACAAAAAAAAAAAAATCTTGTACTACAAAAAATCCAATGAACGCATTCCTTGAATGAAATCTAGAAATAAATAATTGTTTTCAAGGAACCTTCTTTTCTACCGAAGATTGGCCATTGATACACGATCCAGACCATTAATTTCTTTCTATTCGTTATTATCATTATTTCTATTACCAAATTAAATGACCACAACACAAATAGAAAAGAGGATGAATCTGCTTTTAGGAATCATTAAATACTAAAAACGATTGTTTTGATATATCATATTGTTGGGATGAGAAGGTTATGACCAAGAGCAAGCTAGCTTGAAGTGTTAGCAACAAGCAAGCTTTTGGTGATGCTCTTGGGAATGGTTGTGTGTGATTTGTGTTTTTAGGTTTTGGTTATGGTGTTTTCTGGTTTTTAGGGTTCCTAAAGTGTTCTAAGGTGTTGAAGAAGAGATAAGAAGAAGAGGAACACGTTGGCTTTTGAAAATAAGGCTTGGATGTGTAGCCATTTCATTCATTTTACAATATAAGCTTGAAATTACAACTAGTTCACACATGCCAAGCATGTGAGCTTACAAAATGAGTAAAGTATTTGAAATTTAAAAAGTAAAATGGTCAACACATAACTTTTCATACACAAAAGAGGTAAAAACCAGCTGCAACATGTCTATTCCAAATATAGTAAAAAGTGGCACATGGTTTGAACTAAGTTCCTATTGTTTAACTAATTTGGGTAAACAACCAAACTAGCTTCACCTACTTAGTTCCCCTTTGTATCTACTTATAAAACTTGGTTTGAAGAATCCTTGGTCATCAATAAATATTGTTCCAAGAGCTAGGAAAGTTCTGGAACCGGATCATGGGCCAAACAGCTCCAAAACTGGCCCATACTCTGCATACTGGGCCCATCAGATACAGCAATATGTTTGGAATAGAAAATAGACTTTCCCATGTCATTTTGACCTGAAATTGGAACCATAGTCTTCTATATATGTCCGTAGAAATCCCGCAAAATTTTAGCCCAAAAATCCATTTGCAACCGGAGATATAAGATAAATAGTGGAGCTATGTTGCTGGAAATTATGAATCCAGCACCATAGGCATTTCAAATATAACATTCCTACTCTTTTGTGCATAATTTTGCCTATAATTTTGCATACATAACTTAGGCACAAAACATTATCAAAATATACCTTGCATCAATTAAAAACATACAAAAAAATATAAATTCATAAAAGGAAAGGATTTGATACCAAGGTGTGCATGCTAGCCGATGACATGCACCATCAAGTGGCAAAATTGCCACACTTCAACACATATAAATTCTTTGAAATGTAAAAATCAAATAATTCCTTGTGGTCCAATAAAATGTCTTTCATTTCCCACTCAAATAAATTCTTCTTTGAATTCGGTCCCAATGGTATCATCCCCCCTAGAACAACGTTCTCTTTCAGACCATTAAACCAATAGATACAACCATGTAGAGCAGCTTTGCTAAAATGCTAGCAGTTTCTTGAAAACTCACTTCGTTTGTTCCACTCATAACAATCCAATTAGTTCTCTCGGTGAAAAAACATTCGACATTCCATATTTTTAAACCAACACTTTTGATGTTATTTGACAATAATTTCTATATGTCTATTATGGATCTGGATCCTCGACCTTGATAAACCTTTTGGATCTTATTAACCAAAGAGATATGAGTTTTCACTATAGTTAGCTCAGCACCAATCAAGAATCCCCAAGGAATTCTAAGAACTCTTGTTATATGTTCGTTCCAGCTCTCAACCCTTTTTTCTAGGTTCATCCATATTGAATCAATCGAACGAACTTCTAACACTTGTTCCACTTTTGGAAGACCCTATGCTATATCACCATATCTCGATTTTTCATATATAAATGTAACTAATGTATCTCCTTTGGAAAGTATTTCTCCATAATGGCCATGAACAGTTGCTCCTAGAGTGGCCAAATAAGGCTTTGCTGATCTTATTACTACAGAGTCAATCTGAACAATTATAACTTGGCCTGATTTTAGGTATGGCCCTTTTTTAGCTATACATACATTTTCACAAATAAACTGCCCCAGGATAATTATTGTAGCTGTTTGTACACAATAATTATGATCATAATTATGATGGAGAAAATGCCAATTTAAGTTGAATGGATTCAAAAGGATGTTATTGCATGGAACGAAATTATAAATTCTCCCCGTTTTCATCCATTAAACAATATTTAAGTGCTTGAAAAGTATGTTTTAAATTGACAAGTTCTAACTATTTAGTTATCGAGATCTGATTATGAGTTTTTAAGAGGTAATTATCAATTTGAGAGGCTGTTCCTAAAGGGCCTAATGAATTCCTAATTGGAGGATCTCTTTTAATTGATTCTTTTATTACATTGTAATATTTTACATCATTGAATGGACCCATTTGAAAACAATTAAACGATGACAAAATTATCAAAGATTGGGATTCTTTACTTCTATTCAACAACGTACAAATAGTTCATTGATTTTGGTTAAGTGATTGTTGAATCGTTTCCTTGGAATAAATAGAATAAAATGGAATGGTATAGTTTGACCTGTTATCAAAGATCAATCCTGAACCTAACGGATCATTCCTTTTTCTGATATATGAAACATGGGATTTCACTAAGTCGATTCTTAGGAAACCTCGAATCAGACCATTTGTCCTTACTTCAACAAAGGAAGCGTGGGCCTCTTTGATAGAAGAAGTTTTTTTGTGTTGGTCCTAATCGAACACTAAACAAGTCCGAACTAATTGAATGCTTGTGCCAAAAATTCCCCTAATTGGTTTACCGTTTCCATAAAGAATATAATTTGCACCTCTAAGTTCTAGATTATCACTTTCCTGCAATAGGTCCTGAGGGAAGAGTGTTTCTAAATTTATACCGTCTGCTATTTCATATATGATTACGAGTTGAACTAGAACAAAATATTTTTTCTTGGTAGGTGTGATCCATTGGACATAGATCCAATTTTTAAAATTTTTTTATTCCTTACATTTTTTTTAACTATTCCTGGTAGTATCAAGATGTCGCTGTGTCAAAATATCTTATCCATCTTTACAAGAAAATGGATATCTCCAGACAAGATTTTAAGTTCAATCTTTTTTTTTCCCTTCTCCACTCGTACCAATCCACCTACTCGACTTCTTATATTTAAATTGATTCATGCATCTACTCCAATGATACTATTGTTCCATACCATTTTGGAAGAATATTCGGGTAAAATATACACTTCCTCAGGAATGAAAAAAAATCGATCTACTCTTATTTAGTATTTTGGCTTAAATTCTTTGACTCCTTGTTACTCAAGAAAATCCTACTTTTTTTAGGATTGAATATAACCCTATCATCCCATATTCAGTAATTCCTAAACTTTTTCTTCTGTATTGAGGATCATCAAAATAAGCAAAAATAATATTTCTATGGAAAATACCATTTATCGGTATTTCAATCGAAATAGTAGGATGAGGCATTTGTTCTTTCTCTCTTTTTTTAATCCACTGGGATGGAATAATGAATCTATTTCATCATCCCTTTGCCAATAAAACTAAATCAGAATTCTCGTGTAGAATAGAAGAAAATATGAAATTACAATGACCTTTATATAGGATTCGATTAATTTTTTAATAATAAAAAATGATACTTTCTTTTTTACCAGAAAGACCCAAACTAACGAATTTGTGTTTTACTTGGTCATTATTTATTTGATTTCCTAAAAGGCTAGAAAATATTTTTCCTTTGGTAGAAATAAAATGAACATTTGTTTGATCTTGATCTTTGTGGAGTGAAAGGGGGACAACACTGGATCGGCACGAACCTCCTGACAATATCCATTAATGATTTGTTTTCGATAAGAGATGGGCATTACTATATGTAAATTTTGGTGCATGGTATGCATCAATACTCCAGTGCATTTCTCCCTCTGAGAAAGAATAAATATGTTTTTGAACCATTTCTTTAAAATTTAAAGTGTATTTTCCCGCACGAATTTCAGCAATAGCTTGTTTGGTTTCTACATATTGATCATTTTGGCCTAAAATAAAACTTTTTGGTTACATACACGTCTATATAACATAGAAAAGCAGGATGCCCCTGTCGTGTACATGTAGGATGAACCAAATCCTCATTGCCTTTTACTTTATCATTAGAAGGGGCTCATACATGTTCTGTAGTACTCCCTTTGAATACCCTACCGGTATGAAAAGTTCTTAATGTTAGTTAAGTGCCCGGTTCCCCAATAGATTGACCCGCAATAATACCTACATCTTCTCCTAATTTGACCAGGTTGCCATCAGTAGGGCTCCGAACATAACATAATCGGTAGATCAAAGATGTGCTCTTACAAGTAAAAGGAGTTCGGATAGATATTGGTTGTATTTGAAAGGTTATGAATCGATTGACAAGTCCAATCCCAATATCTTGATTTCGGATGGCAATACATCAATGGCCTATATATATATCGTCTGCTAATACATGACCAATCAATGTTTGGATAAAAATCCTTTCCAACATCATCCTATTGTGAGGACTCACAAAAATACCTTGGACGGTGCCACAATCTATTCTACATACAACAATGTGTTGAAGTACTTCAACAAGTCTACGTGTAAGATATCTAGCATTCGATGTTCATATAGCATTATCAACAACTCCTTTACAGACTCCGTAACAAGAAATTATATATTCTGTTAAAGACAGTCCTTCATGTAAATTGCTTTGGATAGGTAAATAAATCATTTGTCCCTGTGGATCTGACACTAACCCTCTCATACCTACTGATTGGTGTACTTGAGATACATTTCCTCTAGCTCCCGAAAAGGATATTATATGGATTGCATTAAAAGATCAATCATCCTAAAATTAGGATTCATTTCTTGTTACAAATAGTCGCTTATCTCAATAGATTGTCATAATTTTTCTAACATGTGTACATTCCCATAATGATGGTGTTTTTCCAAAATCAAACCCTGTTGTTCTGCATTTTGGACTAGCCATTCTTGAGAAGGTATTGTTAAAAGATCATCAATTCCTAACGAAATGGATGTAGCAGTGGTTTGTCAAAATCCCTGAGTCTTTACTTGATCCAGGATGTGTGATGAATATGCCATTCTAAAGTGGTCTATTAATCTACTAATAAGCCATTTAATGGCAGTTCCATCTATCACTTTAATGTAAAAGGCCAGATTAGCCCGTTCTGCTATAAGTACCTCCATATTTTGCTAAGTGTGGTTCACCAATGGGTTTGAGTCAATGATTGGAAAACTTCCTTTTTCTAGTCTTGATTCGTGTGAAATTCAGGTACTATGGTCTTACTTGAACCGAAGAGACCTAAATTCACACTAGTGTTAGAGAATTACTTAGCTTGGATACCATATTATTGGTATCATATGAGCAGGCTACGCAAAATCCTTGTATAGCTTCTTCGTTTTCTCGATAAAAAGAAATATGACCAACAGTGGTTCGAGTGTATATACAATTTTTTTTTCTTTTTTTATGCTTCTTATTATTAGATAGGGCCCATAAATCTCATGATAGGTACCCAAAGGTTCATAGTGAACTTCAAGGGGAGCTTCTCTTGAAGTAATAAAGCATTGATCTAGTTGCCACTGGAGCCACAAAGGACTATCTAAATGGATTCTTTTATGCCGATACGCTCCAATTGCATCATAGGAATTACAAAAATGGGGTTCTATTTCTTTCTTATACTTATTAATGTCAATTCTTCCATTTTGATAATTTCTGTGATTCCATGGATTATATCTATTCGCACAAATACCTCGGCGATTCCTACTCGTTAATACATAGAGCCCAATAAGCATATCTTGAGTTGATATTGAAATGGGATCTCCAATAGCTGGTGACAAGAGACTCGTATGAGAAAACTTAAGTAAACGAGCTTCCGCTTAAGCCTCCAAAGATAAGGGTACATGAATAGCCATTTAATCCATATCAAAGTCTACATTGAATCCCTTACAAATTAATGGATGTAGACAAATAGCATATCCTTTGACTAAAATGGGTTGGAAGGCCTGTATGCCTAACCTATGTAGAGCGGGTGCCCCTTTCAACAATACGGGATGCCTTTGCATAACTTCCTGAAGTATTTCCCATACAACCGGCTTTTTTTCCTGAATTTTACTCAAAGCAACTTCTATATTCTAAGCCAATTGTTATCTAATTAAACCAGAAATTACAAATATCTGGAAAATTTCTATTACTATTTTGCGAGGCAATCCACATCGATGTAATGAAAGTGAAGGACCTATGACAATGACAGAGTGCCCCAAATAATCAACACATTTGCCAAGCAGAGTCTCACTAAATCTTACTTCTTTGCCTTGAATTACAAATGAAAATGACTTGTAAGCCTTATTATGATCGTCCCTCATTTGTTGTTCACGGATTCCATTATCAAGAAGTGTATCCATGGCTTTTTGTACTAATTTCTCCTGACACATTACTAATTCCCCTGGCGTAGATCTACTTGTCGTTAATAGATTGATAAGAGTATTGTTTGAATAGATAACTCTTCTATAGAGTTCGTTAATATCTAAGCTCATTAGTTCACCTTATCCATCTAAATAATAGGTCTCAACTCGGGAGGAAGAACTTGTAATAGACATAAAACCATCCACTCGGGTTCTATGTATTGTTCGAATAAAATTCTTAGCCAATTCTATGTGTCTAACAAAAAAATCCCTTATTCTTCCAACTTTTTAATCTTCTCATTCATTACCTATGGGGCCTTCTTCCCCTAATTCTTTCCATTCTACCAACGAATAATCTACAATAATTCACAAATTTAGATCAGCTAATTATTTTTGGATAGCACTTGCTCCAGTAGAAATTTCTTGATTTCGAAATGTCTCAAAGCCTTAGGTATTAAAAAAAAGTGGGATGTTGTATTTCAACAATTGGATCTCATATTCGAATGAACCTCATAATCGTAAGAAAATGGGTTTTCCAGTTATGGGCCTAGCAAAAGAAAATGTTGGATAGGGTCCTATGGAATCTCCCCCCCTCAAAATCGAACGTGAAAGTTTCCGCTCATTCTGCTCAAGTAGTTACACCAAAAAAGACAAAGAAAAGAAAGAGATTTCGTTTCCACTTTCAAATTCTATAAAAACCCCAAAAAACCTACTTTGCCTCGATGGTTATTTCATGATTTCCCTAAAGCCTATATGCGATGGATAGACTCCTACAATCATGACATATTTTCTTATTTTGCTTATTTCGACAGAATTTCTTTCTTTTAGAAAGAAAGGAAAAGGTTAATTCCACAAAAAAAGTCTTTTTTTTCACGATGTACAAATATTTATTTATTTGTTGCTGAATCAACCATAGACCAATTCCTTTTTTACTTCGGAGAATTGAACACACCCATAATTTTGAGTTTCATGTTACTCCTACCAAGAGACATGTCAGATCTAGGGTATCCTAATTCGATTGAATGGGATAACAGTTTCTCATTATGAATTTGTAAACATATAATTTTGATAAAATCACACATTGCAATATACTAGGACTTCTAATTCCTTAAAAGGCTTATCTAAAAGATTCGCAATATAACTAGGAAGACATTTTAAATACCACACATGGGTTATTAGGCATGCTAGTTTGATGTAACCCATTTGATATCTTCATATCTGAGAATCAACAAATCCAACTCTGCATTGTTCACAGAAGTTTGGTTCTACTTTTTCATCTCCTATTACTTGATAATTTCCACAAGCATAAATCCCACTTTTTATATGCCCAAAAATTCTTTCACAAAATAATCCATCTTTTTCGGTTTATTAGTTTTGTATTGAAAAGTGTAGGATTTTGTCACCTTTCCAATTATCTTTCCATTAGGTAGGATTTTTTTGGCCTAAGCACTTATTTGTTGAGGAGAAACTGATCCGATTCGAAGTTGTTGATGTTTATACCGATCGATCATAGAAGAAAAATTCTAACTCATTCTGATTTAGCATCCTTCCTATTAATCTGGAAGTTTTTCTCAGACACAAGGGAATGATTCAATTCCAGAGCCAAAGATCGTAATTCCTGAACGCACAATCAAAAAGATTCTAGAGCATCCTCTAGTTTAGTTATTATTCCTCCAATGATTGTTGTACTTCCTGGGGAGCTCTAATATGATCAGATTTATAAGTAAGCATCTCTTGTAAAATATGAGCAATACCAAATCCCTCCAGAGACCAAACTTCCATTTCTCATATTCGTTCCCCCCCCCCCCTGCTTGGCCCTTCCTCTAAGTGGTTGTTGTGTAACAAGTGCATAATGTCTGCTACAACTTCCATGCATTTAATCATCAACTTGATGAATTAATTTCAAGATATAAAGCTTTCCTATTATAAGAGGTTATTCAAAAGGATCCCCCATTCTTCCATAAAATATTATGCTTTTTCCTGGACACTCAGGTTCAAATACCCATGGATTCGTTGTTTACTTACTGGCTTCGTATAATTTAGAAAATACTAGTTTTCTTAAAGCCTCTAGTTCATATCTCTCATTAAAACGTGCTATTCGATAATGTCTATCTAGCAGACTTCCTGCCAACCCGAGAGAGCATTCAATATATGGCCTACATTCATTCATGTGGGGTACTCCTAATAGGTTGAAGACCATATCAACAGGTCTTCCATCTTGCGAATAAGGCATATCTTGTCTAAGTAAAACTTTTGAAATGGTACCCTTATTTCCATGTCTTCTAACTACTTTATCCCCCACTTTAATTTCATGCTTTTGTGAAATGTATACACGAATCGTTTATGGATTATAACTAGAGCCCTTTTTTTCTGAATTCATTTCACATCAATAACTCGGCCTCTACTACTGATAGGTAACTTTAGACAAGTTTCCTTTGAAGTGGATACCTAAATGCTGAGGATGGCTTGTAATAATCTATCTTCCGGAGCATACAATGATTCTTTTGCCATCTGGGGCGTTAATTTACCTACTAAAATATCACCCATATCCACCCAAGACCCTAACATCACAATTCCTTTTTTGTCTAAATTTCGGAGTAAATGGGCTTCTAGATGTGGTATTTCATTAGTGATTCTTTAAGGACCGTGACTTGTTACATGAGTCTGAATTTCATATTTCCATATGTGAAAAGAAGCATAAATATCCTCATATACCAGATGCTCATTAATGAGCACCGCATCCTCAGATTTGTAACCTTCCCATGGCATATAAGCTACTAATATGTTTCTTCCCAAAGTGAGTTCATCACCAACTATAGCAGTATCATTCGCTAAAATCTAACCCTTTTAATACGTTTACCTCGTGCAACTTGGGTTTTTTTATGCATACAAATATTTTTGTTCGAACTTTTATATATTACTAATGGAATTCTTAGAGTATCCCCATTGCCTGATAAAAGGATCTTGTCAATATTGATATAAATTATCTTTCCCTTGTGTTCGGCTACAGTGAGAACCTTAGGATATGGAGCTATTTGGCGTTCCAACCCAGTTCCAACAATGCACTTTTTCGATCGAGAAAGAGGAATTGCTTGACGTTGCATATTAGAACTCATTAAAGCTCGATTTGCATCATTATGCTTGATAAAAGGAATGAAGGAAGCTCTAATAGAAATATATTGGAAGGGAAAAATACTTCGAAGATGAACCTCTTCCCATTCAATAGTCAGGAATTATTAACGGTATCAAGCTGGAACAACCTGTGCTTCCTGAATACCTTGATTCAATGCCAAAGAATTCCTTGCCACTACCATATAGTATTCATCTCTACTTAGTGATAAATAACGCATCCGTATTTTTTTTTATCTCTTAGAGATTTCATAAAATGGGCTTTCTAAAAACCCCTAATGACCACACCTCGCATAAATTGCTAAGGAGCCAATAAGTCAAATATTGATTCCTTCAAACATGTCAATAGGGACAATGCGTTGATAGTGACTAGGATGGATATCTCGTATCCAAAAACTGGCAGTTCACCCTGTCAATCATGTAGGGCTAGATAACTCAATTTTCTACCATGAACTATTTGTGTGAATGGATTAGTTTGATTGAAAACTTGAGATAACGGGTTTAATCCAAAAAAGGATTCATAAGTATTTGTTAATGGAGTTGAAGTTAGCAAATTTCGAGGAGCCGGTATCAATTTGTGCCTAACTGCTCCACATATAGTTCCTCTAACCATATTTTCTAAACGAACCAAGGCCAATCCAAATCGATCTTGTAAGAGGTCTGCTACCGAATGGATATGTTTATTTTTTAAATGATTCATATCATCAAGCGTACCCATTCCGAATTTCATTCCAATCAAATGATCCGCAGTGACTAATATATCTCGCGGTAATAAAAATGTATTGTTCTGCGGTATATCAAGATTTAGTCTACGGTTCATATTTTGTCGACCAATCATTCCTAACTCACATCTTTGTTGAAAGAATTTCTTTTATAACTCCATACATAAGGATTCAGAAAATACCGGATCTCCATCTACACAAGTAAATTGTTGACAAAACTCCAAAATGACATTTTCTTTTGACTTAATTTTTTTTCTCCTTCTCATTCAAGAAAGACAAGAAAATCTCAGGGTAACAAACATTCTCTAGAATTCCTCTTAGACTCAAACCCATATCTGATGATAGAACTATAATAGATATTGTCTCTTTCTTACTCACACAAGCCCATATCCTTGCTTTTCTATCAATCTCCATTTCTAATCTTGCTCCTCAATCTGATATTATGGTGCTAGTATAGACCGAAATTCTGCTATTGTCCAATTCTGACCGGTAATAGATATCAGGGCTTTGTAATGTTTGATTGATCATAATTTTGTATATGCCATTTACTATAGAAGTTCCTAAGGAATTCATTAGAGGAATGGTTCCAATAAAAATTGTTTGTTCTTGCATATCCCTACTAGTTTTCCAAATTAATCCCGCAAATATATATAATTAAGAAGAATAGGTGAGTGATTCATATACAGCATCTTTTTCTTTTATCAACGGTTCTACCAATTGATATGTTTCCACAAATAATTGAAATTCAATTTCTTGATCTGTATCTTCAATTTTTTGAAACTTATAAAATTCTTCTGTTAAACCCCGATCAATGAATTTACAAAACCCTTCAAATTGTATTTGGTTAAATCCAGGTATTGTGGACATTTCCTTAGTTCTACCTCCAAGCATTTTTTTATTTCTCATTTATAGAAAAAAAAATCCCATTATTTGCTCATTCTTCATCAAATCATATGGATAAATGTAGCAATGATGGAATTGATATTCTGTTTACTAAACCACATGAAATTTGACCTAACTCCATATAATATATGGAATATATGAAATACGTATGAAGGAGGGATAACGAGAATTTTATACTCAAATTGTAATTTGCAACAGATATAAATGAAAATGATAAATTCCACTTTTTCTTATGGAGTTTTACCTATTTTTTTAATCGAATTTGTAGAATAGGATTGAAATGTGTAAAAAAGATGATATTTATTAAACACGTGTGGATATAAACAGAACTATCTATCTGCACTCTCCCTCTTTTTTTTATTATATTGTTTTGTTGGGGACAGAAAGAACCTATCATGCTTTATCAAATTTTTGACTTTCAATATTCGATCTATTCGCTGGTAAATTGTAAAAATTGAATTGAAGAATGATAATTTCCTTAAAATTTCCTAAAATTACCTATAGGCATCATATACAGATAAGATACTCGATTTATCTATTTAAAAAATTTATGTTATAGGGTTTACATATACCCCTAATTGTCGTTATAATTGAAACTGAGAAGCGTTTTTTTTTTATTGAAAAGAAAAAGATTAGTTATGTCTCAATTTGGATTTTCTTAGATCACTAGGGAAATAAAATTTTGGATTCAAATTCAAAAACTATTCATGAATTGACAGTCAATAGTTAACGGTTCATAATTGTCTTGAATTTTTGCTTTTGTCACTGAAAATCCACATCCACATTTCGTTTTTCACTCGAAAAGGGAACGGAATGTTTTCATATATTTTGTATCATTTTGGTGGTATGGCTGAGTGGTAAGGTGGGGGACTGCAAATCCTTTTTCCCCAATTCAAATCCCGGTGTCGCCTGATCAACAAAAGAATCAAAATACCTTATTTTGGTTTGCTGATAAAACTTACCTATTTTTTTTTTCCAACAGAAGCAGGCGGAGGAAAAAGACTTTTGGTATTTGCTTGATTCTAAGCATCCGAAGGTTTTTTTCATTCTTTAAAATGCTGCAAATACTTGCGTCTAAGATTTAAGGAAATATTATAGTATTGAAAAAGAACTAGTAAATATTGATATGATAGCCCTTCCACTACTAATGCAGTGTCTATTGACTGGATCTTGAATTAGATTGGATAGCCAAACGGGGGAATCTATTGAAATTATTAGTTGCGGAAAAGGCTGAAGATACTTTGTATACATACTCATGAAAGTCTTTGAGTACTCCGGGATTCATTCAATATTAATTAGATTGAATGGATAATTGGCTTTAACTTATTTATATATGTATTTATTATATATATATTTATTTGAATATATTATGTATTTATTATAATATATGAAGAATATATAAATATTTTTCCATATTTTACTTATATTGAACATCTAATTTCTATTTATAATATAAATTTATAACTAGTAATTATAAATAAAATACAAAAAGAAATTCTTACTCTAATCTTTGATATTTTTACTTTAATCTCTAATCAAGAACATGTAATAGGATGTCTTTGATTGTTTCATATAGCCAATCGAAGATGTAAATCAAATGGGCAAGATAGGAAAGAAAGACATAAGGGTATGCGGTAGATAGTGATCTATCGTGATTCTATATTTTCACACTTTTGATTTAATAAAAAATAAAATGAAGGGAACCAAAAGAAAGAATAGGTTTTATTATTACTAGACGTTAATAACAGCCTTTGCTACTTCAATCAAAAGGCTGTCCAACGTATTTTGCTAGTGCTTAATATTTTCTGATTATACCATAAATCTTATAATTATATGAACGTGTTATAATTGGATTTATTGGATTGTTTTATCAATAGTGTTGGGTTAAAACCCCCTGTTGACTTTGCGCCAGTGATTTTTTTATTATTAGTGAACAATAATTGAATAGTTAGTTCATATTCATAGAAATAGAGGACATAATTCACATCGATATGGTAAGTCTCATTTGGACTGCTGCAATGGTAGTCTTTACATTTTCCCTTTCACTTGTAGTATAGGGCAGAAGTGGACTCTAGAAGTACTACTAATTTAATTGAGGAACCAAACTGTATCAATTGTTTTTATAGATCTTCCTGCAAAGCCTTTTTTTAATTTTAATTTCACTATTTAAATTAAAATTCCATTTTGAAATGGAAACAAAAAACATCTTCATTTCGAAACGGTATTTTATACTAGTGGCGTGAATAATATATGAACTCTTTCAATCAAAGAAATATTGCAATTATTCCCATGTTCTTTCAAAAGGAATAAAAATGGTAGGAAATTGATTCCAACCGTATTCTTCATAACTTTTCTATTTCGATGACTCGACTCTTACCAAAGTTATATATGGGCAATCGGAAAGAACAAACCTTTTTTTTTCCAATTTTTTTTTTTTACTGTTAAAAGAGAAAAGAAATTTGTTATTACATGGATACACATTTTTTTATGGGAAACAACATAGTGGTTGTCCAATGAGATACTACAACTCCATATAATAAAATATTGCCTTGGGCGAGTGACATATTGCACACTTACCGCTTGTTTTATTATGTGGTTTATTATTTTATAGATTTTATTTATGCTATGCTTGCTTTATTGAACTCATTTCATATCATGATTCAAAGGTTAAGAATCGATGAGGATTACTACTCCTTTTTGAAATTCGAAGAAGTTCCCACGGAAACCCTCGAAACCTCTATCAACTGCTCAATCAATTACTTCTTTGTCGAAATGCTAACAAACATATTACTTGCTTTTATTTTATCCATACCCTTTTTTCCTTCATTGGTTTTTTTTCTTTCTTTCAATGGATATTGGGATTCATATTAAAAATAATCCAAAATACAGGAATTAGAATCGTACGAACAAGAGTTGTCTTTCGATTACTTTCGATTATTAATTGGAATAAACACAAATTAAATAGAACTAGATGAAGAAATAGAATTGGGACATGACACTATGTAATTTATATTTGGAATTGATATCTATATATATATATGAAGATAATAATACAGATTGATATATATTAAATTAACCTATATCTTCAGGCAATAAACTTTATTCAGTACAATGACAATACTAGATTGTATGGTAGAAAGAAAAATATGAATCCTTCTTTCTACCATACTATCATCTCTCATAGAATGCTACTTATCCTATTTTGTTCATTTCATTCATTTAATACACGAAATTGGAATCTTTTTCGTTTTATTTATTTTCTTCAATCATTGATAAGAACTAAAAAGTCAAGTTTAATTCAAATTAATTGCTCTGACTTACTGTTTTTACATACATTATAAGTAAAAAAGAAGTAGGAACAAGATGAACAATGCAGTAGCAATAAATGCAAAAATATTGACTTCCATAATTTCATCGTTTCATTTTCTTTAATTAGCAATAACTCAGGATTTAATCCCATAGAGATGATAAATCTTTCGTTTGTAAATTCAATGGGATGAATTATGTCTCGATGTAATCGAGTCAGATCAATATCATAAATAAGAATATCTGGGCTATCAAATCGATTCACCATAAAAAATTGAATAGTATAACATAGGAAGATCTTTTATCCATACCGACTTCAAAGGTTGATTCTTGATCCAATTAGAAATTCCTTATATTAATTTAAATTTTGATTTATCATTCTTTTCCATTCTTTTTTTCTATAACTTACCACCTTCCTTGTACAATCATCTGATGAAGTATCATCTAACCACCTTTACACTTACCTTACCATTGATTTTAACCAAACCTAAACAAACAATCGAAATGAAAAAAATGAGGAATCCGGTTGGGAATGAAATTTGATTATTTATACTCCCTTTCACACAAAAATGGAGAGACGAATTGATGTATTTTTGTTATTTTATTGGATTTAGATCCATCAGGACTGATAGGGCTCGAACCCACAGCTTTCGCCTTGATAGGGTGGTGCTCTAACCAATTGAACTACAATCCCAAGGAAATAACGTAATAAAATAAAGTGTACAGTATATCTGTTATTAATGATTTCATTCAAACACTTTCGATTTAGATTTTCAATTAGAATTGTCATGTTGGAACAGAGAAGTGAGTGATATATTTCTATCCATACGGATATGGGCTTTAGGGAAAGCGGCGTGGATTACTAATAATCTTTTTGTTATTTCCAAATCAATTGGATAATCAATCTTTCAATGGAAAAGTTTGTTTTTCTTTATTTTACTATTGTCCTTAACCTTCACACTTACCGATCCTGATATGAATCTAGATCATTAGAAAATTCAAAATTTGTTGGAAAAAAAATAAATTAAATAGAGTAACTAAATAGTGGCAGAGATATATAAAAAACTTTTACTATTTTGCTATTGGGATCGAGCATTTGATGAAAACAACAAATGGGTTATATCATGGTAGATTGGCGAATTATTGGGCATAGCTGGATTTGAATTAGCGTAGACATATTGCCAACGAATTTACAGTTCGTCCCCTTTAACTGCTCGACCCAGGACAGGAAGAAGCAATTTCATGCTTATTGATAGTCCACGATCAACTTCCTTTCATAGTACTTACCCCCAGGAGAAGTATAATTCCCACTACCTCCTTGCAAGAAAGATGTCCTGAACCACTAGATGATGGGGGCATACTTGCCCGACCGCCACTATACTATGCCCATAGTATGAATAGTTTTTTGAAATTGTCAATATACAATATAATAGAATGGGAATGGTATGACTTAATATAAAGGATAGCACTTTCTAGTGAGTAATTGGTCTACTAGAAAGGGGAATTAAACCCATTCTTACGCTTTCATTCGATGATTTACTCATTATTAAGATCAGGCGGGCCTATTTCTACCTCACACTAAGATAGGGAATTCAAATAAAAAAAATGATAAGTTATTGATTTTTTTTCTCTAAATTTTTTTTCGTTTAGAGGACAAGTCGAATTTCTTTATCAATGATTGCTTCTATAAAATATTTCAAAGCTATGATAAATTGGTAGGTATATGTATCATTCAAATGAATTTTGCTATAATGGAAAATAATGGAAAGAAATTAGGTTTGGCCATTCTAAAAAATAATTCATTGCATTGATATTTATCAAATCCAATATCAATAGACCTTTTTTTTTACCTACACTTACTAGTATATTCTATACTCACTAGGTAAATCAAATTTCAGCCCAAAAATCCATAGTCTTATATATATTTCTGTACACATTCCTCAAAATTTCAGCCCAAAAATCCATTTGCAACCTGAGATATAAGATAAAGAGTGGAACCATGTTGCTGGAAATTATGAATCCAGCAGCATAGGCATTTCAAGCATAACATTCCTACTATTTTGTGCATAATTGCCTATACTTTTGCATACATAACTTAGGCACAAAACATTATCAAAATGTATCTTACATCAATTAAAAACATACAAAAAATATAAACTCATAAAAGGAAAGGATTTGATACCAAGGTGTGCATGCTAGCCTGTGACATGCACCATGAAGTGGCAAAATTGCCACACTTCAACACTCCTCCTTGGCAAATTTGTATGAGACATTGAGAAGTCCTCTCAATATCTCAAATCTCTTCTTTCCCAATGGCTTGGTGAAGATATCCGCCAAGTTCTCCTTGGAAGTCACATACTCCAACTTCACTTCACCATTTGCTTCAAATTCCCTTAAGGAATGATACTTGACCGGTATGTGCTTGGTCCTCCCATGTTGGACTGGATTTTGTGCAATTGCTATTGCTGAAGTATTGTCACACAATATTACCATGGCTTCCTCTTGCTTCAAGCTCAAGTCCTCCAATAATTTCCTAAGCCAAATACCTTGATTAGCACAACTTGAGCAAGCAATATACTCGGCTTCCACGGTGCTTTGTGCAACGGTTTGTTGCTTCTTGGAATTCCATGAGAAAGGACCATTTCCAAGAGTGTAAATGTAGCCTAATGTGCTCTTGCTATCATCCAAAGAACCAGCCCAATCACTATCACTATAACCAAGCAAAGCTTCATTCATGCCATCCTTGTACCATATACCAAAATCACTTGTACCTTTCAAATACCTTAGGATTATTTTTGCACAACTAAGATGATTTTGTGATGGACTATGCATAAATCTTGACAAAACAGCCACACTAAACATGATATCTGGTCTAGCAGAGCATACATATAAAAGGCTACCAATTAAACTTCTATAGATGGAAGGATTTACCTTTGGAGAATCATCATCCTCCACCAACTTGGTGCCTTCATTCATAGGTGTGGCAACGCTATTACAATCCTCCATGTCAAACTTCTTGAGCAACTCCTTCACATAGCTTTCTTGAGATATGAAGATGCCCTTGGATGATTGGACAACTTCAATTCTAAGAAAGTATTTCATCTCTCTAAGGCTAGACATCTCAAAGTTCAATTCTAGCTCACTTTTGAAATTGTTCACTTCTTTCTTATTACCACCGGTCACTAGGAGGTCATCAACATAAAGAGACACCAACACCATGCAACCATGAGTCCTAATATACAATGTAGGCTCATTAGGACTCCTCCTAAATCCATGCTTTGTCAAAAAACCATCTATCTTGGCATACCATGCCCTAGGAGCTTGTTTAAGGCCATACAATGCCTTATGTAGCTTGTATACCTTCTCTTCACTTCCTTTCTTCACAAAACCTTCGGGTTGCAGAACATAGACCTCCTCCTTCAATATTCCATTCAAGAAGGATGACTTCACATCAAGGTGATATACTTTCCAAGACTTTTGTGCCGAAATTGTAAGAAGAAGTCTTATGGTTTCCATCCTTGAAACCGGTGCAAAAGTCTATCCATAATCCACACCAGCTTGTTGTGCATATCCTTTGACAACAAGCCTTGCCTTGTGCTTATTTATGGACCCATCCAGATTGTACTTGGTCCTAAAGATCCACTTCACCCCAATAACATTCTTTCCCTTCGGTTTTGTTACCAAACTCCAAGTGTCATTCTTGTTTATCACATCGATTTCATCTTGCATGGCTTGTCTCCACTCTTTTCTTGACATAGCCTCATGGACATTGACTGGATCACTCAATGCCACATTACACCTTTCATAAATCTCATTAAGAGGTCTTGTGCCTCTCACACCATCACCAATCTCCAAATCAGCCCCTATGGAGATTTCTAGCTCATTCTCATCATATTCATCATCATAGGTAGCACCTTCATCGTTTCCTTATTCCTCATCATTATCATGAGCTTTAAGCTGATTGTCTTCATCCATACTAGCCAACTTCTCCTTACTACAAACCCATTTAGCTTCCTCATCAACTTTCACATCTCTACTTATCACAAGTTTCTTGGTTTCCAAGTTATACACTATATATCCCTTGGTCACATCACTATAGCCAACCAAGACACCAACTTACGACCTTTCATCAAGCTTTCATCTCTTCTCTTGTGGTACTAGGATGTAACAAATGCTTCCAAATACCCTTAGATGATCAAGAGAAGGCTTATATCCAAACCAAAGCTCAAATGGGGTTTTACTCCTCAAAAGACTTGGAGTAAAGCCTATTTTGGATGTAGATGGATATATTAACTCCTTCGGCCCAAAACTTCTTTGGCAAGCCACTTTCAAACAACAAACATCTAGCCATCTCTATGATGGTACGGTTCTTCCTTTCACGTACACCATTTTGTTGTGGTGTGTATGGTGTAGTGAATTGATGAACTATACCATGATCCTTACAAAGTTGTTTGAAAGCCTCACTTGTGTATTCCCCGCCATTGTCCGTCCTTAACACCTTTATAGTGCAACCGGATTGATTTTACACTAACTTCATAAATTCTACAAACTTCTCCAAAGCTTGTGATTTTCTTTCAAGGAAATACACCCAACACATTCTTGAGTAAACATCAATGAAAGTTATGAAATACTTGCTGCCATTTAAGGATGGAACACTCATAGGACCACAAATATCCGAATGTATAAGTCCTAACTTCTCCTTTGATCTCCAAGAACAAGATTGAAATGCTAGCCTAGTATGTTTTCCTTTTTGACACACTTCACACACATGTTCTTGCTTCTCCACCAATGGCATGTCTCTAACAAGTTCATGTGTGCCTACCAATGACTTAAAGCTAGTATGGCCTAGTCTTTTATGCCAAAGTTGAGAGGTGTTCTCAACTTTGGTGTTCAATGCAACCGATGCACCATTTTCATCCATATTCAACCTAAAATTCTTGTTCTTCATTCCAACACACATTAATTCATTTCCATGTGGATCAACTATAATGCATGTCATGTTTGAGAAGTGTAATGCATATTTGTTCTCAAGCATTTGACCTACACTAAGTAAGTTCTCACATAAAGAAGGTACATATAGAACATCATGGATAGTTTTGATACCTTTGGTGGTGTGTATCACCACATCTTCTTTGCCTTTCACTTCCATCAAGGCTCCATTTCCAATTTTAACTTTGTTGTGGCTGCTCCTATCCAAGTTTGTGAACCACTCATGCTTGTGAGACATATGGTGTGTTGCTCCACTATCAATGATCCATCCTTCATCATTCTTAATGCTACTAAAACAAGTAGCAACACGCAACTCTTCGGATTGACTATCACTTGCATTATCTTTAGCAACATTTGCTTGTTGCTTATCTTTCTTGTTAGCCTTGTATACTCTCTCCACATGACCCTTTTGTTGGCATTTATGGCAAAATGCGTCCGGCCTCCATCAACACCTTCTTGGATGATGACCTTTCTTCTTGCAATGGTGACAAGGTTCATAGGACTTCCTCTCGGGTTTGCTAGTTTCACCTTTCTCCTTTATGACCTTAAGCTTCTTCTTCTTTTAATTTTGTGTCTTTTGATGTTGTTTAGACACTAATGCAGCCTCCATTGATTCTTCATGTCTAATCCTCCTCCTTTACTCCGTAGCTTGCAAGGCATTCACCAACTCAGGCAAGGAAATTTCATTTAGGTTCCTTGACTCCTCCAATGAAGATATCTTAGCTTCGAGAAGGTTATGACCACTTTGTTGGGGCGAGAAGGTTATGACCAAGAGCAAGCTAGCTTGAAGTGTTAGCAACAAGCAAGCTTTTGGTGATGCTCTTGGGAATGGTTGTGTGTGAGTTGTGTTTTTAGGTTTTGGTTATGGTGTTTTCTGGTTTTTAGGGTTCCTAAAGTGTTCTAAGGTGATGAAGAAGAGATGAGAAGAAGAGGACCAGGTTGGTTTTTGAAAATGAGGCTTAGATGTGTAGCCATTTCATTCATTTTACAATATAAGCTTGAAATTACAACTAGTTCACACATGCCAAGCATGTGAGCTTACAAAATGAGTAAAGTATTTGAAATTTGAAAAGTAAAATGGTCAACACCTAAATTTTCATACACAAAAAAGGTAAAAATCAGCTGCAACATGTCTCGTCCAAATATAGTAAAAAGTGGCACATGGTTTGAACTAAGTTCCTATTGTTTAACTAGATTGGGTAAACAACCAAACTAGCTTTACCTACTTAGTTCCCCTTTGTATCTGCTTATGAAACTTGGTTTGAAGCATCCTTGGTCATCAATAAATATTGTTCCAAGAGCTAGGAAGGTTCTGGAACCGGATCATGGGCCAAACAGCTCCAAAACTGACCCATACTCTGCATACTGGGCCCATCAGATACAGCAATCTGTTTGGAATAGAAAATGGACTTTCCCATGTCATTTGGAACTGAAATTTGAACCATAGTGTTCTATATATTTCTGTAGACATCCCTCAAAATTTCATCCCAAAAATTCATTTGCAACCTGAGATATAAGATAAATAGTGGAACCATGTTGCTGGAAATTATAAATCCAGCAGCATAGGCATTTCCAGCATAACATTCCTACTCTTTTGTGCATAACTTTGCCTATACTTTTGCATACATAACTTAGGCACAAAACATTATCAAAATATATCTTACATCAATTAAAAACATACAAAAAAATATAAACTCATAAAAGGAAAAGATTTGATACCAAGGTGTGCATGCTAGCCGGTGACATACATTATGAAGTGGCAAAATTGCCACACTTCAACAAAGCAATAGCATGATGAACTAAGAAATCTCCGGGTCCTATTATTAAGAATAGTGAATTACTATTCTCATTAACAACATTTAACCAACTAGGCAACCATATGTTTCAACCTGTATTGAACGCGGGACCTTTGTTGAAGATAAAAGTACATTGAACCCATATGAAGTTTTACCATGAGTCCATTGTATCCATTGGGCAAATACAGTGATGTGATTCTGCCCGAGGCCGTTCAACCGATAACCCGCTGTGGTGTTAACTCGACACGGATGAAGACCAGGCCAATCACAAGAGCTCAAATTAAGAGATTTAAGGACAACCTGGGAGTATTTATACAGGGGGTAATCAATCTTAACAGAGCTTGTCCATACTTGAAGATACAAAGCGTATTCTAAGCATCCAAGTGGCGGAAGCCGATACGGACCCGGGTGACTGTTTTGGTACATTTTTGGAGTCCGGGAAGCATGAAATGGTTCCAATGCTTTATGGGTTCAATACATATGCCTAAGAGGTCATGGAATCAAGTTAAAGCAGCCTCAAATGCAATCAAAAAGGACTTGTACGGACAGCCTCAACAATTTGGCCGAATTTGCTGTATTGCTTGCTGGCTTTACTGTATTATACTGTATTAGCCTTTTCTTATTTTTCCAAGCATGGGCAACGTGTGGGACTTCATATTCAGCTTATTTGGCATCATACAAATAATCTAGAAGCTGATTTGAAGCTCAAAGAGGTCAAAGATTGATCAAAGTCAACTTGATCAAAAAGGCTAGCATTTTTAGTTTCCTAATTTGTTTTTACTTTTTGTTTTAGGAAACTACCATTACTTTTTGGCTTTTATTTATTTATTTTCTGGAAAAATAACTTTAGGAAGGTTTTTATTTTATTCTTTCCATTGTAAATTAATTAATTCCTAATTTAATATAAAGGAATTAATTAATCAAACTTAGATTAGGAAAGGAAGTATAGTTTCAGCCAACTAGGTTTCTTTATGTGTGGTGGCTGATTTTGTTTATGTTCTAGGGTTTTATTTCATGGCTTTGTAGCCTATTTAAAAGGCTTATTTTTCAATAAGAATACAGCTTTGATTTGATTAAGAAAATACTTGTGAGATTAATTATCTCTTTATTCTTTGAGAACACCTAAAACACCATTAGAGAATTGGTTGTTTTAGCTTGACTTATCAATAGGTTTTCCATCCCCTATTGTGGCGTCTACATTATACCAAGGTTTCTAACCACAGGTTGGTTAGGGGTTGAGGTCCATTCCATTAGAACTTGAACTTAATTAAAGATCCGGGCTAATATAATACGGGTTTAGGGGCAGGTCGTCCTAGGTTCGTATCATACAGGTTCAATTAAGATTTGTTTATTCGAAGCACCAAAAGCAAGCATGACATCATTATGAACATAAAGTCCTAAAGTACGGAACCCTAGAAAGAGGATGGCCCACCTTAAATGGGAAATAATGGCTTCTTTGTGGTCTAACATTCTTTCCAATACATTATCGTCATTCTGTTATGGATTGTTATCTCTAATAAAAAATACAGCTCCATGAGCAAAAGCCCCTGTCATGATGAATCCTACAAAGTATTGGTGATGAGTATATAAAGCAGCTTGAATAGTAAAGATATGTGCTATGAATGCATAAGCGGGCAAATAGTACATGTGTTGAGCAACCAAGGAAGTAATAACCCCTAAAGAGGCTAGAGCAAGGCTTGATTGAAAATGAATCGAATTATTTATTGTGTAATAAAGACCTTTATGTCCATGCCCCAATTGTCCCCCTGGAGGAATATGTTCTTCTAAAAGGTTTTTTATACTATGCCCAATCCTGAAATTAGTTCTATAAATGTGACCAGCAATAAGGAAAGTAAAAGCAATAGCTAAATGATGATGAGCAATATCAGTCAGCCATAAACTTTGCGTTTATGGCTGACTGATATTCCAGCCCTTTGGGAGGTACCAAATAAATGACTACTGGAATTGGAGTTTTAAGCATAAAGATTCCACTGACCTGTAAAAAGTGGGCCTAATCCTTGGTAGTGCGGCAATACATCTAAGAAATTATTCCAACGAATGTATTCCCCTCTGGCTCTCGGAATAGCAGCATGAACTAAATGTTCTTGTCCAAGCCAAGGAACTTACTACAAATAGTCCTGATAAATGATGAATGAGGTGCGATTCGACATTTTTAAACCAAAAAAAAAATGCTCGGTTTCCATTTCAGTTGTAGGTGTAACCAACCGGCTATTAAATATATGGTAGAAAGAAATAATAAAAAAAGAGTTCCATTATGAAGATCTCCATAGGTACTTAAACTGATTGTATACCACCACTGATAAACACCAAAATAAGTGATATTCACTGGGCCAAAAGCACCCCCCCCCCTCGGCGTGAGTAAAAGCTTCCACAGTCGATTGACTAAAATGAGGATCCCAATTTGCATGAGCAGTAGGTTTTACCCATAAAGGGTCCTGTATCCATGCCTCAAAGTTTCCTTGCCAAGCTGCATGAAATAGATTTCCAAAAGTCCACAGAAATATTATTGTTAATTGCCCAAAATGGGAAGCAAAAATATTCTGATAAAGACGTTCCTCATTAATATCATCATGACTTTCGAAGTCATGTGCAGTAGCAATACCAAACCAGATACGATGAGTAGTGGGGTCTTGAGATAAGCCTTAGCTAAACCTTGGAAATCTTAATGCCATAATGCCTTTCAAATCCTTCTAGCCATTATCCTACTGCAATCATTCTTGCGAAGAAAAATGCCCACGTTGTGGTAATTCCACCCAGAAGGTAATGGGTTACTCCTACAGCATGTCCTTGGACAATGCTCAAGGCTCTAGGCTGAGTAGTAGGAACAACTTTTTTATGCGAATCTGCCGGAACCCGCTCAATTGACAATCTGCAGGGGTACTGATTCGATACAGCTGAAGACGGGGCCGATCACTAGTGCTCAAGCTAAGAAGTTTAAGGAAAATCTTGATGCCTTTATCTAGGGATTAATTCATATTCAAAATGGCTTGTCAATACCCGAAGATCCAAGAACTATCTTGAGCATACAAGTGGTGGAAGCCGGTACGAACCCGGGTAATGGTTTTTGTGCAATTATGGAGGCCGGGAAGCATGAAATGGTTCCACTATTTCATGGATTCAATACATATGCCCAATAGGACATGGAATCAAGTCAAATCAACTTCAAAGTCATCCAAAAAGGGGTTGTACGAACAGTTAGTAAATTTGGCTTGTTTTCGCTGTATTTTGTGCTGGCTTTACTGTATTATGCTGAGTTGGCTTTTTCTCTTTCTTCCAAGCAAGGGAAACGTGTGGAACTTCATGATAAGCTTATTTGGCATCCTAAAAAGCATATTGAAGCTGATTTGGAGCTCAAATTGGTCAAATATTGGTCAAAGTCAACTTAGTCAAAAAGCTAGTATGTTAGTTTTTGATACGAAACTAGGACGACCTGCTCCTAAACCCGTATTATATTAACCCTGATCTTTAATTAAGTTCAAGTTATAATGGACTGGACCTCAACCCCTAACCAACCTATGGTTAGAAACCTTGGTATAATGTAGATGCCACAATAGGGGATGGAAAACCTATTGATAAGTCAAGCTAAAACAACAAATTCTCTAATGGTGTTTTAGGTGTTCTCTAAGAACAAAGAGATAATTAATCTCACAAGTATTTTTTTTAGTCAAATCAAAGTTTTATTCTTATTGATAAATAAGCCTTTAAATAGACTTTGAAAGAAACAAAATAAACCCTAAAAACCTTATGTAAAACTGGCGACACACATAAAGAAACCTAGTTGGCCGAAACTATACTTCCTTTCCTAATCTAAGTTTGATTAATTAATTCCTTTATATTAAATTAGGAATTAATTAATTTGCAATGGAAAGAATAAAATAAAAACCTTCCTAAAGTTATTTGTCCAGAAAATAAATAAATAAAAGCCGAAAAGTAATGGTAGTTTCCTAAAACAAAAAGTAAAAACAAATTAGGAAACTAAAAATGCTTGCAAGGTTTCGGGTTCATCCTCCAAGTCCTCCTCCTCTTGCTTGGCTTCATCCTCACTTTCTTCACTTTCTGATTCTAGCTCATCATTGCCCTTTAACGCTATGATTCTTCTATTTGAGCATTGGCTAGCGATGTGTCCTTGTCCCTGACACTTAAAACACACAACATCATGAGTTCTAGAATGTTTAGGATCTAATTTTACCTCATTCTTTGGTGCTTGGACAGATTTGATTCTAGTCTCCTTCCTTGGCCGGTTTGAACTTTCTTCTTTGACTTTTGGCTTTGGCTTGTTTTCATAGATGGGATTGTTCCTCCAGCCACTTGAATTGGACCTTCCACTGTTGGAAACACCTCCAAACCATGATCTTACACCCCTCCTCTTGAATTGATGCTCTAATTTAATAGCCACATGCAACATCTCCTTCAATTCCACATATTGTTGCAATTCTAGTTGATTAGCTATGTCATGATTCAAACCACCAAGAAACCTTGCCATGGTTGCTTCCCTATCTTCATTCAAGTTCAATCTCATCATAAGCATCTCCATCTCCTTGTAATAATCCTCCACAGATCCATGTCCTTGAGATAAAGATTGAAGTCTTTGATGCAGCAACCTATGATAGTGTGATGGTACGAATCGCTTCCTCATTGCTCCTTTCATTTGTTGCCATGTAGTAATCAAGTCATCACCAACTCTCCTTGAGGTGTTTTGCTCATTGGTCCATCATTGGAGTACATAATGGCCAAACTCCATTGCTGCCAATTTCACCTTCTTAGCCTCTGAACAATTATGGCGGTCAAATATCATCTCCATCTTTTCTTCCCACTCCAAATATGCTTCGGGGTCATTTTTTCCCATGAATGGTGGGATGTTGATCTTGATATTGCTAAGATTGCCATCTATTTCTTCCCTCCTATATCTTCAATGGTCAGCTCTATCTTGGACAGCAAAAGTTTCGTCCATACCTTCCTCAAAGTCTCCACCGAATGGCTCCTCATCAAATTCCTCTCTCGGTCTCTGGCGACCTCTTCGTCCTCCATGGAATTCTTGCCTATTTCTTGTGTTCGAAATTCCTTGGGAAACTTCTAGCCTTCCCATCCTTTGATTCACATGCTCAACTTGAGCACTAACCCGCTGTATTGACTCTAAAACAGCTCTCGTGTCCACTTGGTCTCCGCTCCAGATAGCTCGGACATTGCCATGGAATGCTACGAACTCTTCCTCATTGATCCTCAAGGGTGGATCTCCTCTTCTTATTGTAGAATCTGACATGTTAGTAAAATACTGCAAAAATAAAATAAATCCTCACATTATTCACTCCCTCATGTGTTTCACTCAAACAAGGTCTTGACACTCGTGTTTGCACACTAGGCAATACCGAAAGAATCCAACAAATCCTAATTTTTCGGCTTTCTAGACTAGAAAACACAAAATAATGGGAAAACGTTGGAATTTTTGAAAACTGCACCAGATGGTAGTAGATTATGAGTTCAAGAATAAAATTCCAGAAAAAGAAATTCAAATACGAACAAGAATCAAATTGAACAAAACTATAGAATAGTTGTTGGTTGTTGTTCTTTGTAATTCAAGTTTTGTATCAAATCCTTTAACTGATTTTAATCCAAATAATTTAAGCATCCAAAATCAAAATATCCAGTAGCAAAAATAATTCCCCAGCAACTCAAATATTGGATAACTAATCAAAAAGCCAGCAGCTCCAACAAATTTCCAGCAAACAAATCAAACTCCAACAAACCGAAATATTTTTATTTTTATTTTTATTTTTTTATTCGGCTTTCCCTTTTTTCTTTTTTTTTGACTCGCAGAACATAAACAACTGCAATAGCAAGAATAATTACCAAAATTGCAATTCCAACTCGTAATAATCACCAAACCCGTGACAAGAACAAAAGTGCAGTTTTTTTTTTTTTTTTAAGTTGTTGCCGCAAGTCACCTTTTGTTTTTTTTTATTTTTTTTGGTTTAAATATATGAATGCAAATATTTAAGACTAAAACAGCAAAGAAAAATTCCACAAAAAAAAAAATTACCAAGAACAAATATGAAAATCAACCAACAAACAATGAAACAAAGATATGGTAAAACAAAGAAACCTAATTCAACTAGGAATGAGTTTTTGTTTTGTTTTTTTTTTTTTTAAAGAGATGCTGAGCATGTATGGGATAGATGCGACCTTAACCTAATGCTAAAATTGCAGAATAACATAAAAACAAATAAAGCAAATAAAGATAGATCAAAGCTGAACAAAATTTAGCTCTGATACCAAATGATACGAACTTAGGATGACCTGCTCCTAAACCCGTATTATATTAGCCCAGATCTTTAATTAAGTTCAAGTTCTAATGGAATGGAACTCAACCCCTAACCAACCTGTGGTTATAAACCTTGGTATGATGTAGACGCCACAATAGGGGATGGAAAACCTATTGATAAGTCAAGCTAAAACAACCAATTCTCTAATGGTGTTTTAGGTGTTCTCTAAGAACAATGAGATAATTAATCTCACAAGTATTTTTTTTAGTCAAATCAAAGTTTTATTCTTATTGATAAATAAGCCTTTAAATAGGCTTTGAAAGAAACAAAATAAACCCTAAAAACCCTAGTTAAAACCGGCCACGCACATAAAGAAACCAAGTTGGCCGAAAGTATACTTCCTTTCCTAATCTAAGTTTGATTAATTAATTCCTTTATATTAAATTAGGAATTAATTAATTTACAATGGAAAGAATAATATAAAAACCTTCCTAAATTTATTTGTCCAGAAAATAAATAAATAAAAGCCAAAAAGTAATGGTAGTTTCCTAAAACAAAAAGTAAAAACAAATTAGGAAACTAAAAATGCTAGCCTTTTTGATTAAGTTGACTTTGATCAATCTTTGACCTCTTTGAGCTCCAAATCAGCTTCTAGATGCATTTTAGGATGCCAAATAAGCTGAATATGAAGGTCCACACATTGCCCATGCTTGGAAAAATAAGAAAAGGCTAATACAGTAAAATACAGTAAATCCAGCAAGCAATACAGCAAATTCGGCCAAATTGTTGATGCTGTCCATACAAGCCCTTTTTGTTTGCATTTGAGGCTGCTTTAACTTGATTCCATGACCTCTTAGGCATATGTATTGAACCCATAAAGCATTGGAACCATTTCATGCTTCTCAGACTCCAAAAATGTACCAAAACTGTGACCTGGGTCCGTATCAGCTTCCACCACTTGAATGCTTAGAATAGGCTTTGTATTTTCAAGTATGGACAAGCTCTATTGAGATTAATTACCCCCTGTATAAATACTCCCAGTTTGTCCTTAAATCTCTTAATTTGAGCTTTTGTGATTGGCCTAGTCTTCATCCGTATCGAGTCAGCACCCCAATGGGTTATCGGTTGAGCGGGCTTGGGCAGAATCACATCAGTTTCCTAATTTGATTCTACTTTTGGTTTTAGGAAATTATCATTACTTTTTGGTTTTAATTTATTTATTCAATGGAAAAATAAGTTTAGGAAAGTTAATATTTTATTATTTTCATTTTAAATTAATTAATTCCTAATTCAAAATAAATGAATTAATTAATGCAAATTAGATTAGGAAAGGAGTGAGAATTTCGGCCACCATAGGAAACTACTTTGTGTGGCCGATTTTCCCTTTGTTTTTAAGGTGACCATTAGAACTTGAATATAATTAGATCTGAGCTAATATAATACGGGTTAAGGAGCAGGTTGTCCTAGGTTCGTATCAATTTTAATTTATTATGAGCCTAAAGATGCATTCAAAAAGTTCTTGCCAATAACCATGCCTGCTAAATAGAAACATTAGACTAAAAGCCCATACAAAATGATTACCTCAGAAAAAAATGCCATATGAAGATAACGAAGAACGATAGGACTGAATTACCTGGGATGCCTATGCCCATAAGAAATCGCAGAGCCACCCATTAATCGTAATGGAACTTTGTAGAAAGTTGCCTCTTGTGATATGAGTTACCACTATCACTTATACTACCTAAACATCTGACTGCATTTTCTAACTAAAATGGAATATTACTATTGAAATTGAATTATACATCTAGAACAGCCTGAAGAAGACATGATCCCAAGCGGATACTTGACATGTCTCAACCCCCCCTTCTAGGCCCATCACAAGGGAAACAAAAACAAAGATTTGCTTTATTTGGTATTAAACGTGGACTACAAGCTAATAGAACACCTTTCAGAAGTATCAATACCCTCACATTAATTGTAAATGCATGAATGTGATGTACCAAAAAATCAACGGTTCCTAATGGAATAGGTAACAAAGAAACCTTGCCACCAACGGCCACTAAATCACCACCCCCCAAGTTAAACTGGTACTTGTTGTTGAACCAGGGGCCGTTGCGCTAGGTGCTAAAGCATGGGTGTTTTGTATCCATTAAGTAAAGACGAGTTGTAATTGTGTAGCAGTATCTGAAAACATATCTTGGGGATGCCCTAAAACACTTATAGTATCATTATGAATATACTAACCAAAACTGTGAAAGCCTAAAAATATACATACCCAGTTAAGATGTGATATGATTCCATCGCGATGTTTAAGGACACGATCGAATAGACCATTGTATTGAGTAGTTGGATCGTAGTCTCTTACCATAGAAATGGGTACATGAATAGCAGCACCAACTATGAGAAATTCACCAATCCACACGTGATATGTGAGCAATGAAAGTTGTGTACCATAGTTGGTAGCTAGATATTGATAAGGAGGCATCGAATACACATGGTTAGCTACAACAATGGTTATAGAGCCCAACATAGCTAGGTTAATAGATAGTTAAGTGTGCCATGATGTTGTTAAGATCTCATATAGACCTTTATGACCCTAGCTGGTAAATGGGCCTTTATGAGCCTCTAAAATATCTTTTATGCCATGACCAATGTCCCAGTTGGTCCTATACATGTGACCTACTATTAGGAAAGAATTGCAATAGCTAAATGATGGTGTTAATTTTGCATATTTTAACCAATTTAATGTTAAAAAAAATGGTTGCTCCGCCAGCAGAACTGGGATAAAGTTGAGCCAAAAGATCTTGATTTAAGATAAATTAATGAGGAAGTGGAATCTCTTTAGGATCCACTCCAGCATTAATTGATTAATTGGTAATGATACATGTACTTAATACCTTGCCCAAGAAAGAGACCCAAGTCCTAGTAGCCTTGCCAAATGATGATTCAACATAGATTCTACATCTTGGAAGCAAGCCAAGTTTGGAGCCGCTTTGTGATAATGGAACTAACTAGCAAAAACCAATAAGCCTGCAAAAACCAATGCACCAATTGTAGTACAATAGAGCTATAATTCACTACTTATTCCAGATGCTTGCCAAAGCTAAAAAAACTAGAGGTTATTTGTATTCCTCAGAAACCACCGCCTACATCACCATTCAATATTTCCTGACCCACTATTGGCCAAACCACCATGGCACTAGGCCCAATGTGAGTAGGATCGCTTAGTCATGCTTCATAATTGGAAAAACAAGCACCGTGGAAATACATACCACTCAGCCAAAGAAAAATGATGGAGAGTTGGCTTAAATGGGCACTAAATACTTTTCAAGAGATATCCTCCAAATCATTGGTATGGCTATCAAAATCACAAGCATCAGCATGTAGGTTCCAGATCCAAGTGATAGTATCTGGTCCTTTAGCTATTGTTCTTGAGAAATGACCTAGCCTGGCCCATTCCTCGAAAGAAGTTTTGATGATCCCTATCTACCAAAATTTTAACTTCTAGTTCCGGTGAACGAATAATCATTAAGTCCTCCCCTTTTTGGACAACACATACAAGGAGACCCACCAATAGTTATGTAATTAGTGAACCTATGAAAGATGTTTAGACTTAGTTTTTAATCTTCTATCTCCCATCTATCTATTTTCTTTAGTTATTCATCATCTGGAAATCGATATGGGGTAAGTGTTCGGATCTATTATGACATAGCTGGGGGGCACTTAATGGACCTTTTTAATCTTATAAAATCTTTTTGAGGGGCTTTGAATTGATGCAATTCTTTTTTCTACAACCTAATGTATTCATATCTTAATTAGAAGTTCCTAAACGAAGACACTTTACATCTTACATAGAATATATTACTATTACTCTATTCCAAACCATGTGACCAGTCATTAGTCATTACTATGAGACTTGCTAGTATTTATATTTAGTCATCCGAAGGTCTCTTTTACTTTTATTAGTTATTATTATTAATAGTAGAAAAGAAATATATTTTCTAACTTATTTGTATATCGTTTATCCCTATGAAATAATAGACGAAATAGAACGATCTTAGAAAGAGAAGGGATATGATGAAATTTTTTCATTGGGTTCTTCCCAGAGGAATGATCCATTTTATTTGACTGATAGAGACAACAAAAAATTCATAAACAATTCATTATAATAAATAAAAAATAGTTAGAATAAAATGTGTTCTCATTCGAAACGCCTTGTGATCTTCAACCAATTTTACGCTTCAATATAGCTCCAAGGAGTAAGCACTATACCTTGTTTCCAATACTTCGTAGTTTGGACAAACCATGCCTCCGCAATTTCAAAATCTCCTTGTCGAATGGCCTGTTCTCCCCGGTTGGAGTAAGCAGGTAAATTCCTTCCCTTAGAACCGCACTTGAGAGTTTCCGACCTCATATCTCTCAGCAGTCAAATTCTTTTAGTATCTCCTTTTTTTAATCTACCATATATAATTGAATAAGATTTCTAATGGATCTATCCCATTTTTTTCTCTCGAGTTAGCCAAAAGAGGTTATGAGTTTCAAACTTTAATTTTGCTTAATGATTTAATCAGTTTTATCTTTTCTCCCACCTTCATAAAGCATAAGTATTTCCACTATCATTAGAATTTTCTAAAAGGTAATTATCTCGGTTTCATATATAAATTTATATAGAATCTTTGAAAAAGAATTTATTCATAAGAAGGAAAAGACTTACTATCGTTGGGATCTGATGCTACACCGCTGCTCAATACCTTAGGGGATCAACTATATCACATAAATGGATTCCTAACTTTTATCTCATATCATGACATACGTAAGCAGTTGTTATTGTATTGGCCAGAATCTCGCGAATTGATCTTTGTAGCACTTCTTTTTCAATTAGACCCTTTATCCATAGAATAAAGTATCTAGGCATACAAATTTAGTCATATTTCCACTTCCATGAAGTGCATTTCTTTACTGCAACTGATATACATATGTAGAAAGCCTTTTTTTTCTAGTATTTGTTAATGGATTGGCTCTTTCTTTCCCTTTCTATAGTGGAGATAGTCACGCATAATGATAGATCACGGCCATATTATTAAAAGCTTGTGGTAAGAATGGGTTCCGATCTAGTGCCCAAAAATAATATACCAAAGCTTTCCTATGTTCTCCGTTCCTTGTGTGGATAAGGCCTATGTTATAGAGTATATAACTTTGATTATAGGGATTGATTTCTAATAGCATAGCTTCATAATAATTCTATAAAGCTTCTCCATAATTTCCTTCGGATTTGATGCGAATCCGTCCGTGCCCGCATAACCGACAGCCAGCTGGGTTGCTGACTCGATACTGATGAAGACCGGGCCGATCACTAGGGCTCAAGCTAAAAGGTTAGGGACCAATTTGCTGCCTTTATCTAAGGGATAATTCATTCTCAATAGCACTTGTCCATATCCAAAGATCCAAGACCTATTTTGGGCATACAAGTGATGGAAGCCAATAAGGACACGGGTAGCAATTTTTGTGCATTCATGGAGTTCGAGCAGCAAGAAATGGTTCCAAATCTTTATGGATAAAAAAAAAAAATCATTAAGACATCATGGGAACAAGTCAAGGTAGAAGTAAAACCAACTTTTACAGACTTGTATGAACAACTTCAAAAAGTTGATCGAAAATTGTTGTATTGCTTGCTGGCTTTACTGTATTTTGTTGAGTTGGCTTTTTCTCTTTCTTCCAAGCAAGGGCAACGTGTGGGACTCCATAATAAGCTTATTTTCATCCTAAAAGGCCTGTTGAAGCTGATTTGGAGCTCAAATTGGTCAAAGATTGATCAAAGTCAACTTAGTCAAAAAGCTAGTATTTTAGTTTCCTAATTTGATTCTACTTTTTATTTTAGGAAATTACCATCACTTTTTAATTTTTATTTATTTATTTTCTGGAAAAATAAGTTTAGGAAATTTATTATTTTATTATTTTCATTGTAAATTAGTTAATTCCTAATTCAAAATAAAGGAATTAATTAATCCAAATTAGATTAGGAAAGGAGGAAACTTTCTGCCATATTAGGATTCTTCATTGCATGGCTTATTTTTCCTTTTTCATTAGCCTGTAAAAGGGCTTGTTTTATACGAAGAACACACCATGAATAATATTCAGAATTTATTTTATGAGATTGAATTTCTCTTTGTTCTTTTGAGCACCTAAAACACCATTAGTGAATGAGTGTTTTAGTTTGACTTATCAATAAGAATTCCATCACCTATTGTGATGTCTTTTATATACCAAGGTTTCTAATCATAGGTTGATTAGGGGTTGAGGTGACCATTAGAACTTGAACATAATTAGATCGGGGCTAATATAATACGGGTTTAGGCATAGGTCGTCCTAGGTTCGTATCAGGATTGAGCCAACATCCATTACGACCGTCATTCGATTCAAAGAATCTTCGTTTCAGAATCGTACATGAGATTTTTATCTCATGCAGCTCCTCCTTTATATGCATAATGAGAATAATACATGGAATCTACAAAGATTGAAATGAAACAGTCTCATTTTTAACTTGTAACCAAGAGGGACTTTTTCTTTCATGTTTTAAGAAAGATGATTTTTGGCCTGTTTTAATTTATATATAAATAAAAAACCTATAAATAAATAAAAATTCACTAAACTTATCGGATGGACTAACTTCTCATTGATGTATTGTTTCATCGGGATCCAATCCAAATCACGATATAATTTTCTTGTTCCTGAACGGTCTTCTTCAACCTTTTTTAGGTTTAGGCTTTACTCCAAGTAAATATCTGCTCGATTTGTATTTGCACATATAGGAAAAATGCCTCAATACCACATCCTTTCGCTACAACTTCCTTTTTTTCTTTTTATTCCATGTCTCCCGCTAAATAGTAAATATTTAATGCATTCTTCACATTACTCGATTGATTAACATTTTGAGATCATTATTATATATCATCATTATATATTATAAGTGGAAAATCTCTATAAATAGAATATGATATAAGTGGTAATCACAGATATATTACCAATTGGTTTTTTTTTTTTCTAAACAGAGCCAGTATATTAATATTATATTTCATTTTTTTGGTCTAACCAAGCCAACCATGAATTATAAATTATAATAATTAAGAAGCTTAATCAGTATACCCCCCTAAAAAATAGATTGAATTGCACTTCATTATATTTCATGCTCCAAATTTTTTATGATTCAATCAACCTTTCTTCGGCCAAAGAGAGGATATCTCGATCAGGTAAGAGAATGGGGAAATACCATATGACCAAATATATCTGACAAGTCGCACTATGCGTCAATCCACGGTGTATCTTCCTCTCCAGGGTTTTAAAAAGGAACTTTTGAAGCATCAATAAGCATTAAATGAGATAAAAATTAATAACCATAGCTCACTTTGATGTGAAAGTGTAACAATGTATTTATTGTCTTAATAATATTGTTCTTTGTCCTATTTTATCCATAGATGTAATAAGTTTATAAAAAAGGAAGACAGAAATACTAAAGGAAAATTCTTTTAAATAGGTCCTTTGAATGATGAAAAAAAATAAATAAATGCAGTCACTCATATAAAAGGTATCAACCTCTTACCATTGCATATTGGTACTTATCGGGTGTAGAATAGATATGCTTCATTTTGTTCCTACAAACAAAATTGTTCCATAATTACTAAAATAATAGAACAAATATTAATCCTTTCCCCGAGATAATCCACTCAAAAGGGAAGATCTATAGTATAGTTTTTTTTAAGTGCAATAAAGCTACATAGTGTTTATTTTTCGTTGATAGAGAGGTACTTCCATGGGTTGCCTTGGTATCATGTTCATACCGTCGTATTGAACGATCTTGGTCGTTTGCTTGCTGTCCATATAATGCATACATCTCTAGTTGTTGGTTGGGCCGATTCGATGGCTCTATACGAATTAGCGGTTATTGATCCCTCTGACCTTGTTCTGGATCCAACGTGGAGAACAAGGGATGTTTATTATACCCTTCATGGGGCGGTTGGAGTACCATAGGAAGGACTATAACGAATCTGGGTATTTGGAGTTACGAAGGCATGGCCGGTGCACATATTGTGTTTTCTGGCTTACGCTTTTGGCAGCTATCTGCCACTGGGTGTATTGGGATCTAGAAATATTTTATGATGAACGTACAGGAAAACCCTCTTTGGATTTGTCCAAAATCTTTGGAATTCATTTATTTCTTTAAGGGATGGCTTGCTTTGGTTTTGGTGCATTTCATGTAACAGGATTGTATGGTCCGGGAATATGGGTATCCAATCCTTATGGACTAACCGTAAAGGTACAATCTGTAAATCTAGCATGGGGTGTGGAAGGTTTTGATCCTTTTTTTCCGGGAGGAATAGCCTCTCATCATATTGTAGCAGGGACCTTGGGCATATTGGCGGGTCTATTCCATCTATACAAAGGATTACGTATGGGAAATATTGAAACCATCCTTTCTAGTAGTATCACTGCTATCTTTTTTGCAGCTTTTGTTGTTGTTGGAACTCTGTGGTATGGTTCAGCGACTACCTCAATACAATTGTTTGGTCCCTTTTGTTATCAAGGATACTTTCAATAAGAAATATATCGACAAGTTGGTGCTGGGCTAGCCAAAAATCAAAGTTTATCCGAAGCTTGGCCTAAAATTCCTAAAAAATTAGCTTTTTATGATTACATCGGCAATAATCCAACAAAAGGGGATGAAATTGCTATTGGGTGGTTAGGACACCCTATTTATAGAGATAAAGAGGGTCGTGAACTTTTTGTACGTTGTATGCCTACTTTTTTTGAAACATTTTCGGTTATTTTGGTAGATGGAGATAGAATTGTTAGAGCCTATGTTTCTTTTAGGAGGGTAGAATCGAAATACAGTGTCAAGCAAGTAGGTGTAACTATTGAGTTCTATGGCGGCAAACTCAATGGAGCTAGTTATAGTGATCCCGCTACTGTGAAAAAATATGCTAAATGTGCTCAGTTGGGTAAAATATTTGAATTAGATCGTGCTACTTTGAAATATGACGGTGTTTTTCGTAGCAGTCCGAGGGGTTGGTTTACTTTTTGACATGCTTCATTTGCTTTGCTCTTTTTCTTTTGCCACATTTGGCATGGTGCTAGAACCTTGTTCGGAGATGTTTTTGCTGGTATTGACCCCGATTTGGATGCTCAAGTAGAATTTGGAGCATTCCAAAAACTTGGTGTTTTGGTAGAACTAGTATTTTGGTGTTTCTGTTTGAGCCATACTTGATTAAATTCTCATATACGATTCTTTGGGGGGGGGGGGGTGTCTGCTCTGTTCACCTATCCCAATAAAATCTGTGATTGGTTTGAAGAACGTCCTAAGATTAAGGCAATTGCAGATGATATAACTAGTATAAATGTTCTTCCTCATGTCAACATTTTTTATTGTCTAAGTAGAATTACACTTTTTATTACCGTCCGACCGTTACGGATGCCTTTGCTTCTATTCAATATATAATGACTGAAGCTAACATTGGTTGGTTAAATCGATCAGTTCATTGATGGTCGGCTAGTGTGATGGTCCTCATGATGATCCCACACGTATTTCGTGTGTATCTCACCGGCGGCTTTAAAAAGCCCCATGAATTTACTTGGGTTACAGGTGTGATTTTGGGTGTATTGACCGCGTCTTTTAGTGTAACTGGTTATTCCTTACCTTGGGACCAAATTGGTTATTGGGTAGTAAAAATTCTAACAGGTGTGCTAGAAGCTATTCCTATAATAGGATCACCTTTGGTAGAGTTATTATGCTGAAGTGCTAGTGTGGGACAATCCACTTTGACTCGGTTTTATAGTTTACACACTTTTGTATTACCTCTTCTTACTGCTGTATTCATGTTAATGCACTTCCTCATGATATGTAAGCAAGGGATTTTTGGCCCTTTATAATATAATGTAATGTAATTTATAATGTAAATAATATAAAAATTATATTATATTATAGCTATTTTAAATCAATCATTTATCAATTAGGGTAGGACCAGTAGTATTTCATTGCTGCAAATATGTCTTATTTAAACAAATAAGACATGTGCTTGGATATTTCTCTTCAACTCCGTAAAGATGTAATAATGTATTATTTTAATTTTTTTGACACTCATAGTTGAAGTGAATTTTTCGAAGATAAAATGGATTATGGGAGTGTGCGACTTGAACTATTGATTGGGCCATGCAGAATATAAGCCCTATACAGAGGTATAGGCTGGTTTGTTTGAAGAGAATCTTTTCTACGATCAGACTCGATCATGTCTTGTATGAATAGGCTCCGTGAGGTCCAGTAGAAAGAATAAGTGGAGTGATGTGACATAATCCCGAAGTATGGAAATGTATTCATTTCCTTTGCATTGACTCGATTTATTATACTATCGGAGTGAAACAAGGGATCTAAAGAAGAATAAGAAGAATAGGGGCTAAACTAGATTGGTAACAAGTAAATCCTTTGTATGTAAAAAGTTTTAATATTCTTGGGGATAAAATCCAATTGCAAGATCTTAGACGACCCAAAAAGCACTTGATCATGATTTGTAAGCTCACTTGGGTTTTGAACATTTATCTCTAAGAACTGAATTCCTTATAATGGATGGTTGTTGAAACTCTAAAAAAGGAAATTTGGTAAATTTTTTCTTACTCCTACATAGAATCGTTCATATAGGTGTGGATACAATATCAAATTTTTTTATTTTTTATATGGATCTATTTGGTTTGTTTGATTCTAGCTCGAGCCGGATGATTAAAAATTATCATGTCCAGTTCTTTTGGGGGATGGATCTAGAATAATTTATCTATCCTAATAACAAAAAAAAAAAAAAAAAGAAACTTACTTGAACGATCTATGCCAAAATGTTTCATTTTCATAAGGTCTTCTTCACTGTTATTCAAAAGGTCTAATAATGTATATATATTGGACCTTTTAAGGCAATTGTAGATCTTCGGGTGCAATTCTAATTGGTCAATAAAAATAGATTTCAATGCTATTACGCTTTGATTTTTATGTGGTTTAGCCAATCTATCATGAAAAGTAAAAGGGGCAAAGTAACTTTGTGTTGGTTTTTTTCTAAATCAAATTTTTCTTCTTCTGCATATAAAAAGGAATAAATAAATCAATCAAATTTCGGGAAGCCTCATGAAGTGCTTCCTTAGGAGTTAAACTTCCATTTTGTCCATATTTCAAGAAAAATTATCTCTTGTTTTTCATTCCCATTTGCATAAGAATGAATACTGTGATTGGCATTTCGAACAGGCATGAATACAGCATCTATAGGATAACCTCCATCTTGAAAGTTATTTGGCATTTTTATATGATACCCGTGATGCCTTTCAAGTTGTAATTCAATACACAAATTAATTGGTTCCATTAAGTTCGCTATAGCTTGTGTATTATCAACGATTTCCACCGAAGGTGGTGAGATGATGTCTTGAGTAGTTACATATCAGGGACCTTTGACACAAATAGACGCATCATGAGTTCCAGAAAGGTTACGTCTCTATACAATTTCTTTCAACTCACTAAAATTTCATGTACAGATTCTTGAATACCCACTATGGCATTCAAGAATCTGTATATACCTTGATCCACTACTATTTGAATAGCATTTCCCACTGTGGTTTGAGCGGCAAATGGTGACCCTTGTCTTGTACCCCTGAATATACAAGTACCGGTAGAAGACCATGAATTACTCGATCCCTTACATCCGTAATAGTCACAATAGAATTGTTGACACTTGCTTGAACATGAATAACTCCCTTCCGTATTCTACGCTCATTTTTACGTGAACCAATATGTCTATGCTTATGTGAGCCAGTTCTTGTTATAGGTTTTTCCATATTTTATCATCTCATAAACAGAAGTCAGAGATATATGGATATATCCATTTCATGTCAAAATGGATCCTTTATTTTTATTTCTGTATTTATACAACGGTTCCTTTAGACTTATAGAGTCCCTTTTTGTTTAGAAAGATTATCATTGTCTTTGTCTATGTCTCGGGTTGGAACAAATTACTATAATTCATCCCCGTCTATCGATCAATCGACATTTTTCATAAATTTTATGTGTAAAGGCTATTATTTTCATATTTATCATTCCTTAACTTAATTATAACTTTCTTTTTTAGAAGAAAATAAGTTGCTTCAAATTTTTAACATCGAATTGTATACCCCAAAAATGAATGTTGAAATTGAAAAAAACCATCTAATCATTGGAATCTTTTTTCGGAGTCTATAAACTATACGTCTGCTGGTTGAATCAAAACGACTTGCTTCATTTTTGCTTTGATTTCCTCATCGTATACGTATAAAAAACCTACTTATAATCATTTTTGAAACATAATCTAGAATTAGATTTTCATTATCTAAATGAATTCAGACAATACCATTGGGCAGTTATGCAGTAATTCAACCTTCATGAATCTTTTTTTTTTCTTTCATTTTAGGTCAAACTCCTTGAGGTATAAACTAATACGGGAGGGGTGATATTAGAAAACCACCCTCTCTTTTCTTTTGTTTTTTTTTTTTTCACAAATATGAAAGTTCTGCATGTAATTCACATATGAAAAGGATTACCATATATAACATAAAAGTTCTCCACCAATTTCTTTTAATTGAGCCCTTTGCCGTAATTATATGAAAAAATCACAATCCCCATTCCCCTTATAATTCTAGGAATTCGTTGATAGTTAGAATATATTCGTAGACCGGGTCGACTAATCCATTTTAAATTTAAAACAGCTTTATATGGTCCTTTCCTGTTCCTTCTATGTCGTAAGGTTAAAACCAAAAAATCTTTGCTATTTTCTTGATGTTCCAGCATGTTTTCAATAAAATCTTCGCGTAAAAGGATTTTAACAATGTTTTCAATAATTTCAGTAGATGGTATTCGAACTGTTCTTTTTTTATTCATGTCAGCATTTCATATAGAGGTTATTATGTTAACAATAGTGTCTTTATTCGTGATAAACTCAGATTATTGTTGTACTTGAATTTTGATATAATCAAAATGCTCTTTTTCAATTTTTCTTTATTTTTTACTTATGAATTCTTAAAGGCATATACGTGAGACACAACCAATCTACTACTAATAATAAATCTCAATTTACTAAATAATCTTAATCAATTTCAGTTAAATACTCAGTTAAATATTAGAACTATATTAATTATATTAATTATGTCATAGTGAAATTATAATACTTCGGGTGCTAATGAAACTATTTTAGTGAAATTTAACTGTCTTAATTCCTAGCGATCGAACCAAAAATTCAGGTTCCTTTTGGATTTCCTTCTTGTTCAATTACACCCACAACATTTTCATCATATCATATGATCATATTGTTCTCAAGTTTAAGTTCTTTACGAGTATGTACAATTACAGCTCTGATCACTTTTGATCGTTCTAGAGGTGTATTTGGTACTGATTCCTTGATTACAACAATAATAACATCACCAATATGAGCATATCGTTGATTACTAGCTTTTGTGATTCGAATACACATTAATTCTCGAGCTTCGCTGTTATCCGCTACATTCAAATCACTTTTGGAAGTAAAAAAAAAAATGTTGTTTGTTCAAAACAAGAAAGGAAACCTGCAATTGTTTTTTTTTTCTTCATCCAATAAGCCTTTTCTTTTGGTTCTATGTTCGTATACCGAAATAATGAATTGACTTCGTATGCTGCTAGTGAAATAGCCTTTCTGGCTATATTTTCTGCTACTCTGCTCATTTCATAAAGTATTCTACCGGGTTTGACGATAGCTACCCAATATTCGAGAGATCCTTTCCTCAAACCTGTACGGGTTTCTGTAGGTCTTATTGTAACCGGTTTGTCTAGAAATATACATACCCATACTTTCCCACCATGCTGGACATTTCGTGTCATTGCTCACTGACTGGCTTCAATTTGTCGAGATGTGATCCAAGCGGGTTCAAGCACTGGAAGAGCATATCTATCGAAGCAAATATGATTACCTTGATAAGATATTCCTTTCATTCTTCCTCTATGATGTTTACGGAATCTCGTTCTTTTGGGTTATAGTTGATGGTTGTTTATTAATTCCATCTCTTCTACAGAACTGGACAAGAGAGTTTCTTCTCATACAGCTCCTCGCGATTGAAACGATTAAAAAACAATATCTATGTATTTAATGAATAATATACTGAAAAAATATATTGATTCATGAGATTTTTTGAAACTTCATCTAATCTATTAGAAATTTGTATATCTTGTTTTGATATCTAACTAAACATGGATTCGATTTATGGAGAATTTTTACTTAGAGATACATTAAAAGATAATAGTATAGATAAAGTAATTTTGTTATAAGGTTATAATGAACCTTTATTTTTTTTTTTTGCTTTTTATTATCATATCAGATCAGCAAAAATTTAAAAATCCAATAAAATCAAAATTTTCGTAGGCGGATATTTACTCTTTCAATATTCAGTTGAAGGATTAGTCTATGACATGACCTTTCAAAATAAATGAATTGGTTTCTGGTTCATTCCGCCATCCTACCCAATGAATCATTATGATTCATTTTCGTATAATCTTATGTATTCACAGGTTCTATCATTCCCATCACTTCTCGATTAATGGTTAGGTCTGACTTCTACAACGGAGCCCCTAACGAAATTTGATTTGTTCTTGAGTCAATCCTCTCAGTATTTATTAGCTCGAGACTCTTGATTCTTTTTCTATGAACAATTAGTATTAATGGTTTATTACATTCCTCGTTATGAGATGAATCATAGACCTTACATATTGTACGCATATATCATTGATATTTTTGTTTTTTCGCTCTTTCTCTCATCCTTCCATTTATTCACATATTTTTTTCTTTCTTTACAACTCATACTCAAATTAGTTTTTTCTTTTCCATTGTTTGTTTATGCAAAAAAGATTTCAGTTGCTACATTGATATGACCAATATATCGTATCTCGACTAGTTTTTTTTATCTAGATAACGCGAAACGATAAGCTTGTTATTAGTTCTATAATAGTTATTAGTTCACGATGAGCTGATTGTGACTTGAATCAAATTGATTTGTTTTTGAATTTCTGTACATGAAATTCCCTCGACAATATAAGATATTTTCATAATTTTTTGTACATAATTCTTGATACAGTTTTGTATTTTTTGATCTTCTTGTAGATCCTCCAAATAATCTTTTGGTTGTGTAAACCAAAGAGAATTATGACATTGGGTTTATGCCAAGTTTGAAACCAAGTGGATTTATTTTTTGTCCCATAATCCCCCGCTACTATACATATCATGACATGTCATATCGTTGTACCTTTTTTTTTCATTCATTCATGTTTTTTAAGCATAATATGGCATATTTTATTTGTATTTTTATTATAAAAAATATTTGTCATTTAACCTTAAAATTCTTCAAAGACATCTTTGTTTTTTAAATAGTCTATATAATAATGTACAGCTATATGTTTCAGTACAATAGTTATATAACAAGTGGGTCTTTTTATTGGATACCTCATCCCTGATCTTAAGGTTTTAATTTTTTCACAATAATGCCTTCCTTGACTTCCACTTTACTAATTTTTAACATTGCTTTGGTGAAATCTCTATTATGATTAGTATTTGGTGCTGTAGAAGAAACCAATTTTAAAATGGGAGAACATGCTTGATAAGGCATGACTTCGAGTATTAGAAGTGTTTCTTCATAAGAACACCCACGAGTCTGATCAATTAGTCTTTGCACTTTATGAGAGGTAGGGATCCGTATCAGGCTGGGATGCCGCTGTTAGTGTGGTACCTCTAGGGCTGGCTAGTCTTGACCCCTAAGGAGAGCTAAACGAATGCTCTTTGAATTGGTACCTAAACCCTAGTTAGTTTCTACCACCTATACTGCTTCCCCTGCTGATAGGTGATCAACGTAGACTAGTGTGTTTGCTATTGTCTTTGCCATAGTAGCGCCTCTGCTAGTTTGTTTGGATGCCCCAACATGTGCTTCAATTGGTGTATACAAGATTCATTTCAATTGGAAAAGACTCATAATGAAATTGAAATTGCTCAAACCCCATGCCAACATTTTATTCAATGTTTGGCCATCCAGCAAATGCTCGTTCTGTTGTCATGCATAATAGGAAGCCTTTCTCTAATCTAATAGGGTGGATTCATTGGAAAGAAGATAGAACGGACTGGATCAAACAAAGAAAAAAAAAGAAATCGTCAAATTATGCACTAACTTGATGGAATGCATATATGAGGAACCATGACATTTTTGGGTTGTCACAAAAAAAGTTGAAAACTATAATTCGCAAGGAATTCCGTCCCATTGGGTTTGAGGAGGACCAGTGGATTCGATGGCAGTGCGCTAGGGAAAAGGCCAAGCTGTACAAGAATACCCGCATTAAAGTACCAAGTTCCACAAGCAAGCTATTATTCTGGTGATCTCCATTGAGGAGCATCAAACCCTAATGAAAGATCTCTCCTCATTAGCAATAGGTAATAAATTTAAAGCCACAAGAAGGGATTTCCCACTGAACGATAGGACTGTGAGTTCTTCCAGTTGGCATTCATTAGGGTAGGAGCATCTGGTTGATCTGCAACAAAATAGTTGTTTAGCGAATGACTCAACCTATGCATTCGGTATTTACACACTTTGAGATGTAAATCACGTAAAGATCGCATCGAAAACTTACAACTCCCTCAATAAAAAATCCTTCAATTCTCAAATCAAAAGAGAATAGAATAAATCATACTTTCATACAATATCTTAATTGAATTATATGTAAGGATCAATAAATTCAATTTAATTCTATATCGACACATATTAAAATTATAGCAACAATCTATATATTTTATAGATATTTATACTGGAGTGATGAACGACCAATATCAATACTAGTATTTATTAGGGTCGAATACAAATGGGCATGGCCAAGTGGTAAGGCAACGAGCTTTGGTCCCGCTATATGGAGGTTCGAATCCCTTTGTCCCAGAGCATGCCCAACCCATTATAGCATTATAATATGTATAATGCTATATATCAGAATAAAGATTGCCTTTTAAAATAAAACACCTTTTTGTTTAAGAGTATAAAATTGGATTGGAAAATTTTTATTGGTATTCTTAATAATTCTTCTCTTAATCATATCTTTTTCACAAAATGAATCGTGTTCAAATAACATGCATATATAATTGGATCCATTTGTGATCCACAAATGTTAAATATTTAACAGAAAATATCTATAATTCCTTTCAGTAACAATTTTTTAGTCTATATGTATAGGGTTCCCATATTATTGTTATTTCGATTCCAATTTTAGAAATTAGTAGAAAAAACAACAATTTTACCTTACACCAGTCTTTATCCACTAGTTCACTCAAAAAATAAATTGGATCTTTTAGCTATCTAGTTTTTTAATCATTGATGGTTTAATACAAATATGGATTTCTCTTAGGATGCTAAAATGTGGTCCTTACTTTAAAATGTTATTAAAATAATGATCTTGAGTCTGGAAATCTTTCAATCACCAAAATCTTTTTGATGATTTCTTATAAGTTCGTAGTACTCGAAGAAGTGTGAAGTTGTTAAATTTATCCTATCACTATCAACTTACTTGAAGGTGCAGATTCAAAAAGAAATTTTTTATTTTATTCGTGGTATTTATATTTTATTATATTAAATAAATAAAATATATGTTAAAGTAAATATATGTATTGGGTGTTGGGGATTAAATTGAATTCGTTCTAAGACTTCGTCAGAACCTAGCCATTTATATTTCATATAGAAAGAAAAAGTATAGATTACTATGTACCGACCGAACCAATGACTATTCATGATTCCATAACTAAATAAATTACATACTGGTTCCAAACTAAAGGAAAGTTATGGTAAAACTTTGTTTAAAACGATGTGGTAGAAATCAACGTGCGACTTGAAGGATATGATCTGTTGTGGAGTCTTACATCCACCATTTTTTATTATACAGGAATTATAGAGGAATGAAAGTGCTCTTGACTCAACATCGTTTTTTCTATTTCAATAAAACTCTCATTTTTTTTTTTTGGTGATGTAAATCGTACATGATGGAGCTCGAGTAAAAGGTATTGATTCCTTTCTCGAAGGCAAGAATCTAGGGAAAGTATTAATCAATAAATTGGGATAACTTTGTAAATATATCTGTAAATATATTTTCCATATATAAATCAAAAGCAGACAATTCAAGCAAGTTTCAAATTCAAAAGTCAAATTTTTTGGAATTGGTAAAACTTTTTTGATTAAATCAAATGTATTACACAAGAATCACTCAGTCGTATGATTCTTTGATAGAAAGAAATCACAAAACAAGGGTATGTTGCTGCCATTTTGAAACGAGTCAAAATCATCGAAGTAATGTCTAAACCCAATGATTCAAGGCAAAGATAAAGGTTCATGGAACAAGGAAATACCATTGTCGATTGTCTCAACAACTAGATCAGAGTGCAGAATCAAAAGAGGTTCTTAAAGAGACAGAAAAAAGGGGGGTAAGAGACCAATAAATAAATGAAATGCTTAAAAGGTTTCCTTAAGTTATTTGAGAGTTATCCAACTTGAGTTATGAGGGTGCAAATTGTAAATACGAATAAATTTTTTTGGTGGGGGACAGTATAAGTATTTAAATCATAGTCTAGTTGATTTGATGATTTCATGGATATATTTGACCTTATCATTCTATACATGCATAAAATTTCCAATTTTCTTGAGCCGTACGGGGAGAAGACTTCTTATATGTTTCTAGGGGGGTATTGTTCATCTATCCTAGTGAGCCATTTATCAAATCGTCGCAATTGATGTTCGATCCAAAAGAGAAGGAAGAGATCTTCAGAAAGTGGGTTTTTATGACCCGATAAAGAATCAAGCCTATTTAAACGTTCCTGCTATTCTATATTTCCTTGAAAAAGGCGCTCATGCTATAGGAACTGGTCATGATATTTTAAAGAAAGCGGGGGTTTTTACGGAACTTACCCTTAATTACCAAACGATAGTCAATTAATGAAAAATAATGAAATATATCAAAATGAAATATATAAGAAATATATAAATAAAGAAGGTGGAGATCACTTGTAGAGAGCTTTGTATAGTCTTTTCTCTACTGTTCTCTTTTAATTCGTTATTCCTACTTTCGATTTTGGGTATTACCATTAATGGTAATGGGGGTAGTTGGATTTCTATGAACAAATAAAAAAGGGAGATTAAGCATTTTTGTTTTACTTATATTGATTGATTGATGAAATTCGAGCTTTTTTCTACTTCTTTTTTTTTTCTTCATTACTTTTTTCTTATGTCTACATCCCTTATTTGAATTCTTGGTGTGGCAGAAAAAAAGAAATTGGAAAATCAATTTCAACTTAGGTCGAGTGAATAAATGGACAGAGCCTAACTGCGGCCCCAGTTATAGAGAAACAAAGAGTAACGAGCTTTTGGTCTTCATTTTTGAATGGTTGTCCAAATGATTACCCAAACTAGTTAGACGTTAAAAATATATTAGTGCTTGACATGGGAAAGGCTTTCCCATGAGAGATTATCCATTTTTTATGAGTCCTACCTATTAGGTATTCTCCATTATGAGGTGGAGATAAATGTGTAGAAAAAGGTAGCATATTGATAAAAAGGTTTTTTTTTTTTTCAAAATCAAAAAAGTGATTGGATTGCAAAAATAAAGGATTTTTCCGAGGTATCTTAGACTGAACATAAACCACTTAGATGAAAAAAGAGAGGATAAAGAGTCTACTGATGGTCTTACCTTTTTCCGTGGTATCTATATTTTTCGTACTATAATACCTTATTTTGACTATCTCATACTATGTATCATTTGATAACCCAATAAACCCTTTATCTTCGGTTCAAATCGAATTTCAAATGAAAGAATTTCAAGGATATTTCAAACTAGATAGATCTTAGCAACACGATCTCCTATATCCACTTATCTTTCGGGAGTATATTTATGCATTTGCTCATGATCATGGTTTAAATGGACCGAGTTTGCTGGAAAATGTATGATACGAACCTAGGACGACCTGCTCCTAAACCCGTATTATATTAGCCCGGATCTCAATTAAGTTCAAGTTCTAATGGAATGAACCTCAACCCCTAACCAACCTGTGGTTAAAAAACTTGGTATAATGTAGATGCCACAATAGGGGATGGAAAACCTATTGGTAAGTCAAGCTAAAACAACCAATTCTCTAATGGTGTTTTAGGTGTCTTAAAGAACAAAGAGATAATTAATCTCACAAGTATTTTCTCAATCAAATCAAAGTTGTATTCTTATTGATAACTAAGCCTTTAAATAGGCTTTGAAAAGACAACTTAAAAACCCTAGAACATAAAGAAAACCAACCACCACACATAAAAGAAACCTAGTTGGCCGAAACTATACTTCCTTTCCTAATCTAAGTTTGATTAATTAATTCCTTTATATTAAATTAGGAATTAATTAATTTACAATGGAAAGAATAAAATAAAAACCTAAAAGCCAAAAAGTAATGGTAGTTTCCTAAAACAAAAAGGAAAAACAAATTAGGAAACTAAAAATGCTAGCTTTTTGATCAAGTTGACTTTGATCAATCTTTGACCTCTTTGAGCTCCAAATCAGCTTCTAGATGCTTTTTAGGATGCCAAATAAGCTGAATATGAAGTCCCACACGTTGCCCATGTTTGGAAAAATAAGAAAAGGCTAATATAGTAAAATATAGTAAAGCCAGCAAGCAATACAGTAAATTTGGCCAAATTGTTGATGCTGTCCGTACAAGCCGTTTTTGATTGCATTTGAGGCTGCTTTAACTTGATTCCATGACCTCGTAGGCATATGTATTGAACCCATAAAGCATTGGAACCATTTCATGCTTCTCGGACTGAAAAAATGTGCAAAAACCATCACCCGGGTCCGTACCAGTCTCCAGCGCTTGTATCAGCAAAACAGGTCTTGGTTCTTTGGTCATGATCATTCCTTCTTGATTATGATTTATCCTTTGAATAAGCACAGCAAGGTTATCCCTGAACTTCTTGGCTTGTGCTCTAGCGATTGGTCCCACCTTCATCCGTAACAGATTGGCACCCCAGTGGGTTGTCGGTTGTACGGGTTCGGGCGGATTCGCATCAATGTAGGTTATTACAATAAATCTAGTTTACTAATTGTAAAATGTTTAATTACTCAAATGTATCACCATAATCATTTAATTATTTCCGCTAATGAGTCTGACCAAAATAAATGTTTTGGATACGATAAGAATTTGTATTCTCAAATGATATCCAAGGGATTTGCAGTCATTATGGAAATTCCATTTTCCTTACGATTCCTACGATTAGTATCTTCGAGGCTAGAAATCGTAAAATATTCTAATTTACGATCAATTCATTCAATATTTCCATTTTTAGAGGGCAAATTCCCACATTTAAATTATGTATCAAATGTACGAATACCCCATTCATCTGGAAATCTTGATTCAAACCCTTCGCTATTGGATGAAAGATGCCCCTTCTTTGCATTTATTACTACTTTTTCTTCACGATATTATAATTGGAATAGTTTTATTACTCCAAAAAAATCTTTTTTCTTTTTTTTTTTTGAAAAATAATTCAAGATTTTTCTTGTTCCTATATAATTCTCATGTTTATGAATACGAATCCGTCTTACTTTTTCTCCATAGCTGATCTTCTCATTTATGATTAACATCTTCTGGCGTATTTTTTGAGCGAATTCATTTCCACAGAAAAATAACACATCCCGTACAAGAAGTCTTTTCCAATGATTTTCCAGCAGTTTTATGGTTCTTCATGGAGCCTTTCATGCATTATGTTAGATATCAAGGAAAATCTAGTTTGGTTTCAAAAGATACTCCTCTTCTGGTGAATAAATGGAAATATTTTCTTATCCTTTTATGGAAATGTCATTTTTATGTGTGGGCTGATGCGAATCCACCTGAGACTGTTCGCCCGACAACCCGCTTGGGTGCTGACCCAATACAAATGAAGGTGGGACTGATCACTAGGGCCCAAGCCAAGAAGTTCAAGGAAAATCTTGCTGTCTTCATACAAGGAATAAGTCATAGTCAAGAGGGGTTGGCCACATCTAAAGAACCAAGGCCTGTTTTACTCATACAAGCAATAGAAGCCAAAACAAGGCCGGGTGACGTTTTTGGTGATGATAAGAAGGCCGGGTTGCATGAATTGGAACCCCATCCTTATGGGTTCAATTCATATGGAGGATGAGTCATAGAAACCAGCCAAAGCCGACCAACAAGGTGGTTTGCGCACAAGGAGAAGGAAAGGCCGGATTTGCTGTATTCCTTGCTGGCTTTACTGTATTTTACTGTATTAGCCTTTTCTCATACTTCTAAGCAAGGGCAACGTGAGGAACTTCACAACAAGCTTATTTGGCATCCTACAAAGCATATTGAAGCTGATTTGGAGCTCAAATTGGTCAAATATTGGTCAAAGTTCAATTAGTCAAAAAGCTAGTATTATAGTTTCCTAATTTTATTCTACTTTTTGTTTTAGGAAACTACCATTACTTTTTAGTTTTTATTTATTTATTTTCTGGACAAATAACTTTAGGAAGGTTTTTATTTTATTATTTCCATTGTAAATTAATTAATTCCTAATTCAAAATAAAGGAATTAATTAATCAAATTTAGTTTAGGAAACTTAGTTTGGGACATATTAGAATTCGGTCAAGTTTCCTAATTCCTATAGGAGTCCGATTTTGAATTAAATTTTTAGGGTTTATTTTGTTTCTTTCAAGCCTATTTAAAGGCTTATTTTTCAATAAGAATAAAAACTTTGATTTGATTAAGAAAATACTTGTGAGATTAATTATCTCTTTGTTCTTTGAGAACACCTAAAACACCATTAGAGAATTGGTTGTTTTAGCTTGACTTATCAATAGGTTTTCCATCCCCTATTGTGGCGTCTACATTATACCAAGGTTTCTAACCACAGGTTGGTTAGGGGTTGAGGTCCATTCCATTAGAACTTGAACTTAATTGAGATCCGGGCTAATATAATACGGGTTTAGGAGCAGGTCGTCCTAGTTTCGTATAATTTGGTATCAGAGCTAAATTTTGTTCAGGTTTGATCTATCTTCATTTGCTTTATTTATTTTTTTTTTGTGTTATTCTGCAATTTTAGCATTAGGTTAAGGTTGCATCTGTCCCATACACGTTCAGCATATCTTTAAAAAAAAAAAAAAATTCATTCCTAGTTGAATTAGGTTTCCTAGTTTTATCGTATTTTTGTTTCCTAATTTGTTGGTTGTCTTTTATCATTGTTCTTGATAATTTTCGTTTTTGTTGATTTTCCTTTGCTGTTTTAGTCTTAAATATTTGCATTCATATATTTAAAAAAAAAAAAAAAAGAAGTTTGCGGCAACATTTAAAAAGAAAAAAAAAAAAAACTGCACATTTTGTTTATTTGGAGGTCACGGGTTTGGTGTTTGTTTTGGAGTTGGAATTGCAATTTTGCTAATTATTCTTGCTACTGCAGTTGTTTATGTTCTGTGAGTGAAAAAAATAAAAAAAAAAAGAAGGTAAAGCCGAATAAAAAAAAAAAAAACAAAAAAAAAGAAGAAAAAACAATATTTCTGTTTGTTGGAGTTTGGTTTGTTTGCTGGAATTTTGTTGGAGCTGCTGGTTTTTTTAGTATTTACTCAATATTTGAGTTGCTGGAGAATTGTTTTTGCTGCTGGATATTTGGATTTTGGGTGCTTAAATTATTTGGATTAAAATTAAATAAAGGAATTGATATAAAACTTGAATTACAAAGAACAACAACCAACAACTATTCTATATTTTTGTTCAATTTGATTCTTGTTCGTATTTGAATTTATTTTCCTGGAATTTTATTCTTGAACTCATAATCTACTACCATCTGGTGCAGTTTTCAGAAATTCCAACGTTTTTCCATTATTTTGTGTTTTCTTGTCTAGAAAGCCAAAAAATTAGGATTTGTTGGATTCTTTCGGTATTGCCTACTTTTTGCTACTGTTTTGTTGATAAGTTTAATTAAAACATATTAGTGATCTAATTTCTGTTTTATGGGTGTTTTAATTAGAACTTTGAGACAATTCATTGAGTGGAAAAAGGCAAGAGTGTGTGAGCTTAAAAGAGGGTAAAAAGCCGAAACAAGTGTGCAAACACGAGTGTCGAGTCTTTATTTGAGTGAAACACGTAAGGGAGTGAAATTGGTAAGGTCCTATTTTATTTCTATTGCATTATTATACTAGCATAACAGAATCAAGAATGAGGAGAGGAGATCCACCTTTGAGGATCAATGAGGAGGAGTCCGTAGCATTTCATGGCGATGCTCGAGCTACCGGGAGTGGAGACCAAGTGGACATGAGAGCTGTTTTGGAGTCAATACAGCAGGTTAGTGCTCAAGTTGAGCATGTGAATCAAAGGATGGGAAGGCTAGAAGTTTCCCAAGGAATTCCGAACACAAGAAATAGGCAAGAATTCCATGGAGGACGAGGCCGAGGACGAGGAGGTCGCGAGAGACCGAGAGAGGAATTTGATGAGGAGCCATTCGGTGGAGACTTTAAGGAAGGTATGGATGAAACTTTTGCTGTCCAAGATAGAGCTGGCTGTGGAAGATATAGGAGGGAAGAAACAGATGACAATCTTAGCAATATCAAGATCAACATCCCACCATTCATGGGAAAAACTGACCCCGAAGCATATTCGGAGTGGGAAGAAAAGATGGAGATGATATTTGACCACCATAATTATTCAGAGGCTAAGAAGGTGAAATTGGCAGCAATGGAGTTTGGCCATTATGCACTCCAATGGTGGACCAATGAGCAAAACACCCGAAGAAGAGTTGGTGATGATTTAATTACAACATGGCGACAAATGAAAGGATCCATGAGGAAGCAGTTTGTGCCATCCCATTACCATAGGTTGCTGCATCAAAGGCTTCAATCTTTATCTCAAGGAAGTAGGTCCGTGGAGGATTATTACAAAGAGATGGAGATGTTAATGATGAGGCTGAATATGAATGAGGATAGGGAGGCAACCATGGCAAGATTTCTTGGAGGGTTAAACTGAGACATTGCCAACCAACTTGAATTACAACAATACTTGGAATTAGAGGAGATGTTGCATGTAGCAACTAAGCTTGAGAACCATTTCCAGAGGAGGGGTGTTAGTACACAGTTTGGAGGAGTTTCTAGCAGTGGAAGGACAAGTTCAAGTGGCTGGAAAAACAATTCCAGTTATGAAAACAAGTTGAAGCTGAAATTAGGAGAAGAAACTACCAACCGACCAAGAAGGGAGGTCAAGACCGAATCTATCCAAGCACTTAGAGGTGAGATAAAATCTGATCCTAAACCTCAAAAATCCAGAGAAATAATTTGTTTTAAGTGCCAAGAAAGAGGACAAATAGCCAGCCAATGCCCAAATAGAAGAATCATGGTATTAAAGGGTGATGGTGAGTTGGAATCTGCAAGTGAAGAAAGTGGGGCTGAAACCGAGCAAGAGGAGGATTGTAATGAAGATGAAACATGATACATCTAATGCCGAGTTGAGCTTGGTTTCAAGAAGAGTGATGGAATTTGGTGTAGGTTTATGTTGTTGTACCCTAGAGCACAATCATTCAAGGTGTTAGTCAAGAATGATTGTTGTTGGTTCTTGGTTCTTGGTTCTTGATTTTGTTTTTTTTTTTTTTTTTTTTTGGGTTTGTTTAGGTTTTGTTTCTAGTTTTAATGGAGGTTTAGGATTCTTGAGAAGGTTGTTAGCTTTTGGGAAGAAGAAGAAACCGAAAATGTAGTAGTTGAGAGAGAGAGAGAGCCAAAAATGTTGTTTTTCAAAATCTGTTTTTTGAATTTTTTTTTCTCAACGTTTTTCATTTCAATTTTCATACTTTTAAATACATCAAAAAGACAATAAGGCATGCTGTCATATTGATCAATAAATACAAAAGCATTAAAAGTAACCAACCAAGCCAAACTACCTCAACTAACTCTAATCAATGTGCTGGGCATGCAAGAAACCTTCTTTAATGGGCAGTTCAGCTTGTCTAAGGCATTTGAGTTTGAAAACCACCTCCATTTGACTTGAAAATTGGAGGGAAGCCTCTTTGAATATTAAACTATGTTCTACCCAAAAACCAGATAAAACAAAGTCCATTTACCCATTCAAAAGTAATCAAACCCGAGACAGTTTTGCCCAGTTTTCTGGGCAACAACACTGCACAAGGGTCAGATTGTGTTGGGCTTAAATCAGCCTTCCCAGCTCTAAATTGGGCCATTCTTTTTTTTGCTGCTTCCTCTACATATCTAGTTGATCATATCCAAAATTCAGGTCCAAATACCAAACCTACTTTAAATGGAATCCAAGGAAGTGGACTTATGTTGCTGGAAATACAATTCCAGCAACTAGACAAAAAAGGCCTTAAGCTAGATAATGAGCTTAGGGCATTACAAAAAGGATATTGTTCTTAAACATTACAAGATAAAATAAAATGTATAAACATAAATGATGTTTGGTCTTTGATGTTGCAAAACAAAGAGTGCAAGTGTAACCGAACTACCTTGCACATTGTGGCAAGATCACCACATTTCAACAGAGAGTACTTGCTGTCTACAAAGATGAAGAGCAGATACAAAGAGAAAATATCTTCCACACTCGCTGCGAAATACAAGGTAAAATTTGTAGCATGATTATAGATAGTGGGAGTTGTACTAATGTGATAAGTAATCTTGTAGTTGATAAATTAGGCTTAAAAAACAATTAAACATCCAGAACCTTGTAGATTACAATGGCTTAATGATAGTGGTGAGATGAAAGTAAACAAACAAGCCAAAGTAAAATTTAGTATAGGAAGATATGAGGATGTAGTCTTATGTGATATTGTACCCATGATTGCTGGACATATACTATTAGGTAGGCCATGGAAATTTGACAAATATGCTACTCATTTTGGTCGAGAAAATAGTATTGTTTTCAGGTTTAAAGGGAAGAAGGTCAAGCTGGAACCGTTATCTCCTAAAGAGGTTTACAAAGACCAATTACAAATGCAACAAAGGAGAGAAGCCGAAAAGCTCAAGGAAAAAGCAAGTATGGCACCAACGGCTTCACCATTCTTTCAAGAAGGTAAGATTGAGGTTGTTGACCAAGGTAAGGTTTCTAAGGTTCATATTGAGTGGAAAGATCAAGGGAAAACCGAAAGAGAGGGAAAAGGAAGTGGCAAACCCGCGAGCTTGGAGAAGGAAGAGGAATTCGAAGGTTTGCGCCAATCCAAGGGAAAAAAAGAAAAAGAAAGAAAGGAAAGGTTACGTAGCAATTTTTTATTTGAGTTTAGGGGATATAAATAAGGTTATTAAGTGTAAGAAACCTTTGCTGGTCATGCTTTACAAAGAAAATTATTTTAATGATCAAACTAACTTTAAAGAACTGGAATTGCCAAGTTCAATGATTTCTCTTTTGAAGGAATTTGGAGATGTCTTCCCAAATGAGATTCCAAGTGGACTACCACCTATTCGAGGGATAGAACATCAAATTGACTTTGTTCCAGGGGCTGCCATACCAAATAGACCAGCTTATAGGAGCACTCCCGAAGAAACAAAGGAGCTGCAAAAACAAGTAAGTGATTTGCTTGATAAATGATACATTCGTGAGAGTTTAAGTCCATGTGCTGTTCCTGTTTTGTTGGTACCTAAAAAGGATGGTTCTTGGAGAATGTGTGTTGACTGTAGGGCTATAAACAACATTACCATCAAATATAGACATCCCATTCCTAGATTAGATGATATGCTTGATGAGTTGGATGGTGCTTGCATGTTTACAAAAATTGATCTTAGGAGTAGTTATCACTAAATTAGGATGAAAGAAGGTGATGAATGGAAAACCACATTCAAAACTAAATATGGGCTGTATGAATGGTTAGTTATGCCTTTTGGATTATCCAATGCACCTAGTACTTTCATGAGGCTTATGAATCATGTAATACGTCCATTTATTGGTAAATTTGTGGTTGTTTATTTTGATGACATTCTAATATATAGCCGAAATTTGGATGACCATGCGAATCAAATTAGGCAAGTTTTGCAAGTTCTTAGAAAGGAAAGATTGTTTGCTAACATTAAAAAATGTGAATTTTGCAAAGAAGAGCTTGTGTTTCTAGGTTTTGTAGTAAGTGCTGCAGGAATCAAAGTTGACCAAGCTAAGGTGAAAGCAATTCAAGAGTGGCCGGTTCCTACTTCTATCACCCAAGTGAGGAGCTTTCATGGCTTGGCAAGCTTTTACCGAAGATTTGTCAAGGATTTTAGTACCATAGCAGCACCATTTAATGAAGTTGTCAAGAAGAATGTTGGTTTCAAATGGGGGGAAGTACAAGAAAAATCTTTTAATTTATTAAAAGAAAAATTGTGTAATGCACCTTTGTTAGTTTTGCCAAATTTTTCTAAGACTTTGAAATTGAGTGTGATGCTTCGGGTGTAGGTATTGGAGCTGTTTTAATGCAAGAAGGAAGGCCCATAGCCTACTTTAGTGAAGAAGTGAATGGAGCTGCCCTAAACTACCCGACTTATGACAAGGAGATGTATGCTTTGGTAAGGGCTTTGGAGATGTGGCAGCATTATCTCATGCCAAAGGAGTTTGTGATTCATATGGATCATGAGTCTTTGAAGCAAATCAAGGGTCAAGGAAAGCTTAAGTGAAGGCATGCTAAGTGGATTGAATTTATTGAAACATTTCCATATGTGATCCGCTACAAAAAAGGTAAGGAAAATGTGGTTGCCGATGCATTATCCCGAAGGTATGTGCTATTTTCTACCTTAGATGCTAGATTGCTTGGATTTGAACAATTGAAAGAACTTTATGAGCATGATAGTGACTTTGGAGAAATTTTTAAAACCTGTTTGAAACATGGATTTAATAAATTTTACATATTTGAGGGATATTTGTTTAAGGAAAACAAACTTTGTGTGCCTAATTGTAGTATTAGGGAATTATTGGTTCAGGAAGGACATGGGGGTGGTTGAATGGGTCATTTTGGTGTTTTAAAAACTTTATCTTTGCTGCAAGAACATTTTTATTGGCCTAACATGATGAGAGATGTTGAGAGAATTTGTGAAAGCTATTTGAAGTGCCGAAAAACAAAATCAACATTGAAACCGCATGGATTGTATAAGCCTTTGCCGATCCCTACCTATCCTTGGGTAGATTTGTCTATGGATTTTATTATTGGGTTGCCTAGGTCAAGGACAGGTAAGGATTCAATATTTGTTGTAGTAGATAGGTTTTCTAAGATGGCACAATTTATTGCATGTAACAAAATTGATGATGCATCCAATATTGCTAATTTATTTTTCAAGGAAATTGTGAGATTGCATGGAATGCCAAGAACTATTGTGTCGGATAGGGATGCTAAGTTCTTAAGCTATTTTTGGAAAACATTGTGGGCTAAATTAGCTACTAAGCTTTTATTTTCAACTACTTGTCATCCACAAACTGATGGACAAACCGAAGTAGTAAATAGAACCTTGTCTGCATTGTTGAGAGCATTAATTAGTAGAAATTTAAGGACTTTGGAAGAATGTTTGCCACATGTTGAATTTGCATATAATAGGTCTTTACATTCAGTAACTAAATTTACTCCATTTGAAATTTTTTATGGTTTTAATCCTTTGACTCCATTAGATTTAACACCTTTGCCTTTAAGTGAGCGTGCTAATCTAGATGGAAAACAAAAACCTGATTTTGTAAAGCAGATTCATGAGAAGACACGAGCAAACATTGAGAGGAGGATTGAGCAATATGCAAGGGTGGCTAATCAAGGCCGAAAATCAATGGTGTTTGAACCTGGAGATTGGGTGTGGCTGCATTTAAGGAAAGAAAGATTCCCCGAACAAAGGAAATCAAAACTCATGCCGAGGGGTGATGGACCTTTTCAAGTTTTGGAGAGAATAAACGACAATGCCTACAAACTTGATCTACCGGGTGAGTATAGTGTTAGTGCCACCTTTAATGTTGCAAATTTATCTCCTTTTGTTGCAGGTGATGACTTCGATTTGAGGACAAATCCTTTTCAAGAGGAGGGGAATGATGCGAATCCACCTGAGACTGTTCGCCCGACAACCCACTTAGGTGCTGACCCAATACAAATGAAGGTGGGACCAATCACTAGGACCCAAGCCAAGAAGTTCAAGGACAATCTTGCTGTCTTCATACAAGAATAAGTCATAGTCAAGAGGGGTTGGCCACATCTAAAGAACCAAGGTCTGTTTTACTCATACAAGCAATAGAAGCTAAAATAAGGCCGGGTGCGAAACATAATCAACTTGAATTTTGGATAGCTATTTGAAATCTTAGTGAAATACTGGATTTGTTATTTCATGTTTGCTTTCATGAAAAAATACCAATTGAAGCGGAGGATTTCTTCAAACAACAAAGAGGTGGGTCAACTATTCAATCAAATGATATTAAGCATGCTTCCCCTTCTCAAGAAACAAGTGGGCTATTTCTTTGCAACATTGTGCTCAATTTCATATGTGGCAATTCCACCAAGATCTCTTCTTTAGTTAAGGGAAGATCCTGCAAGAATTGGATTTTTTGAGGAACATATTGAGAGAGAATTGGATTTGGTTAGACAAAGTGTGGTTGGTAAACAAGGATTGGTTTTTAGCAAGGTACGGAATGTATCGTCAAATATTCAATATGATTCCATAAGATCCAGTTTTGTTTAAGTAATAGATTCTAGCCAATTGAAATGATCTTTTGATCGATCAAGAGATCATTTTGATTCCATTAGTAAGGAGGATTTAGAATATCACACATTGATCAATCAAAGAGAGATTCAACAACTAAAAGAAAGATCGATTATTTGGGATACTTTCTTTCTTCAAATGGAGCAAATAGAGATAGAATTAGACCGATTCCCTAAATGGCTTTCTCGATATTCCTCAATGTCCCGGCTATTCACGGAATGTGACAAGCAGATGGGTAATCATCTACTTCTGAAAGAAATCGAAGAATTTATTGGGAATCCTACAAGATCCATTCATTCTTTTTTCTTTGACAGATGGTCAGAACTTCATCAGGGTTCGAATCCTACTGAGAGCTCCACTAGAGATCATAAATTGTTGAAGAAAGAACAAGATGTTTTTTTTGTCCTTTCCAGGCAATCAGAAAATAAAGAAATAGTTATTATATTCAAGATAATTACGTATTCACAAAATTCCATCTCAATTCATCCTATTTCATCAGATCCGGGATGTGAATGGCTCCGAAGGATGAACTAGATTGTTCCAATACGATTTCATTCTTAAACAAATATCCATTTTTTGATTTATTTCATCTATTCCATGACCGAAATAGGGGGGGATACACATTACACCATGATTTTGAATCAAAAGTTCAAGAAATGGCAAATCTATTCACTCTACCAATAACCGAACCGGATCTGGTGTATTATAAAGGATATGCCTTTTCTATTGATTCCTACAGATTGGATCAAAAATCATTATTGAATGAGGTATTCAACTTTAGGGATGAATCAAAAAAGAAATCTTTATTGGTTTTACCTCCTTTTTTTTATGAAGAAAATGAATCTTTTTATCGAAAGATAAAAAAAAAAAGAGTCTGGACTTCCTACGGGAATGATTTGGAAGATACAAAGCCAAAAATAGTGGTATTTGCTAGCAACAAAATATTGTAGGCAGTCAATCAATATAGATTGATCAGAAATCTGATTCAAATCCAATATAGCACCTACAGGTGCATAAGAAATATATTGAATCGATTCTTTCTAATGAATATATCCAATCACAACTTCGAATATGGAATTCAAAGGGATCAAATATGAAATGACACTTTGAATCATAGAACTATAATGAAATATACGATTAACCAATATTTAACAAATTTGAAAAAGAGTCAAAAGAAATGGTTTTTTATTTCTTGAATGGAGAGATCCATGAATCGGGATCCTAATGCATATAGATACAAATGGTCTAATGGGAGCACGAATTTATAGGAACATTCGAAACATTTCATTTATGAGCAGAAGAGCCATTTTCATTTTCAAGTAGTGTTCGATTGATTACATATTAATCAACATTCGATTGATTGGTCAGAGGTTATCGACAAAAAATATTTGTCTAAGTCACTTCCTTTCTATTTGTCCAAGTTGCTTCTTTTTTTTGTTCAAGTTTCTTATCTTTTTGTCTAACTTACTTCCTTTTTTTCTTTATGAGTTTTGGGAATATCCCCATTCATAGGTCCGAGATCTACATCTATGAATTGAAAGGTCCAAATGATCAACTCTACAATCAGTTGCTAGAGTCAAGAGGCCTTCAAATCGTTCATTTGAAAAAATGGAAACCCTTCTTATTGGATGATCATGATACTTCCCAAAAAGTGAAATTCTTGATCAATGGAGGAACAATATCACCATTTTTGTTCAATAAGAAACCAAAGTGGATGATTGACTCATTCCATACTAGAAATAATTGCAGGAAATCTTTTGATAACATGGATTCCTATTTCTCAATGATATCCCACGATCAAGCCAATTGTCTGAATCCCGTGAAACCATTTCATAGAAATTCATTGATATCTTCTTTTTATAAAGCAAATCGACTTCAATTCTTGAATTATCCACATCACTTATACTTCTGTTGTAACAAAGGATTCCTTTTTTATGTGGAAAAGGCCCGTATCAATAATTATGGTTTTACATATTGACAATTCCTCAATATATTGTTCATTCACAACAAAATATTTTCTTTATGCGGCGGTAAAAAGAAATATGGTTTTTTTTAGAGAGATACTAGTTCACCAATCAAGTTATAGGTGTCTAACATATTCATACCTAACGATTTTCCATAAAATGCTGATGAAAAGTATAACTTGTACAAATCTTTCCATTTTCCAATTTGATCCAATCCATTCATTTGTAAAGCTATTTACTCGATCGTAGATATTGCTGAAACACTTCGAACAGAGGGACAAATAGTCAATTTTGAAAGAACTTATTGTCAACCTCTTTCATATATGAATCTATGTAATTCAGAAGGGAAGAAATTGCATCAGTATCTTAATTTCAATTAAACATGGGTTTGATTCACACTCCATGTTCTGGGAAATATTTATCATCCAAAAAGAGGAAAAAATGGGGTCTTTGTCTAAAGAAATGCTTTAAGAAAGGGCAGATGTATAGAACCTTTCAACGGGATAGTGTTTTTTCAACTCTCTCAAACTGGAATATATTCCAAACATATATGCCATGGTTCCATACTTTGACAGGATACAAATATCTAAATTTGATATTTTTAGATAGTTTTTCAGACCTATTGCCGATACTAAGTAGCAGCCCAAAATTTGTATCCATTTTACATGATATTATGCGTGAATCAGATATATCATGGTGAATTCTTCAGAAAAACTATGTCTTCCATAGTGGAATCTGATAAGTGAGATTTCGAGTGATTGTTTACATATCAACACATCTGAGATCGCCAAACGTTCGAGAGTTCCTCTATTCAATCCTTTTCCTTCTTCTTGTTGCTAGATATCTCATTGGGACACACCTTCTATTTGTTTCTCGAGTCTATAGTGAGTTACAGACGAAGTCCAAAAGGGTCAAATCTTTGATGATTCCATCATACATGATTGAGTTGCAAAAACTTCTGTATATATATCCTACATCTGAACTGAATTCGTTCTAGTTAAATAATCCCTTTCTAATTGCTCTGAAACAATTAAGAGATTCTTTAGAAGAAATACGCGATTCTGCTTCTGGCGGCAACATGCTATGAGGTGGTGGTCCCGCCTATAGGGTCAAATTAATACGTTCTAAGAAGAAATATTTGAATATCAATCTCATCGATATTGTTAATTTCATAATTATCATACAAAATCCTATCAATCGAATCACTTTTTCAAACAATACAAGACATCTAAGTCACACAAGTAAAGAGATCTATTCATTGATAAGAAAAAGAAAAAAATGTGAACGGTGATTGGATTGATGATAAAATAGAAGCTTAGGTCTCGAACAATGATTCGATTGATGATAACGAAAGAGAATTCTTGGTTCAGTTCTCCACCTTAATGACAGAAAAAAGGATTGATAAAATTCTATTGAGTTTAACTCATGGTGATCACTTATCAAAGAATGACTCTGGTTATCAAATGATTGAACAACCGGAAGCAATTTACTTACAATGCGTAGTTGACATCCATAAAAAGTATCTAATGAGTTATGAGTTTAATACATCCTATTTAGCAGAAAGACGGATATTCCTTGCTCATTATTAGACAATCACTTATTCACAAACCTCATGTCGGGCTAATAGTTTTCATTTCCCATCTCATGGAAAACCTTATCCCTCTCTTGGAGTCTTTTAATGATAGGTTCTATAGGAACTGGATGATCCTATTTGGTCAAATACCTAGTATTTCTGAACAAGTTCCTGGATAAAAAAAGATTTTCTTATTGATGATAGTGACAATATTTACCGTGACCTTGATACGGAGCTGGAGCTTCTAACTATAATGAATGTGTTAACTACGGATATGATGTCAAAAATAGACCGATTTTATATCACCCTTCAATTCAAATTATCAAAAGCAATGTCTCCTGGGATAATATGGGTTCCAAACGTTCATGATCCAGATGTGAATGAGCTTAATTACTTATCCCTCGATCTAGTAGTGAACTATCTCTCAAAGGATTGTGAAAGATGTTCCACTAGAAATATTCTTGTTATTGCTTCAACTCATGTTCCCTAAAATGTGGATCCTGCTCTAATAGCTTTGAATAAATTAAATACATGCATTAAGATACAAAGGCTTCTTATTCCACAACAACGAAAGCACTTTTCACTCTTTCATATACTAGGGGATTTCACTTGGAAAAGAAAATGTTCCATACTAATGGATTCGGGTCCATAACCATGGTACGAGATCTTGTAGCACTTACCAATGAAGGCCTATCGATTAGTATTATGAAGAAGAAATCAATTATAAGTACTAATATAATTAGATATGCTCTTCATAGGCAAACTTGGGATTTGCGATCCCAGGTAAGATCGATTCATGATCATGGGAACCTTTTATATCATATAGGAATGGTTGTTGCACAAAATGTACTTCTAAGTAGTTGCTCCATAGATCTTATATCTATCTATATAAAGAAATCATGTAACAAAGGGGATTCTTATTCGTACAAATGGTACTTCGAACTTGGAACAAGCATGAAGAAATTAACGATACTTCTTTATCTTTTGAGTTGTTCTACCGGATCGGTCACTAAAGACCTTTGGTCTCTACCCAAGCACGATGAAAAAATTAAGATCACTTCTTATGGACTCGTTGAGAATGATTCTGATCTAGTTCATGGCCTATTAGAAGAAGAAGGCACTTTGGTGGGATCCTCATGGATAGAAAAAGATTGTAGCCAGTTCGATAATGATCGAGTGACAATGCTCCTTCGGCCCAAACCAAGCAATCCCTTAGATATGATGGAAAATGGATCTTGTTCTATCATTGAGCACAGATTTATCTATGAACAATATGAGTTGAAATGTGAAGAAGGAGAAGGAGAAGGAGTCCTCAACCCACAATGGATAAAGGAGGATTTATTCAATCAAATAGTTTGGCCTCCTAGAATATGGCACCCTTGGGGCTCTCTATTTGATTGTATCGAAAGGCCCAATGAATTGGGATTTCCATATTGGGCCAGGTCATTTCAGGGCAAGTTGATCATTTATGATGAAAAGGATGGACTTTAAGAGAGTGATTCAGAGTTCTTGCAGAGTGGAACCATGCGGTACCAGACACGAGATCAACATTCCAAAGAACAAGGCTTTTTTCGAATAAGCCAATTCATTTAGGACCCTACAGATCCACTTTTTTCCTATTCAAAAATCTGCCTGTTGTCTCTGTGTTTTCACATCGACAATTCTTTACAAATGAAGAGATGTCAAAGTGGCTTCTTACTTCCCAAACAGATCTTCCTACATCTATATATAAATGTTGGTTTATCAAGAATACGCAAGAAAAGTACTTTGAATTGTTGATTGATTGCCATAGATAACTTTGAACCAATAGTTCATTATCTAAAGGATTTTTCCATTCTAATACTCCATCCGAGAGTTATCAGTATTTATCAAAGCTGTTCCTATCTAACGGAAAGCTGTTGGATCAAATGACAAAGACATTGCTGCGAAAAATATGACTTTTTCCATATGAAATGAAAATTGGATTCATGTAACAAAAGAAAGTTTTCCCATTCCTTAGCCAGAAAGATATGTGGCCATGAAAGAGGGATTAAATGGAACAGAATTGACCGGGTGGTAGAGTCATGGAAACACTTGTTTCTTCCATATTTTGGATCCCAGCTCCATGGAACAATATACTACTGCTGAAACATGGAAGAATTGAAATCTTAGATCAAAACATTAGGGATGGATGGTATGAACTGTCTAAACAAGAATTCTTGAACAGCGAACAACCAGAGCTATTACTCATTACATCAAAAAATTTTCATTAATGAAAGATCTAAATCCATTGAAAAATAAAAAATACACATGTTGGATGAAAGATCTTCTGTCTCATGGTAGCCTGCTCCGGTTCCCTTACGAAACTTTCGTTATTGGGTTAGCCATACACTTCACATGGCATCATTAAATGATACAAATCTTTGATAAGAATCTACAATGCACTAGAATGTCCTTGTTGATGATCCTTTACTACGACAGCATCTAGGTTCCTCAAACAATGTGATATCTCACATCGGGTAAATCTTTAACCTTTCCACTTCTTATTAAGACTACAGAATGTTCTTGTAAATTATGGCCGTTACCAGGGATATAAGCAGTGATTTCAAATCCAGAGGTTAAGTATTCTCTAGCAACTTATGTAAGGTAGAGTTTGGTTTTCTGGGGGTGATAGTGGAAATGTTGACAGATAAGTCACCTTTACTGCCACTCGATAGAACCGGACATGAGATTTTCATCTCATACGGCTCCTCATTCAATTATTTTGAAGTCATTGAATCCTTTTCCTTGTTTGAGAATCTCTTCCTTTCTTCCATGCCATTCCGAAGAGTAACTAGGACCAATTCAGTCACGCTTTCATTCATTTGGAATCCGGGCTCTTCTACTTTACTTATTTTTTTTTTATTACTTTTCCCTGTCTTTTCTTTTTTTATTTCTTTTTTTATTTTATTCCTTTGCATCATTGCTTAAGTGCCATAGGTTTGATCCTGTAGAATCTGACTCATTTTCTCATTAAGCGAAAGGCATGAAATAAATTAAATTGATTTTCCGATCAAAAGTATTATGTTATGTGAAATCTTCGATTTTCTTCTCTTTCTCTGTCCTTATCTGGTAGGTACAGTGTTTGAGTCAACAAAGAACCTTTTCTTCTGTATAAATGTATTTGTATAAATTGATATTATTACATTCCAATTCCTTCCCGATACCTCCCAAGGAAAATCCCGAATCGGATCCCAAATTAATGGGTTAGTATGAGTTTATCCGTGTGGTTATGCACTCTTCGAATAGGATTCCATCTTCTGAAAGATCCTGGATTTTATGCTTTGATGGGTCTCCAAGATCCTTTTGATGACCTATGTTGTGTTGAAGGGATATCCATGCGAATTGATCAATTGTGTAAAGCCCGCGATAGCAACGGAACCAGGGAAAGTATACAGAAAATACAATTATTTTCTATTATATTAGCATTTTCTATTATATTAGTATTAGTTAGTGATCTCAGCTTAGTCCTTTCTTCCATGATAAACTATTGGCACCAGTCCTACATTTTGTCTTTGTGGACCGAGGAGAAAGGGGGTTCAACGGGAAGAGGATTGTAACATGAGAGAAGCAAAGGGGTAAACCTCTTTCAAATATACAACATGGATTAAAGGAATGCAATGTAGTTGGACTCTCATGTCAATCCAAATGAATCATTCTTTCCACGGAGGGAAATCTATGCTTGCTAGGTAAGAGGATAGCAAGTTACAAATTCTAGCTCGGTAGGACATGTATTTCTATTACTATGAAATTTATAAACGAAGTAGTTAATGGTGGGGTTGCCATTATCCTTTTTATAGTGACAAATCTTGGAATGCGTTCCTAAGAAAAGGAATTTGTACATTTTTTGGGGTCTTGAAAGGGCATGGAAACACATAAAAACACCTAAATGGAAATGGAAAAGAGATGTAACTGCAGTTCCTTCGGAAATGGTAAGATCTTTGGCACAAGAAGGAGTTGATCTGTATCATCTTGACTTGGTTCTAATTTTTGCATTTTTTTTTAAGAATACTGAGTCGGGCTCTTCTCCTACCCGTATCGAATAGAACATGCTATGGCTCAAATTCGTAGTCAATCCTATTTTCAATAGGAGCAATTGACAATTGAATCCATTTTTTACCATTATTTTCGTATCCGTAATAGTGCGAAAAGAAGGCCCAGCCCCAAGTTGTTCAAAAATAGTAGCATTGAGTTTTTTGGCCCTTTGCTTTAAGATTAGTCAGTTCTATTTGCCTTAGGATTAGTCAGTTCTATTTCTATTGATGGGGGGCAAGGCAAGGGAACCTCGATGTCAGCTTTTCGCCACCTTGGGCTGTAGTATGTTCCAAGGGTTAGGCTATTTGCCCATTAAAGTGGTATGTGAGCTGGGTTCAGAACATTATGAGACAGTTCGGTCCATACCCGGCATGGGCATTAAAGCATTGAGAGGACCTTTCCCTAGTACAAGAGAATCAGGAAGAATGCACCTCTGGTGTACAGTTATTGTGCCCACGGTAAACACTAGGTAGCCAAGTGCGGAGCGAATAACTGCTAAAAGCATCTAAGTAGTAAGCCCACCCCAAGATGAGTGCTCTCCTATTCCAACTTCCCCAGAGCTTCTGGTAGCACAGCTAAGATGGTGACTGGTTTTCTACCCTTACGAGGGTGGAGCAACAGAAGTTTTAAGAATTTAAGAAAAGGTCACGGTGAGACGAGCTGTTTATCATTAGGATAGGTGTCAAATGGAAGTGCAGTGATGTATGCAGCTGAGGCATCCTAACAAACTGGTAGACTTGAACCTTGTTCCTACATGACCCGATCAATTAGATCAGGTGCTCGCCATCTATTTTCATTGTTCAACTCTTTGACAACACGAAAAAACCATTGTTCAACTCTTTAAGACACATGAAAAAACCAAAAGCTCTGCCCTCCCTCTCTATCTATCCAAGGGATGGAAGGGTAGAGGCCTTTGTTGTCCCCTCCAATCAAGAATTGGGGCTTCATAATCACTAGCCAATATGCTTTTCTCTCATGCCTTTGTTCGTTCGTGGTTCGATATTCTGGTGTCCTAGGCATAGAGGAACCACATCAATCCATCCCGAACTTGGTGTTTAAACTCTACTACTGTGATGATACTATAGAGGATGTCCTGCAGGAAAAATAGCTCGATGCCAGGATGATAAAAAGCTTAACACCTCTCATTCTTACTACTTTATTTTTTCAATATGAAAAAAAAATGAAAAATGCAAAGGTCGTCTTATTCAAAACCCTAATTATGAAATCCCTTCTCTCCCACTTCGTACCTTGGAATGCACCATTCTTATATACAGAGAGGTTCTTTCACATCTTCTTAACCTAGAACGAATGGGAGAGGAAAGGTTCCTTCTTTTTTTTGGGCACTCCCGAGAACAGATCTAGTTAAGATGGGGTGGGGCCTGTAACTCAGAGGATTAGAGTACGTGGCTATGAACCACGATGTCAGGGGTTTAAATACCTCCTTGCCCACAACTGGCCAAAAAGGTAAGAACCTCTCCCTTTGGGGGTAGGAAAATCATGATTGGGATTGCGAACCCCGAGCTATGGAATTTGGGCGTGGGTCTTTTGTTGAAATGGAATGGCCTTACTATTTATTTTTTCTTTCTTTTTATTTATCATTAATGGTCGATAAATTAAATATAGGATGCCCAGCCCGAAGGCCGAATTGGCATATTTTTTTGTTTTATGCCATGTAATTCTTCCTCAGCCAGTCTGGGGCAAAATAGTGGAGAAAGTACAAGTATTAGTAGCATAGGCAAAATGCATTCCTCGTCATTAATATGTTTGCTTGTGGTAATTGTGGCCTTTCGGGTGAATCGATGACTACATCTTTGATGCACTTGCTAGTACATTTGACCAATATGAGGTTGAAGTTTCCTTTATAACTCCCGAAACTTCTTCGTAGTGTCTCTATTCCATGCCTCATTTCACAGGGAACCCAAAAGTGGCTTTATTTCATTATATTCCATCCATATCCCAAATCCATTCATTTAATATCCCTTTGGTGTCATTGAGTTAAGAGATGTCATTTCCAGTCCAGCTCTTTCTCTTTCTATATATATATATGGAAAGTTTAAAAATCATCATATAATAATCTAGAAATTGCAATGGAAAAGAAAAAAGGGAGGTTTGTGATGATTTTTAAATCTTTTATACTAGGTAATCTAGTATCCTTATGCATGAAGATAATCAATTCGGTCGTTGTGGTTTGACTCTATTATGGATTTTTGACCACATTCTCCATAGGGCCCTCTTATCTCTTCATTCTCTGAGCTCGCATTATAGAAAAGGAGAAGAAAGAATTGAGAAGAAAGTATCAGCAATAACCAATTTTATTACGGGACAGCTCATGATGTTCATTCGATCTATTATGTGCCTCTACATCTAGCATAAGGTAGAGCTCATACAATAATTGTCCTAGCTCTACCGTATCTTTTGTTTCATTTCTTATGGAACAATCACAAACACTTTTTTGATTATGGATCTACTAATACGAATTCAATGCGTAATCTTAGCATTCAATGTGCATTCCTGAATAATCTCATTTTTAATTACTCAACCATTTCATTTTACCAAGTTCAATGTTAGTCAGATTAGTCAACATTTATATGTTTCGATGCAACAACAAGATGTTATTTGTAACAAGTAGTTTTATTGGTTGGTTAATTGGCCACATTTTATTAATGAAATGGGTTGGATTGGTATTAGCTTGGATACAGCAAAATAATTCTATTAGATCTAATGTACTTATTAGATCTAATAAGTAGATTGTATTAGATCTAGTGAGAAATTCCATGGCTTGAATCTTTAGTACTCTCTTATTTATTACGTGTATCTACTCTTTAGGCAGAATATTTGTCACCCATTGTTACAAACAAACTGAAAGAAACCTAAAAAATGGAAGAAAAGGGGGAAAGTGAGGAAGAAACAGATGTAGAAATAGAAACAACTCCAAAAACGAAGGGGACTCACCAGGAACAAGAGAGATCCACCAAAAAAGATCCTTCTCCTTCCTTTTTTTGGGAAGAAAAGGAGGATCCAGACAAAATTGATGAAACAAAAGAGATACGAGTGAATGGAAAGGAAAAAACAAAGGATGAATTCCACTTTAAAGAGACACGCTATAAAAATAGACCCATTTATGAATCATATTATACGGATGTGGATGAAAATGAAGAAAATTCAAAGTTAGAAATATTTACAGAAAAAATACTATGGATTGAAAAACCTCTTGTTAATATTCTTTTTGACTATAAACGATGGAATAGGCCATTCCGATATATAAAAAACAATCAATTTGAAAATGCTGTAAGAAAAAGATGTCACAATATTTTTTTTATATATGTCAAAGTGACAGAAAAGAAAGAATATCTTTTACATACCCGCCGAGTTTTCAACTTTTGTTGAAATGATACAAAGAAAGATGTCTCTGTTTACAGTAGATAAACCCTCTACTACTGAATATATAATAATTGGAGTTATAGCAATGAACAAAAAAGAAAAGACCTAAACAAAAAATTTATAAATAGGGTCAAACCTCTAGACAAAACTTTAGATAGGATATTTTTTATTTGGGATATACCGGAAAGAGATACTAGATTTTGTAATGATAATCCTCAAAACTAATACTTACCTAAAATATATGATCCTTTCTTGAATGGCCCCTATCGGAGATAAATCATAAATTCTTTTCAACTTCAATCCTAAATGAAACTTCCAGAAAAAATAACATTAACATAGAGGGTTTTTGGATAAATAAGATTCATTGTATCCTTCTTATTTTTAATTATCTAAAATTTGAACAGATAAAAAATCCATTAACAACAAAAAATTTATATTTCTTGAACTTAATCAATGAACTTATTGAAAAACCGCCATCAAGTTTAAAATTTAAAGAGCGTTCTTTCTTCCCGAATAAGAACAAATAAAATTTGACTTAGAGATAACAAAAAAAATTATAAATTTCTATTTGATGCAGATATAAGAGACCTTGACAATAAAAAAATTAGAAAAAAGCTATCGGACTAAAAGAAATTAGTAAAAAAAATTCCTCGATGGTCATACAAATTAATTAATGATTTGGAACAATAAGAGGGAGAAAGCACAGAGCGGGTGGCGATGAAGTATGAGATTCGTTCATGAAAATCCAAACGTGTAGTGATTTTTACTAATAACCTACAAACTATTTATACTAATACCAAAGACACTAATAATCCTGATGACATAGAGGAAGCGGTTTTGATACATTATTCACAACAACCGGATTTTCGTCGAGACATAATAAAAGGTTTTATGCACACTCAAAGATGTAAAATAGTTATTTGGAAACTCTTTCAAGCAAATGTACATTGACCCCTTTTTTTGGATAGAATCGAAAAAGATGTTTTTATTTTTTTGCTTTTGATATCTCTGAGTTGATGAAAATGTTTTTTATAAATTGGATGTGGAGAAATATAGAATTAACAATTTCAGATTATGCAGAAAAAAAAACAAGCCAAAAGGCATTGAGAAAAACAAAGAAAAAGACAAACTAGAAGAAGATAAAAGATAAGAAAAAGCACATATAGAAATAGCAGAAGCATGGGATAATATTATATTTGCTCAAATAATAAGAGGTCTTGTGTTAGTAACCCAATCTAATTTTAGAAAAAATATATTCTATTACCCTTCTTGATAATAGTTAAAAATATTGTACGTATACTACTATTTCAATTTCCCAAATGGTCTGACGATTTAAAGGATTGGAATAGAGAAATGCATATTAAATGTACTTATAATGGCGTCCAATTATCTGAAATGGAATTTTCGAAAAACTGGCTAACAGATGGTATTCAAATAAAGATCCTACTTCCTTTTCATCTCAAACCTTGGCACAAATCTAAGCTACAAAAAACTTATAACGATCCAATGAAAAAAGAAAGGACAAAAAAATTATTTCTATTTTTTAACAGTTCGAGGAATGGAAACTGAATTGCCTTCTGGCTCTCCCCAAAACCACCTTTTAGTTTTTGGACCTATTTTTAAAGAACTCAACAAAAAAAATTAGAAAATGGAAAAACAGTTCAAAACACACAAAAAACCAGTTTAGTAAAAGCTTTCTATTTCTAAAAGAAATTGTAAAAGAACACAAAAAAACAAACCCAACTCTATTATTTGGCTTGAGAGAACTAAAAATATATGATTTAAGTGAAAACTAAAAAAGAAAAAGATTCAATAAGAAATAATTAGCTAATTCATGAGTCGTTCAGTAAAATTCGACCTACAAAGATTGCACAAATTATTCATTAACAAACAAAAAAATATATACAAACTTTGTGTGATAGAACAAATAAACTCATAAATCAAATAGAAAAAATAAAAAAAAGAGAACAATAAAGAATTTATAATACAAAATATAAGTTCTAACAAAAACAAAATAAGTTATGATGATAAAAGATTAGAATCGCCAAAAAATATTGGGTAGGTATTAAAAAGAAGAAATGCTTGACTAATTTGTAAATGACATTATTTTATAATTTTTTTTTTCATTAAAAAGATATACATAGATATCTTTTTAGGTGTCATTGATATTCGGAATATTAATGCACAATCTTTTCAGGAATCAACAAAAAAATTTCTTAATACATATATTTAGAATGATAAAGATATTTCTAATTATAATAATAAATCAAATCAAAAAATAATTTATAGAAAAAATAGAAGTCGAATTCACTTTATTTCAACTATAAAAAAAGTCCTGTTCTACTATTAGTAATAAAAACACATAGACTTTTTTTACTTATCTCACATGTCACAAGCATATGTATTTTACAAATTATCATAACCCTCAACCCTTAACTTATACTTATATAAGTTAAGATCCGTTTTTCAATATAATGGAACAGCTTTTTTTCTTAAGAATGAAATAAAGAATTGTTTTGGTGGAACACAGAAACTCTTTCATTCCAAACGAAGACACAATTCTCTTCAACATTCAGGATGAATCAATGCAAAAATTGGTTAAAATGATCATATTTTAATGTGCTAGGAGATATCTGTACCAATAATTATCTAGTCAAAGAGATATTGTAGATATGGAGAAAATTCAGATAGAAAATATTTTGATTGGATAATTCTCAAGTTTTGTCATAGAAAGAAAGTCGATATTGAGGCTTGGATCAATATTGATACTGACACCACTACTAATAAATATAGTAAGACTCGGGGGAATAATTATGAACTACTTGATAAAACTGATACGCAATGTCTTTTTTATCTCATGGTTCCTCAAAATCAAGAAATCAACCTATCCAGTACACAAAAAAAAATTAAATAAATAAATAAATGAATGAAGAAATACAAAGTTGTCCCTATCGAATCTAGATCCTTGGTTTTTCCCATAATTTTTTATACTTTATAACACATATAAGATTAAACCATGGGCCATTCCAATCAAATTAATTCTTTTTAATTGGAATATAAATGAAAATGCTAGTGAAAATAAAAGTGTCATTGGAAAGAAAAAAAGAAATATATCAATATTTTTAAATGAAAAAAATTCTCTTGAATCATAAAACTGAAATCAAGGAAAACAAGAATCCGTAAGCCAAGCAGATTTTGAATCATCTCTCTCAAAGTAAGACAAAGATATTGAAGAAGATTTTGTGGGATCAGACATGAAAAAAGATAGAAATAGAAAACAATACAAGAACAATATGGAAGCGGGGTTTGATTTCTTCCTAAAAAGGTATTTGTGTTTTCAATTGAGATTGCCTCCTAGAAAGATTACGTGGGATGGTGTTTTAAGTAAAAAAATGAACGATAACATCAAAGTATATTGCCTCCTACTTAGACTAAGAAATCCAAGAGAAACTTTTATATACTCTACTCAAAGGGGTGAATTGAGACTAGATATTATACTAGTTCAGAAAGATTTAACTCTTATAGAATTGACAAAAAAGTGAATATTGATTATTGACCCAATCCGTCTATCTATAAAAAATGAAGGACAATTTATTATATATCAAGCCGTAGGTATTTCATTGGTTCATAAGAGTAAGCATGAAATAAATCAAAAGTACTTAACAAAAAGCACTGTTGATAACAAGAATTCTGCGAAATTCATTGCAATATATCAGAAAATGACTACAAATAAAGACAACAATCATTATGATTTGTTTGTCCCTAAAAACATTTTATCCCCAAGACGTCATAGAAAATTGAGAATTCTAATTTGTTTTATTTCTAGGAATGAAAATCGTATGCGCTGAAATGCAGCATTTTGCAATGGTAAGAAGGAAAATAGTCAAGTTTTGGATAAAAGCAAAAGAGATACAACTAAACTAATTAAATTAAAATTCTTTATTTGGCCTAATTATCGATTCAAAGATTTAGCTTCTATGAATCGATATTGGTTTGATACCCATAATGGCAGTCGTTTCAGTTTGGTAAGGATACATATGTATCTGCTATTCAAAATTTGTTAGTTAATGGTAGATTTGTTTTTCCTATATTTCCTGTAGTATGATCTATGAAAACAAAGAAATGCACAGATGCATTGGCTTGCATTTCATTCTGATATATGATTCATTGACATATCAATTAGATCTACAAATGACCACCAAAATCTTCCTTTTTTCATTTTAGGTCTAAATTTTTAATTTTCTGAATGCCAAAAAGAAGATTTTGGTATACCTATTCGAATACAATTTTATTTGATCAAATTTGGAATTATTAACAAAATTAAGATTATTGTATTGTGTATACTAAATTAAAATGAATGGCATTATTATTATTGATCAATAAAACCAGCTAACGCTAAAAAAAGGATAGGAACAAAGTGGGGGGGTAGATTTCATTTTATGCTAAAAAATTCATTCATCTTGATTATTTCGCAAGAAGAAAAAGAAGAAAAAGTAGGATCTGTTGAATTTAAAATATGCAGCCTCACCAATAGGATACGAAAACTTTCTTCACATTTAGAATTGCATAGAAAAGACTATTTATCTCAGAGAGGCCTACATCAAATTTTGGAAAATGCCAACGACTGCTGTCTTATTTGTCAAAGAAAAATAGAATACGTTATAAAGAATTAATTAATTAATTGGATATCCCGGAATCAAAACTCGTTAATTTGAAAAAGCAGTTTATTTTGAATTATTTTATTTATTAGATCTTGAATTTGAATTTGAATGAATTTATTTTAGTTTTCAGCAATTCATGAAAGACTAAATCAAGGAAAAACCTATGAATATACCAGCTACAGGACACGACCTCATGGTAATAAATATGGGTCCCCACCACCCATCAATGCATGGTGTTCTTCGACTCATCGCTACTCTAGATGGTGAAGATGTTACTGATTGTGAACCAATATTGGGCTATTTACACCGAGGGATGGAAAAGATTGTGGAAAACCGAACAATTCTACAATATGTGCCTTATGTAATGCATTGGGATTATTTAGCTACTATGTTCACATAAGCAATAATCGTAAATGGCCCGGAGCAGTTGGGAAATATTCAAGTGTCTAAAAGAGCCAGCTATATTAGAGTAATTATGTGGAGTTGAGTCATATAGCTTCTCATCTGCTATGACTCGGCTCTTTTATGGCAGATATTGTTGCACAAACGCCTTTCTTCTATATTTTCTGAGAAAGAGAATTAATATATGATTTATTTGAAGCTGCCATCGGTATGAGAATGATGCATAATTATTTTCGTATCAAAGGAGTAGCTGCTGATCTACCTCATGGTTGGATAGATAAATGTTTGGATTTTTGTGATTATTTTTTTAACAGGAATCACTGACTATCAAAACTTATTACATGAAATCCTATTTTTTTAGAATGAGTTGAAGGAGCAGGCATTATTGGTACAAAGGAAGTAATAAATTAGGGTTTATTAGGACCAATGCTATGGGCTTCCGCAATATAATGGGATCTTCATAAAGTTGATCATTATGAATGTTTTGATGAATTTGATTGGGAAGTCCAATGGGAAAAAGAAGGAGATTCGTTAGTTTGTTATCTAGTCCGAATTGCTGAAATGATAGAATCCATAAAAATTATTCAACAGGCTCTGGAAGGAATTTTAGGAAGGCCATATGAGAATTTTGAAATCCGATACTTTGATAGAGAAAAGAATCCCAAATGGAATTATTTTTAATATCAATTTATAAGTAAAAAAACATTCTGCTACATTTGAATTACCAAAACAAGAACTCTATGTTAGAGTTGAAGGCCCAAAATGAGAATTGGGAATTTTTCTGATAGGGGATCAGGGTGGTTTTCCTTGGAGATGGAAAATTCACCCACCATGTTTTATCAATTTGCAAATTCTTCCTCAGTTAGTTAAAAGATTGAAATTGGCTGATATTATGATGATACTAGGTAGCATAGATATCATTGTGGGAGAAGTTGATCCTTGAAATGATAAGTGATACGACAGAAGTACAAGATATCAATTCTTTTTCTAGATTGGAGTTTTTAAAAGAGGTCTACAGAATTATATGGCCTTTATTCCTATTTTTACTCTCGTATTGGGAATCATAATAGGCGTATTGGTAATTGTATGGTGAGAAAGAGAAATATCCATAGGATTGCAGCAACGTATTGGACCTGAATACGCCGGCCCTTTGGGAGTTCTTCAAGCTCTAGCAGATGGGACAAAACTTCTTTTCAAAGAAAATATTTTTCCATCAAGAGGAGATAGTCATTTATTCAGTATCGGACTGTCCATAGCAGTCATATCAATTTTAGTAAGCTCAGTATCAGTGTTTCTCTATGGATTGCCATTTCCAGTATTGCTCCCATTGGACTTCTTATGTCAGGATACGGGTCAAATAATATATATTCCTTTTTAGGCGGTCTACAAGCTGCTGCTCAATCAATTAGTTATGAAATACCATTAACTTTATGTGTGTTATCAATATCTCTATGTATGATTCATTGAGACATAAATTTTTCTCTATTTCTGCCTTTCTATTCTTTCCTTTCTAGGAAAAGGGTAAAATGAATTGAGTAGATATCTTCATTTTTTTATTCATTTGTCAGATTGATGAACTAAATCAAATAGTTGGATAAGTGAAAGAAAACAACTTCTATATAAATTCACAGTAAAGATATTGAGTCTCATTTTCTATGTATAAGAGTTAGAGAGTTGAGCGGAAATAAACAGAAGTAGAAGATACCGTTTACCCAAAGATTGGTTGATTAGTCATCCTGACTTGAAATGGGCTCAAAAGATCAACCGTATTGAGTTTTCACTATCGTTTGTATGTATTTTCATACATGTATTACCATAAAAGAAAAGCCGATTGAACAAAAATGAATGGATAGGTAGAAACACCAAGATACGCACACAATTAGTAATGTAGATCTTGTAAATTATCCAAAAGTAGACATTTCTACATAATATACAAAAATTACTAATTGGGGCTTTAAATTTGTAGAAGTTATAAGGCAGTACTCCCCACAATTCCGATCGAGAGTATGCTCCTATCCGTCGATTAAATAAATGACACTATTGGGAACGAAATAATCCCTCTTTTGATTTTGTAAGCCTTTTTTTTTTTTCAAAAACAAAAAGAAGAATAGGAATAAAAAAAAAGAAAGGAGTACAAAAGAATAAACAAGATCTTTTTTTATTCTTTTTTTCTTATATCCAGATTTATATTGATACAGTTCGTGTCATAATTCATGAATTAATGTAATATATAATTCTTTTTTGTAAGTGAAAATGATGGGTTATTGATTTTTTTACGAGGAGTGTTTTATTGAAGAATCAAGTTATTACTCAACAAAGAAAAATTTAAATGATTATGGAAATTTTGAAAAGAAGGACGAGATCAATTCAGAAGTATTTTATTTATTTATTATTAATTCAATTTATTAATTTATTAAATTAGTAATAAATTGAATTCTTTATTATTAATTATTAATATTAATTATATTAATTATTTTTTTTATTAAAATTTATTAAAACATAACAAACAGAATTCAATTGGTCTAATTTTGGACCGTATGATAGATTTGAATCTTATCTATCGTATAACTAAGCATTGCAAGATAAAAGGGCTCAGTCCTTAGATTTTTTTATGGCCCTTCAAGAGCCGTATGAGGTGAAAATCGCATGTACGGTTTTGGAATAGCAATGGAAATAGTGATGGTACCGCCGACTATGATTATCTAATAGTTCAAGTACAGTTGATAAAGTTTAAGCGCAATCCAAATATGGTTTTAGGGGATGGAATTGGTGGCGTCAACCTATAGGGTTTATCTTTTTTCTAATTTCTTTCCTAGCACTATGTGAGAGATTGCCTTTTGATTTACCAGAAGCGGAAGATGAATTAGTAGCAGGTTATCAAACGAAATATTCGAGGATAAAATTTGGTTTATTTTATGTTGCTTCCTATCCAAGCATATTAGTTTCGTCATTATTTGTAACAGTTCTTTACTTTGGTGGTTGAAATATCTCTATTCCGTATATATTTTTTTCTGAGCTTTTTGAAATAAATCAACGATATGATGTTTTTGGGGCAACAATGGGTATCTTTATTACATTAGCTAAAACTTATTTATTTTTGTTCATTCCTATCGTAACAAGATGGACTTTACCTAGGCTAAGAATGGACCAACTATTGGATCTTGGATGGAAATTTCTTGTACCTATTTCTCTCGGTAATCTGTTATTAACAACTTCTTTCCAACTCTTTTCATTGTATAGGAACATGATATTTTATATTCACAACCTGGCTTAAACAATAGAAATAAAAAAAATCAAATTATTCATATATATTCTTGATATGTTCCCTATGGTAATTGGGTTCATGAATTATGGTCAACAAACAGTACAAGCTGCAAGGTACATTGGTTAATGTTTCATGATTACTTTATCCCATGCAAATCGTTTACCTGTAACTATTCAATATCTTTATGAAAAATTAATCATCGTGGAGCATTCCTATGGTCGAATCCATTTTGAGTTTCATAAATGTATTGCTTGTGAAGTATGTGTTCATGTGTGTCCTATAGATTTACGCATCATTGATTGGAAATTGGAAATTGATATTTTCAAGAAACGATTCTTAATTACAATATTGATTTCAGAATCTGTATATTTTGTGGTAACTCCGTTGAGTATTGTCCAACAAATTGTTCATCAATGATTGAAGAATATGAACTTTCTACTTATGATCATCATGAATTAAATTATAATCAAATTGCTTTGGGTTGTTTACCAACATCAGTAATTGACGATTATACAATTCGAACAATTTTGAATTCGCCTCAAATAAAAAATAAGTAACTCCTTTGATTTAAGAAAAGTTTTGAATTACTAAGTACTTAGGTTACTTTTGTTTTGTTTGATCACACCCTACAAATCCCAACTATTCATTAGTTGATCATAATCATGTCTTAATTTGGATTGAAATTTTAGTAATTAATGTCTATATAATTATTTCGAAAGATAGTTTCAGATTTGCACTACTCTTTCTTTCAGATAAAGAATGAAATTTGTCCAATATCTGTACCCACATTATTTCACATCCCTAAGGATTTCATTCAATTAGGAATTGATTATAAATCATAAAAAAGAAAAAATTCAGGTCGAGTCTCAATAAGGTCATGAAAAAGATTTCAATTTTTTATCTCCGTTTTTTTTTTTTTTTTTTACATATAATTGATTTGCCTGGACCAATACATGATTTTCTTTTAGTCTTTATGGGATTAGGTCTTATATTACGAGGTATAGGAGTAGTATTATTTACCAACCCAATTTATTCTGCTTTTACATTGGGACTTGTTCTTGTTTGTATATCCTTATTCTATATTCTATTATACTCCTATTTTGTAGTTGCAGCACAACTCCTTATTTACGGGGGAGCCATAAATGTTTTAATCATATTTGCTGTGATGTTCATGAATGGTTCAGAATATTACAAAGATTTTAATCTTTGGACTGTTGGGGATGGGGTTACTTTGCTGGTTTATACAAGCATTTTGGTTTTACTAATGAGTACTATTATAGATACGTCATGGTACGGGATTATTTGGACTACAAGATCAAACCAAATTACAGAGCAAGATTTGATAAGTAATAATCAACAAATTGGAATTCATTTATCAACATATTTTTTTTCTTCCCTTTGAAACTTTAGTGTATGTTGTCACATCTATTTCTCTTCAATTGTAATTAAAGATTGTTTATGTTGAAAATAGAAATTCTTTTATTAGATCTATTACCAATCTATCTATTTGTTCTTCACCTTTTAGATTCTAGTAAGTTGAATCCGTTGAATTGTTGTTCATATTATATTGAAATAAATCAAAATTTAATTGATAAGGAGTTGGTCAATGATGCTCGAACATGTACTTATTTTGAGTGCCTACTTGTTTTCAATTGGTACTATGGATTGATCACAAGCTGCAATATGGTTAGAGGCCTTATGTGTCTTAAATTTATACAGAATGCAGTTAATATAAATTATGTAACATTTTTTTATTTTTTTGATAGTCGCCAATTAAAAGGTAATATTTTTTCAATTTTTGTTAACTATTGCAGCTATTGAAGCAGCTATTGGACTGGCTATTGTTTCGTCAATTTATCGTAATAGAAAATCAACTCGTATTATTCAATCTAATTTGTTGAATAAGTAATATTAATCATAGAAATTAGAAGATTCACAAATTCGAATAAGCATTGATTAAAAATTTACTAGAGTAAATCATAGTAAATCATTGATTCATCTGGTGTCTAAAAGTAGATTGATTAAAAAAATTCTAGTAAATCATTGATTCATCTGGTGTCTAAATATATAATTTATTTATAAATTTACTAGATCAAAAATTTAGAATATTCAAAAAATTTATAGATCCAATGTTACATTCAGTAAAGATTTATGATACATGTATAGGATGTACTCAATGTGTCCGAGCCCCCATAGATGTATTAGAAATGATACCTTAGGACGGGTGTAAAGCTAAGCAAATCAATTCTACTCCAAGAACAAAGGACTGTGTCGGTTGTAAACGATGTGAATCCGCCTGTCCAATAGATTTCTTAAGTGTTTGAGTTTATTTATGGCATGAAACAACTCGAAGTATGGGGCTAGCTTATTGATATATTTCAGAAAACCTTACTTGAATATATTTAATTTTTTTTTTTACCAACAAAAAACCGAGCTCTAAATAATATATTTTATTTTATACTTTTGAACATGGGTTTTTTTGGTCCAAGTGTATCTTGTTTTTACCATGAATGATCTTCCTTGGTTAACAATAGTTGTAGTTTTGCCAATAGCCACGGGTTCTGTAATTTTCTTTCTCCCTTATAGAGGGAATAAGGTAACTAGGTGGTATACTATTTGTATATGAATAATAGAACTCCTTCTAATAACCTATACATTTTGGTATCATTTCCAATTGGACGATCCATTAATCCAACTTACAGACAATTATAAATGGATCCATTTTTTATTTATTTTTATTGGAGATTGGGAATAGATGGAATTTCTATAAGACCTACTTTACTGACAGGATTTATCACTACTTTAGCTACTTTAGTGGCCTGGCCGGTTACTAGAGATTCCTGATTATTCCATTTCTTGATGTTAGTAATGTATAGAGGTCAAATAGGACCATTTTCTTCTCAAGACCTTTTACTTTTTTTCATCCTATGGGAGTTAGAATTAATTCCAGTTTATCTACTTCTATCCATATGAGGCAAAAAGAAACATTTGTATTCAACTATAAAATTTATTTTGTACACTACAGGAGCTTCTGTTTTTTGATTAATAGGAGCTCGGGTATTGGTTTATATGGTTGATGTGATTCCGCCCGAGCCCGCTCAACCGATAACCCGCTGGGGTGCTGACTCGACACGGATGAAGACTAGGCCAATCACAAAAGCTCAAATTAAGAGATTTAAGGACAAACTGGGAGTATTTATACAGGGGATAATCAATCTCAACAGAGCTTGTCCATACTTGAAGATACAAAGCCTATTCTAAGCATCCAAGTGGTGGAAGCCGATACGGACCCGGGTGACGGTTTTGGTACATTTTTGGAGTCCGAGAAGTATGAAATGGTTCCAATGATTTATGGGTTCAATACATATGCCTAAGAGGTCATGGAATCAAGTTAAAGCAGCCTCAAATGCAATCAAAAAGGGCTTGTACGGACAGCATCAACAATTTGGCCGAATTTGCTGTATTGCTTGCTGGCTTTACTGTATTTTACTGTTTTATCCTTTTCTTGTTTTTCCAATCATGGGCAATGTGTGGGACTTCATATTCAGCTTATTTGGCATCCTACAAAGCATCTAGAAGCTGATTTGAAGCTCAAAGAGGTCAAAGATTGATCAAAGTCAACTTGATCAAAAAGGCTAGCATTTTTAGTTTCCTAATTTGTTTTTACTTTTTGTTTTAGGAAACTACCATTACTTTTTGGCTTTTATTTATTTATTTTCTGGAAAAATAACTTTAGGAAGGTTTTTATTTTATTCTTTCAAGGTTTTTATTTTATTCTTTCCATTGTAAATTAATTAATTCCTATTTTAATATAAAGGAATTAATTAATCAAACTTAGATTAGGAAAGGAAGTATAGTTTCAGCCAACTAGGTTTCTTTATGTGTGGTGGCTGGTTTTCTTTATTTTTAGGGTTTTATTTCGTGGCTTTGTAGCCTATTTAAAGGCTTAGTTATCAATAAGAATACAACTTTGATTTGATTAAGAAAATACTTGTGAGATTAATTATCTCTTTGTTCTTTGAGAACACCTAAAACACCATTAGAGAATTGGTTGTTTTAGCTTGACTTATCAATAGGTTTTCCATCCCCTATTGTGGCGTCTACATTATACCAAGGTTTCTAACCACAGGTTGGTTAGGGGTTGAGGTCAATTCCATTAGAACTTGAACTTAATTAAAGATCCAGGCTAATATAATACGGGTTTAGGAGCAGGTCGTCCTAGGTTCGTATCAATGGTTCTAATGAACCAACATTAAATTTTGAAACATCAGCTGATCAATTGTATCCTGTAACACTGGAAATCATTTTTTTTTATTGGTTTTATTGTCAAATCAACAATTATACACTTACATACATGGTTACCAAACACCCATGGAAAGGCACATTACAGTACTTTTATGCTTCTAGCTGGAATATTATTAAAAATGGGAGCGTATGGAGTGGTTCGAATAAATATGCAATTATTACCTCACGCTCATTCTGTCTTTTCTCCTTGGTTGGTCATAGTAGGCATAATTCAAATAATCTACGTAGCTCCAACATCTCTAGGGCAACTTAATTTAAAAAAAAGAATAGCTTATTCCTCCATATCTCATATGGGTTTCATAATTATAGCAATTGGTTCTATAAACGATACAGGACTCAATGGAGCCATTTTACAAATAATCTCTCATGGATTTATTGGTGTTGCACTTTTTTTCTTGGAAGGAACGAGTTATGATAGAATACATCTTGTTTATCCCGAGGAAATGGGTAGGATCGCAATTCGAAAAATATTTATGACTTTCAGTATCTTATCGATGGCTTCTCTTGCATTACCGAGTATGAGCGGTTTTGTTGCAGAATTGATAGTATTTTTTGGAATACTCACTAGCCAAAAATATCTTTTAATTACAAAAATAGTAATTACTTTTGTAATGGCAAATGGAATGATATTAGCTTATATTTACTCATTATCCATGTTATGTAAGATGTTCTATGGATACAAGATTTTTAATGCTCGAAACTCTTATTTTTTCGATTATGAGCCACGGGAGCTATTTGTTTTGCTCTTTATATTGCTACCTGTAATAGATATTGGGATTTATCTGGATTTCATTTTCTCACTATCAATTGATGAAGACGAAGCTATTCTATTTAATTTTTTTAATTGATAGTTTTCCTTAGTAAACAAACCAAAACATCAAACAAAAATCCTATGATTGTGAAAACCGTTCCTTGTAAAATAAGAAAAAAATTTATTCTTTCTTCTCGTAAGTTTAACTAACTAAAATAAAAAAAAAATATGAATTGTAATTCTATTTTAACCAGATATGCAAGCCATTAAGAAACCTTTGAATCATTACATTACATGATTCAAAGGTTTCTCAATGGCTTACACGAAGTTTTCTTATATATATGCTTACATTGTCCTAGGTTTGTATTCGTCAAGCCCTTTCTTCAATTCAATTCGATATTGATGTAAATGAACCATAACTATGCAACCATATTCCTAATAATTAACTCCAAAATAGCATATCCAAATCATAGGAAATCCCATCGATGCCATAATTGTGGAATTTACACTTTTAAAATTTGTTCAAGTATGTAAGTAAATCGCAAATATGGTCCAAGTAATAAATGCCCAAGTCTCTTTAGGATCCTAATTCCAATATGATCCTCATGCTTCATTAGCCCACACCGCTCCCGAAATGATACTATGGTTAAAAAGATAAACCCGAGGCCAATAATACGATAGCTCCAAAGATCTGTAATAATTCCGAGAAGAAAGAAATGAAGTGGTTTGTAAAACATCGTTTCTTTTGTTGACATATTGAATCTCACCAAAAGAAAGTGGATCATTTACGAAATTGTTGATTTTACTAAAAATCCTTATTAGTTTTCAAAATGTAATGACTAAAAGAGCTACTAATAATAACAATCCGCATAAAAGAGCTACATAGCCTAATACCATCTTACAGCTGTACATCATTAACGAATGGGATTGAAGAGCCAAGACTAATATTGTGGATTGATGCATTTCAGTTAAAAGACCCGAAGTAGCAAAGCCTTGGTTAAAAATAGCACTTGGGGCAGTTATTGCATTCAAAGTAACACAATTTTTTTGTTTTTTAAAATAGGGAACCTGATGAATAATGAAAAAACTCCATGAAAGAAAGATTAATGATTCATATAAGTTACTTAATGGTAAATGTCCCAAATAAATCCACCGGGTAACTAATAATCCTGTTATATAGAAAAAAGTACCCATCATGCCCTTTTTTGATGAATCATATAGGCCTACAATTTCATCAACTAATAAGGTTAATAAACGAATTGCAATCACAATTGAAACGATCGAAAAGGATATATGAGTTAATATATGCTCTCAAGTTGAAATAGCATAAATTTTAAAAATTAAATATGGGGTACCTCAATTATAGGAATGGAAATCAAGAACTGATTTCATTATAGAAATTAAGAATTGATTTCATTATAGGACTTACTCTTTTAGAAGATGCCATGCTGCCACTTGAACTCGAACCAAGATGCTCTAGCACTGCTTCCTAAGAGCAGCGTGTCTACTGATTTCATCATAGCGGCTTGCTCGAAATCATAATAACCTATTTTTATTCAATTGTCGAGATTAAAGGAAACAATTCAATGCACTATATTTTAGGAAACATTAAAATTGATGATTAAAAAAAACTTTTTGAAAATTTCAAAATTAAGGATTTAAATGTATCATTTTCAACAAGAATCGTTATTTTTCTCAGTATATCATTATATTTAGTATTAGGGTGTAAGTTTTATTTAACTTAACACTGGGGTTTTCCTGGAGCACAAGAGCTAGGGTAAACTCGTCAGCTGGATACCTATAATACAGAGTTTAAGGGGGGAATATATATCACTTTCCAAGGGGACCGAGAAAAAGGGAAGGAGATATGGAGCCAATGAGTGGCAATTGGTTCAGTGGTGCTATAAAAAACGGCCTTCTATGTGCTATAGTACTCTAAATATATTAGAATATGAATATATATTATAAAAATAATATAAATAGAAAAGACAAATCTTTGTTATTATTGAATTATCAAATCGGTGGGGAAAATAAGAATCCCCACCTTGAAAATTATAAAACATACTTAAAGGAAAGGTGAAATCTTGTGCTTGCTTTTACTATTTTTTCAAACAAAAAAAAAAAATACCGTTTTTAGATTTTCAAATTTCAGTTAACACAAAATTCTTATTCGACTATAAGAGCAAAACAACTTCAATTAATTTAATATTTCTATTGATCGGATCAAACCATTAAAGAATATAAATTATTCCTTTTATTACTTTAATTGTTTTAACTTTGATAAATTATCAATTTTTTTTTACTTTTATAACTTATAAAATATAAAATAAAAATCAAACTAAAAAAAAAAAAAACTAAAACTAGATTACTTTTCTAGTCAAATCAATTCAGATTTTTCCCAATTTTGGATTATTTAGTTGTTGCATAAAAAAAACTTTTTTAATTCCTCGTAGAAAGAGATTTTGCTAATGAAAAAGCTTTCAATGCTACTGAATATCCCTTCCTTTTCCAAATATTTTTCCGAATGCGTTTTTTTGATATAGAGGTGCACTTTTTTGGAATTGCCATTAAAAAATTCTAATAGGTTATTCATTACCAGGGTTAGATGTCAAAGACATCTATTGTTCAAAACCAGTTGCTCTTTACCATTAATTATAATTGTCGATCTATTTATTTTCTAGATTGTACTTCCTTTATAAAAATATGGATCTAGAAAAATCGTATAAAATATTACTAGCAACATAAACAATATGGTGGTTTTTAAAAACTAAATACAAAATTTTTTTATTTGTTTTTTTTTTTTCTATTCCCTACAATTTGATACAACATATAGAAGAAAGATTTGAATTTATTTTATTGGTACTTTTATATCTTCGTTGAAATTGATATCTTCTATATCTATAGAATCTACTATGAAATAGAACTAGAATTGATTGGAGTTGATATGAGAAAAAAAACAAATACATAGAAAAAAACCTGTGCCTTTCTATCTCTATCTAGTTATTTATTAATTTTTTTTTTGTCATCCAAAATTTTATACATGGAATAAAATACATCAAAATGTTTAATAACCCAACCCCTATCTTTATTAAAAAAAAAAAAGAAACTTTAGTAATTTGTTTCTATTAATTATTCATTTTATTCAATTGGTTAAGCTTGATAAATGAGTAAATCTAATTAAATTTTAAAAATTAGAATGAAACTAGTAGTTAATCTGTGAAAAGATAAAGGATAGATGGTTTTATAAAAGCTATTTTAGGAATTCCTTTTTTAAATTTTATATAAAGTCACGTGTTGGAGTCATAGTTTCTTTATCATAACCTTTTCGACAAATGTCTTTTATTGGAATAGAAGACAATCAATCGGTTCAAATTCATTACTGATTCTGAATAATCCAACTAAAAGCAAAACAAATAACTTTCATTTTATAAGTTAAATTAGGGTTATTTATGCTTCATATCACAATAAAAAACTGTTTTTGGTGAAATATTTTATCCTTGCTCTATATATATAAATAATTTATTGTAATACGTAATAGTAAAAAATAAATAAATTTCAATCTTTTGTATCTTCATAAAATTTGCCTTAATAATTTAATAAAAAAATGTATTTCTTTTTCACTAGTAACGTGGTCATATCATTTGACCAACTCTAACCTCTTGATTTGAAATATTTGAGGTAGTTGAGAAAGATTCAGAATAATTAAAGCTAGAAAATTCTATTTCAGTTTTGTATATCTTAACTTTTTTATTAATTGACCCTTTTCAAAAGAAATAAAAGCCCATGAGCATAAACAATTAATTAAGATAAAAATATTGTTTTTTATGGAATACACATGTCAATATTCATGGATCATAACTTTCATTTGCCCTCCCTAGTCGTTTGGGGTTAAGAAGATGTGAAAGTGCCTCTCTCTATATAAGAACAGTTCCGAGGTGTGAAGTGGGAGAGAAGGGATTTCATAATTGGGGTTTTGAATAAGATGACCATTTCATTTTTCATTTTTTTTTTCATATTGAAAAAATAAAGTAATAAGAATGAGAGGTGTTAAGCTTTTTATCATCCTGGTGTTGAGCTGTTTTTCCGCAGAACCTCCCCTACAGTATCGTCACAGCAGTAGAGTTTAACCACCAAGTTCAGGATGGATTGGTGTGGTTCCTCTACACCTAAGACACCAGAATATCGAACCATGAACAAAGAAAGGCATGAGAGAAAAGCATATTGGCTAGTGATTGTGAGGCCCCAATTCTTGACTGGAGGGGACACCAAAGGCCTCTACCTTTCCATCCCTTGGATAGATAAAGAGCGAGCGTAGAGCTTTTGGTTTTTTCATGTTGTCAAAGAGTTGAACAATGGTTTTTTTTATGTTGTCAAAGAGTTGAACAATGAAAATAGATGGCGGGTACCTGATCGAATTGATCACGCCATGTAGGAACAAGGTTCAAGTCTACCGATCTATTAGGATAAACGGCTAGTCTCGCTGTGACCTTCTCTTGAATTCTCAAAACTTCTATCGCTCCACCCCCGTAGGGGTAGAAAACCCATCGCTGTCTTGGCTGTGCTACCAGAAGCTCTAGGGAAGTCAGAATAGGAGAGCACTCATCTTGGGGTGGGCTTACTACTTAGATGCTTCCAGCAGTTATCCGCTCCACACTTGGCTACCCAGCATTTACCGTGGGCATGATAACAGGTACACTAGAGGTGCGTCCTTCCAGGTCCTCTCGTACTAGGGAAAGGTGATGCGAATCAGCCAAAAACCATACAACCGACAACCCGCTGGGGTGCCGATCCGTTATAGATGAAGGTGGGACCGATCACTAGAGCCCTAGCCAAGAAGTTCAAGGACAATCTTGCTGTCTTTATACAAGGAATAAGTCATAGTCAAGAGGGTTTGGCCATATATAAAGAACGAAGGCCTGTTTTACTCATACAAGTAATAGAAGCCAAAACGGGCCGGGTGGCGATTTTGGTACATTTTGGAGTCCGAGAAGCATGAAATGGTTCGAATGCTTTATGGGTTCAATACATATACCTAAGAGGTCATGGAATCATGTTAAAGCAGCCTCAAATGCAATCAAAAAGGGCTTGTACAGACAGCATCAACAATTTGGCCGAATTTGCTATATTGCTTGCTGGCTTTACTGTATGTTACTGTATTAGCCTTTTCTTATTTTTCCAAGCCTGGGTAACGTGTGGGACGTCATATTCAGCTTATTTGTCATCCTACAAAGCATCTAGAAGTTGATTTGGAGCTTAAAGAGGTCAAAGATTGATCAAAGTCAACTTGATCAAAAGGCTAGCATTTTTAGTTTCCTAATTTGTTTTTACCTTTTGTTTTAGGAAACTACCATTACTTTTTGGCTTTTATTTATTTATTTTCTAGACACAAAACTTTAGGAAGGTTTTTATTTTATTCTTTCCATTGTAAATTAATTAATTCCTAATTTAATATAAAGGAATTAATTAATCACACTTAGATTAGGAAAGGAAGTATAGTTTCGGCCAACTAGGTTTCTTTATGTGTGGTGGCTGGTTTTCTTTATTTTTAGGGTTTTATTTCATGGATTTGTAGCCTATTTAAGGGCTTATTTTTCAATATGAAGGGAACTTTGATTTGATTAAGAAAATACTTGTGAGATTAATTATCTCTTTGTTCTTTGAGAACACCTAAAACACCATTAGAGAATTGGTTGTTTTAGCAAGGTAAAATTAGATCCTAAACCTTCTAGAACTCATGATGTTGTGTGTTTTAAGTACCAGGGAGGAGGACACATTGATAACCAATTCCCGAATAGAAGAATCATGGTGTTAAAGGGCAATGGCAAGCTAGAATCGGAAGGTGAAGAAAGTGAGGATGAAGCCAAGCAAGAGGAGGAGGACTTGGAGGATGAACCTGAAACCTTGCAAACATCCAATGCTGAATTAAACTTGCTTTCTAGGAGAGTACTTGCTGCATTCAAAGATGAGGATGAAATTCAAAGAGAGAACATCTTCCACACCCGATGTGAAGTTCAAGGTAAGATTTGTAGTATGATTATTGATAGTAGAAGTTGTACTAATGTAATAAGTAACCTTGTAGTTGATAAATTGGGCTAAAAAACAATAAAACATCCTGAACCATATAGATTATAATGGCTTAATGATAGTGGTGAGATGAAAGTAAACAAACAAGCCAAAGTAAAATTTAGTATAGGTAGATATGAGGATGTAGTGTTATGTGATATTGTACCCATGATTGATGGACATATACTATTAGGTAGGCCATAGCAATTTGATAAAGATGCTACTCATTTTGGTCGAGAAAATAGTATTGTTTTCAAGTTTAAAGGGAAGAAGTTCAAGCTGGAACCATTATCTCCTAAAGAGGTTTACAAAGACCAATTACAAATGCAACAAAGGAGAAAAGCCGAAAAGCTCAAGGAAAAAGCAAGTATGGCACCAACGGCTTCACCATTTTTTCAAGAAGGTAAGAATGAGGTTGCTGATCAAGGTAAGGTTTCTAAGACTCATATTGAGTGGAAAGATCAAGGAAAAACCAAAAGAGAGGGGAAAGAAAGTGGAAAAACCGAGAGATTGGAGAAGGAAGGGAAATCCAAAGGTTTGTGCCAATCCAAGGGGGAAAAAGAAAAAGAAAGAAAAGAAAGGTCAAGTAGCAATTTTTATTTGAGTTTTGGGGATATTAATAAGGTTATTGAGTGTAAGAAACCTTTGCTGGTCATGAATTATAATGAAAATTATTTTAATGAGCAAACTAACTTTGAAGAACTTGAATTGCCAAGTTCAATGATTTCTCTTTTGAAGGAATTTGGAGATGTCTTCCCAAATGAAATTCCAAGTGGACTACCATCCAATCAAGAGGGAAAAGGTGAGCTTGCTGTCCAAGGTAAGTCTTCTAATACTCAGGTTGTGTGGAAAAATTTTATTAAAACCAAGAGTGAGAAATTTGGTGCAAAAGCCGAGAGTGAGGAAGGTGAGATGGTCGTGAGTGGGAAAGGAAAAGGAAGACAAGAATGGAAAAATATGAATTTTTATCATAGCTTTGGTGATGTTAATAAAGTAATTATGAATAAGAAATCATTGCTGACCATGAATTTTAAAGATACTTATTTAAAGATGTCTTTATTGCATAGAACTTTATCTGCATTGTTGAGAGCTTTACTTAGTGGCAATTTGAAAATTTGGGAAATATTGTTTGCTAACTTTAAAAAGTGTAATTTTTACCATAATGAGCATGTATTTCTAGATTTTGTTGTAATAGTGTTTGACCCAGGAAAGTTGGTTTGGTTGCACTTACGAAAGGAAAGGTTTCCTAAACAAAGAAAGTCAAAGCTCATGCCGCCTATGGATGGACTTTTTCAAGTTTTGGAGCGGATAAACGACAATGCCTACAAACTTGATCTACCGGGTGAGTATAATGTTAGTGCTACCTTAAATGTTGCTGATTTGAGGACAAATCATTTTCAAGAGGAGGGGAATGATGCGAATTCGCCCGAACCCATACAACCGACAACCTGCTAGGGTGCCGATCCATTATGGATGAAGGTGGGACTGATCACTAGAGCCCTAGCCAAGAAGTTCAAGGACAATCTTGCTGTATTTATACAAGGAATGAGTCATAGTCAAGAGGGGTTGGCCATATCTAAAGAACCAAGGCCTGTTTTACTCATACAAGCAATAGAAGCCAAAACGGGCCGGGTGGCGGTTTTGGTACATTTGGAGTCTGGGAAGCATGAAATGGTTCCAATGCTTTATGGGTTCAATACATATGCCTAAGAGGTCATGGAATGAAGTTAAATCAGCCTCAAATGCAATAAAAAAGGGCTTGTACGGACAGCGCTAACAATTTGCCCGAATTTGCTATATTGCTTGCTGGCTTTACTGTATTTTACTGTATTAGCATTTTCTTATTTTTCCAAGCATAGGTAACGTGTGGGACTTCATATTCAGCTTATTTGGCATCCTAAAAAGCATCTAGAAGCTGATTTGAAGCTCAAAGAGGTCAAAGATTGATCAAAGTCAACTTGATCAAAAGGCTAGCATTTTTAGTTTCCTAATTTGTTTTTACTTTTTGTTTTAGGAAACTACCTTTACTTTTTCGCTTTTATTTATTTATTTTCTGAAAAAAATAAGTTTAGGAAGGTTTTTATTTTATTCTTTCCATTGTAAATTAATTAATTCCTAATTTAATATAAAGGAATTAATTAATCAAACTTAGATTAGGAAAGGAAGTATAGTTTCGGCCAACTAGGATTCTTTATGTGTGGTGGCCGGTTTTCTTTATTTTTAGAGTTTTATTTCGTGGCTTTGTAGCCTATTTAAAGGCTTATTTTTCAATATTAAGGGAACTTTGATTTGATTAAGAAAATACTTGTGAGATTAATTATCTCTTTGTTATTTGAGAACACCTAAAACACCATTAAAGAATTGGTTGTTTTAGCTTGACTTATCAATAGGTTTTCCATCCCCTATTGTGGCGTCTATATTATACCAAGGTTTCTAACCATAGGTTGGTTAGGGGTTGAGGTCAATTCCATTAGAACTTGAACTTAATTAAGATTTGGGTTGATATAATACGGGTTTAGGAGCAGATCGTCCTAGGTTCATATCAAAAGGTCCTCTCAATGATGTTGTGAACCCAGGTCATGTACCGCTTTAATGGGTGAACAGCCCAACCCTTTGAACATACTACAGCCCCAAGTGGTGAAGAGCCGACATTGGGGTGCCAAACCTTCCCATCGATGTGAGCTGTTGTTGAATATCAGCCTGTTATCCCTAGAGTAACTTTTATCCGTTGAGCGACGGCCTTTCCACTCGACACCGTCGGATCACTAAGGCCATTCGTATTGCGAGAATCCTTAATTCATGAGTTGTAGGGAGGGACTTACGTCACCACAAATAGAGACTAAAGAAGTGTTGGATTCAAAGTTGGTGTTAAAGATTATAAATTGACTTATTACACTTCTAACCATGAAACCAAAGATACTGATATCTTGGCAGTGTTTTGAGTAACTCCCCAACCTGAGGAACCAGGGGCTGTGGTAGCTGCTGAATCTTCTACTGGTACATGGACAATTGTATGGACTGATAGGCTTATTAGTCTTGATCATTACAAAGGTCGATGCTATGACCTTGAGCCCGTTGCTGGAGAAGAAAATCAATACATTGCTTATGTAGCTTACCTCTTAGACCTTTTCGAAGAAGGTTCTGTCACTAACATGTTTACTTCCATTGTGGGTAATATTTTTAGGTTTAAGGCCTTGTACACTCTCGGTGTGGAGGATTTGTGAATCCCTCCTTATACTAAAACTTTCCAAGGACCACCCCATGGCATCCAGGTTGAAAGAGATAAATTAAATAAGTATGGTCTCCCCCTATTGGGATGTACTATCAAACCTAAATTGGGGTTATTTGCTAAGAATTACGATCGAGTAGTTTATGAATGTCTTTGTGGTGGACTTGATTTTACCAAAGATGGTGAGCAAGTAAATACCCAACCATTTATGCATTGGGGAGACCGTTTCTTATTTTGTACCGAAGCCATTTATAAAGCACAGGCTAAAACAGGTGAAATCAAAGGGCATTACTTGAATGCTATTGCAAGTACATGCGACGAAATGAAATAGGTAAAGTGTTACATCTGTCTAGTGGAGATCATATTCATGCTGGCATTGTAGTAGGTAAACTTGAAGGGGAAAGATACATCACTTCAGGCTTTGTTGATTTACTACATGATGATTTTATTGAAAAAGATTGAAGCCGCGGTATTTATTTCATGCAAGATTAGGTGATGCGAACCCGCCCGAGCTCACACCACCGATAACTTGCTGGGGTACTGATCCGATACGGATGAAGACTGGACCGATCACTAGGGCTCAAGCTCAGAGGTTTAAGGATAACCTTGCTTCCTTTATCCAGAAAGTAATTCATTCTCAAAAGGGCTTGTCCATACCTAAAGATAAAAGACCTGTTTTAAGTATCCAAGTGGTGGAGGCTGATACATCGGATACCCATACACCAGACATTTTATATCGGACCCTTGCCTTGGACATCGGAGCCTTGCCTCGGACATCTGATCTCGGACTTCGGACATCAGATGTAACTTAGCTTGGACAGACACCAGTTAGCTCAGCCAGACACAACTTAGCTCGGACAGACATCAATTAGGTCGGCTAGACACAAGTTAGCTCGAATAGACATCAGTTAGCTCGGATAGGCCATAAGTTAGCTCGGACATCAGGCAAACATAAGTTAGCTCGGTTGAAGACATAATTCAGCCTAGATGTCAAAGTCAACTCGTTACCTAATTTGCGATTGACTTTCTTTCTTTTTGGGTTTTTTATTTATCTAGTTCTTGGACAAATAACTTTAGGAAGGTTTTTATTTTATTCTTTCCATTGTAAATTAATTAATTCCTAATTTAATATAAAGGAATTAATTAATCAAACTTAGATTAGGAAAGGAAGTATAGTTTCGGTCAACTAGGTTTCTTTATGTGTTTGGCCGGTTTTTCCTTGGGTTTTTAGGGTTTATTTTGTTTCTTTCAAAGCCTATTTAAAGGCTTATTTTTTCAATAAGAAAAAAAAACTTTGATTTGATTAAGAAAATACTTGTGAGATTAATTATCTTTTTGTTCTTTGAGAACACCTAAAACACCATTAGAGAATTGGTTGTTTTAGCTTGACTTATCAATAGGTTCTCCATCCCCTATTGTGGCGTCTACATAATACCAAGATTTCTGACCATAGGTTGGTTAGGGGCTGAGGTCCATTCCATTAGAACTTGAACTTAATTGAGATCCGAGCTAATATAATACGGGTTTAAAAGCAGGTCGTCCTAGGTTCGTATCATTTGGTATCAGAGCTAAATTTTGTTCAGGTTTGATCTATCTTTATTTACTTTATTTGTTTTTGTGTTATTCTAAAATTTTAGCATTAGGTTAAGGTTGCTTCTATCATCATACACGTTCTGCATCTTAAAAAAAAATTAAAAAAAAAATCATTCCTAGTTGTATTACGATTTCCTAGTTTTATCGTATTTTTGTTTCCTAGTTTGTTGGTTGTTTTTCATCATTGTTCTTGTTAATTTTGGTTTCTATTGATTTTTCTTTGCTGTTTTAATCTTAAATATTTGCATTCATCTATTAAAAAAAAAAAAAAGGAGTTTGCGGCAACATTTAAAAAAAAAAAAAAACTGCATATTTGTGTTTATTTGGAGGTCACGGGTTTGGTGTTTGTTTTGGAGTTGGAATTGCAATTTTGGTAATTATTCTTTCTACTGCAGTTGTTTATGTTCTGTGAGTGAAAAAAAAAAAATGAAAAGGTAAAGCCGAATAAAAAAAAAATTAATATTTCGGTTTGTTGGAGTTTGATTTGTTTGTTGGAGTTGCCGGTTTTTTTGATTATTTATTCAATATTTGAGTTGCTGGGGAATTATTTTGCTGCTGGATATTTGGATTTTGGGTGCTTAAATTATTTGGATTAAAATTAGTTAAAGGAATTGATACAAAACTTGAATTACAAAGAACAACAACCAACAACTTTTCTATATTTTTGTTCTCTTTGATTCTTGGTCGTATTTGAATTTCTTTTTCTAGAATTTTATTCTTGAACTCATAATATATTACCATCTGGTCCAGTTCTTCAAAATTCCAAAGTTTTCTCATTAATTTGCTTTATGTTTTCTAGAAAAACCGAAAATAAGCATTTTCATTCTGTTCGGTATTTGTTTATTTTTGCTTACTGTTTTGTTGATTAGTTTAATTAAAACATACTAGTGATCTAATTGCTGTTTTTTGGGTGTTTTAATTAGAACTTTGAGATAAATCATTGAGTGGAAAAAGGCAAGAGTGTGTGAGCTTAAAAGAGGGTAAAAGCGAAAACAAGTGTGCAAACACAAGTGTCGAGTCCTTATTTGAGTGAAACACGTAAGGGAGTGAAATTTGTAAGGTCCTATTTTATTTATATTGCATTATTATTCTAACATGGCAGATTCTAGAATATGAAAAGGAGATTCACCCTTGAGGATCAATGAGGAAGAGTCCATAGCATTCCATGGCGATGCCCGAGCATATGAATACAGTGGGTGGACATGAGAGCTATTTTGGAGTCAATACAGTGGGTTAATGCTCAATTTGAGCATATGAATCAAAGAATGGGAAGGCTAGAAGCCTCACAAGGAATGGTGAACATAAGAAATAGGCAAGAATTCCATGGAGGACGAGGAGGTCGCAAGAGACCGAGAGAGGAATTTGATGAGGAGCCATTCAGTGGAGACTTTGAGGAAGGCATGGACGAAAATTTTGCTGTCCAAGATAGAGCTGGCCCTGGAAGATTTAGGAGAGAAGATACAGATGATGATCTAGGGAATATCAAGCTAAACATTCCACCATTCATGGGTAAAAGTGATTCGGAAGCATATTTGGAGTGGGAAGAAAATATGGAGATGATTTTTGACTGCCACAACTATTCGGAAGGTAAGAAGGTAAGGTTGGCAGCAATGGAGTTTGGACATTATGCACTCCAATGGTGGACCAATGAGCAAAATACCAGAAGGAGAGTTGGTGATGATTTAATCTCGACATGGTGTCAAATGAAAGGAGCCATCAGGAAACGGTTTGTGCCAACCCATTACCATAGGTTGCTGCATCAAAGGCTTTAATCTTTGTCTCAAGGAAGTAGGTCCATGGAGGATTATTACAAAGAGATGGAGATGTTAATGATGAGGCTGAATATGAATGAGGATAGGGAGGCAACAATGGCAAGATTTCTTGGAGAGTTAAACCGTGACATTGCCAACCAACTTGAGTTACAATAATACTTGGAATTGGAGGAGATGTTGCATGTAGCAATTAAGCTTGAGAACCAATTCAAGAGGAGAGGTGTTAGCACACGGTTTGGAGGAGTCTCTAGTAGTGGAAGGACAAGTTCAAGTGGCTGGAAAAACAATTCTACTTATGAAAGCAAGTTGAAGCCGAAGCTTGGTGAAGAAGCTACGAACCGGCCAAGAAGAGAACTTAAAGCCGAATCTGTCCAAGCCATTAAAGGTGAGGTAAAATCTAAACCTAAACCTCAAAACTCAAGAGAAATTATTTGTTTCAAGTGCCAAGGAAGAGGACATATAGCCAGCCAATGCCCGAATAGAACGATAATGGTAATTAAGGGTAATGGAGAGGTGGAATTCGAGAGTGAGGCAAATGGGGCTGAAACCGAGCAAGAGGAGGATTGCAATGAAGATGAAGCTGAACCTATAGATACATCTAATGCCGAGTTGAGCTTGGTTTCAAGGAGAGTACTTGCTATCTACAAAGATGAAGAGCAGATACAAGGAGAAAACATCTTCCACACTCGCTGCAAAATACAAGGTAAAATTTGTAGCATGATTATAGATAGTGGGAGTTGTACCAATGTGATAAGTAATCTTGTAGTTAAAAAATTAGGCTTGAAAACAATTAAACATCCAGAACCCCTATAGGTTACAATGGTTAAATGATAGTGGTGAGATGAGGGTAAATAAACAAGCCAAAGCAAAATTTAGTATAGGTAGATATGAGGATGTAGTCTTATGTGATATTGTTCCCATGATTGCTGGACATATACTACTAGGTAGGCCATGGCAATTTGATAAAGATGCTACTCATTTTGGTTGAGCAAATAGTATTATTTTCAGGTTTAAAGGGAAGAAGGTCAAGCTAGAACCATTACCTCCTAAAGAGGTTTACAAAGACCAATTACAAATGCAACAAAGGAGAGAAGCCGAAAAGTTCAAGGAAAAAGCCAGTATGGCACCAACGGCTTCACCACCCTTTCAAGGAGGTAAGATTGAGGTTGCTGACCAAGGTAAGGTTTCTAAGACTCATATTGAGTGGAAAGATCAAGGAAAAGCCAAAAGAGAGGGGAAAGAAAGTGGCAAACCCGAGAGCATGGAGAAGGAAGAAAAATCCGAAGGTGTGCGCCAATCTAAGGGAAAAAAAGAAAAAGAAAGAAAAGAAAGGTTTAGTAGCAAATTTTATTTGAGTTTAGGGGATATTAATAAAGTTATTGAGTGTAAGAAACTTTTGCTGTTCATGATTTATAAAGAAAATTATTTTAGTGATCAAACTAACTTTGAAGAACCTGAATTGCCAAGTTCAATGATTTCTCTTTTGAAGGAATTTGGAGATGTCTTCCCAAATGAAATTCCAAGTGGACTACCACCTATTCAAGGAATAGAACATCAAATTGACCTTGTTCCAGGGGCTGCCATACCAAATAGACCAGCCTATAGGAGCAATCCCGAAGAAACAAAGGAGCTGCAAAAACAGGTAAGTGATTTGCTTCATAAAGGATACAGTCGTGAGAGTTTAAGTCCATGTTCTGTTCCTGTTTTGTTGGTACCTAAAAAGGATGGTTCTTGGAGAATGTGTGTTGATTGTAGGGCTATATATAACATCACCATTAAATATAGACATCCCATTCCTAGATTAGATGATATGCTTGATGAGTTGCATGGTGCTTGCATGTTTACAAAAATTGATCTTAGGAGTGGTTATCACCAAATTAGGATGAAAGAAGGTGATGAATGGAAAACCGCATTCAAAACTAAATATGGGCTGTATGAATGGTTAGTTATGCCTTTTGGATTATCCAATACACCTAGTACTTTCATGAGGCTCATGAATCATGTAATACGTCCATTTATTGGTAAATTTGTGGTTGTTTATTTTGATGACATTCTAATATATAGCCGAAATTTGGATGACCATATGGAGCAACTTAGGCAAGTTTTACAAGTTCTTAGAAAGGAAAGATTGTTTGCTAACATTAAAAAATGTGAATTTTGCAAAGATGAGCTTGTGTTTCTAGGATTTGTAGTAAGTGCTGCAGGAATCAAAGTTGACCAAGCTAAGGTGAAAGCAATTCAAGAGTGGCCGGTTCCTACTTTTATCACCCAAGTGAGGAGCTTTCATGGCTTGGCAAGCTTTTATAGAAGATTTGTCAAGGATTTTAGTACCATAGCAGCACCATTGAATGAAGTTGTCAAGAAGAATGTCGGCTTTAAATGGGGGGAAGTACAAGAAAAATCTTTTAATTTGTTGAAAGAAAAATTGTGTAATACACCTTTGTTAGTTTTGCCAAATTTTTCTAAGACTTTTGAAATTGAGTGTGATGCTTCGAGTGTAGGTATTGGAGCTGTCTTAATGTAAGAAGAAAGACACATAGCCTACTTTAGTGAAAAATTAAATGGAGCTTCCCTAAACTACCCGACTTATGACAAGGAGATGTATGCTTTGGTGAGGGCTTTGGAGACGTGGCAGCATTATCTCATGCCAAAGGAGTTTGTGATTCATACGGATTATGAGTCTTTGAAGCATATCAAGGGTCAAGGAAAGCTCAACCAAAGGCATGCCAAGTGGATTGAATTTATTGAAACCTTTCCATATGTGATCCGCTACAAAAAAGGTAAAGAAAATGTGGTTGCCGATGCATTATCCCGAAGGTATGTACTCTTTTCTACCTTAGATGCTAGATTGCTTGGATTTGAACAATTGAAAGGACTTTATAAGCATGATAGTGACTTTGCAGAAATCTTTAGAATCTGTTTGAAACATGGATTTAATAAATTTTACATATTTGAGGGATATTTGTTTAAGGAAAACAAACTTTGTGTGCCTAATTGTAGTATTAGGGAATTATTGGTTCGGGAAGGACATGGGGGTGGTTTAATGGGTCATTTTGGTGTTTTAAAAACTTTATCCTTGCTGCAAGAATATTTTTATTGGCCTAACATGAGGAGAGATGTTGAGAGAATTTGTGAAAGATGTTTGAAGTGCCGAAAAACAAAATCAACATTGAAGCCGCATGGATTGTATAAGCCTTTGCCGATTCCTACTTATCCTTGGGTAGATTTGTCTATGGATTTTATTCTTGGGTTGCCTAGGTCAAGGACAGGTAAGGATTCAATATTTGTTATAGTAGATAGGTTTTCTATGATGGCACATTTTATTGCATTTAATAAAACTGATGATGCATCCAATATTGCTAATTTATTTTTCAAGGAAATTGTGAGATTGCATGGAATGCTAAGAACTATTGTTTCAGATAGGGATGCTAAGTTCTTAAGCTATTTTTGGAAAACTTTGTGGGCTAAATTAGATACTAAGCTTTTATTTTCAACTACTTGTCATCCACAAACTGATGGACAAATCGAAGTAGTAAATAGAACCTTGTCTGCATTGTTAAGAGCATTAATTAGTAGAAATTTAAGAACTTGGGAAGAATGTTTGCCTCATGTTGAATTTGCATATAATAGGTCTTTACATTCAGCAACTAAATTTACTCCATTTGAAATTGTTTATGGTTTTAATCCTTTGACTCCATTAGATTTAACACATTTACCTTTAAGTGAGCGTGCTAATCTAGATGGAAAACAAAAAGCTAATTTTGCAAAGCAGATTCATGAGAAGACACGAGCAAATATTGAGAGGAGGACCGAGCAATATGCAAAGGTGGCTAATCAAGGCTGAAAATCAACAGTGTTTGAACCTGGAGATTGGGTGTGGCTGCATTTAAGGCGATGGTCCTTTTCAAGTTTTGGAGAGGATAAACGACAATGCCTACAAACTTGATTTACCGGGTGAGTATAGTGTTAGTGCCACCTTTAATGTTGCTGATTTATCTCCTTTTGCTGTAGGTGATGACTTCGATTTGAGGAAAAATCATTTTAAAGAGGAGGGGAATGATGCGAACCCGCCCGAGCTCACACCACCGACAACTCGTTGGGATACTGATCCGATACGGATGAAGACTGGACCTATCACTAGGGCTCAAGCTAAGAGGGTTAAGGATAACCTTGCTGCCTTTATCTAAAAAGTAATTCATTCTCAAAAGGGCTTGTCCATACCTGAAGATAAAAGACTTGTTTTAAGTATCCAAGTGGTGGAGGCTGATACATCGGATACCAATACACCGAACATTTTATACCGGACCCTTTCCTCGGACATTGGAGCCTTGCCTCGGACATCTGATCTCAGACTTCGGACATCGGATGTAACTTAGCTCGGACAGACACCAGTTGGCTCGACCAGACACAACTTAGCTCGGACAGACATCAGTTAGCTAGGATAGGCCATAAGTTAGCTTGGACATCAGGCAGACATAAGTTAGCTCGGTTGAAGACATAATTCAGCCTAGATGTCAAAGTCAACTCGTTACCTAATTTGTGATTGACTTTATTTCTTTTTGGGTTTTTTATTTATTTATTTTCTAGACAAATAACTTGAGGAAGGTTTTTATTTTATTCTTTCCATTGTAAATTAATTAATTCCTAATTTAATATAAAGGAATTAATTAATCAAACTTAGATTAGGAAAGGAAGTATAGTTTCGGCTAACTAGGTTTCTTTATGTGTGTGGCAGGTTTTTCCTAGGGTTTTTAGGGTTTATTTTGTTTCTTTCAAAGCCTATTTAAAGGCTTATTTTTTCAATAAGAAAAAAAAACCTTGATTTGATTAAGAAAATACTTGTGAGATTAATTATCTCTTTGTTATTTGAGAACACCTAAAACACCATTAGAGAATTAGTTGTTTTAGCTTTACTTATCAATAGGTTTTCCATCCCCTATTGTGGAGTCTACATTATACCAAGGTTTCTAACCACAAGTTGGTTAGGGGTTAGGGTCCATTCCATTAGAACTTGAACTTAATTGAGATCCGGGCTAATATAATATGGGTTTAGGAGCAGGTTGTCCTAGGTTCATGTTTGGCATATGCCCGCTCTAACCAAGATCTTTAGAGATGATTCCATACTACAGTTCAAAGGAAGAACTTTAGGAAACCATTGGGGAAATGCGCTCGGTGCCGTAGCTAATCGAGTAGCTTTAGAAGCATGTGTACAAGCTCGTAATGAGGGACGTGATCTTGCTCGTGAGGGTAATGAGATTATTCGTGAGGCTAGTAAATGGAGTCATGAACCAGCTGCTGCTTGTGAAGTATGGAAGGAGTTCAAATTTGAATTCAAAGCAATGGATACTTTGTAATCCACTAATTACTTGCTGTTCATTCTCTTAATTGTAATTGAAATTAAACTCAACCTAATCTTTTAGTAAAAGGATTTAGCCAAATACAAAGATTTTATCAATTTTTGATAGATACAGGCCCATCAAGATATACAAGATCTTAAATACAAAATATAAGGCGAAACAACTTAAACATTTCTATTGTTGTATTGGATCCACAATTAATCCTATGGATCCTTAGGATAGGTGCATCTTTTTATTTTTTTATATTATGTATTTTAATTATCATTTTTGTAATTATATTTTTATTTTATATATTATTATATCTTGTTTATATATTATCATACTTGCCGTTTTAGATCATGGATCGAGTCGAGTATCACAATTTCTTCTACCCATCCTATATATTGTCCTTTTCATTCTATGTTGGAATAGAAACTGATCAGTAGGCCAGATTTTACAAAAAAGGGTTCTTCATATTCATACGAGAAAAAACTTTTTCTTTTTCTGATGTGAATTTGACACAACATGGAGGAACCCGCTACTTGCTATTTATAATATAAAAAAAGCATTTTTCAATTATTTTGAATTGAAAAAAGATTTCATCCTATTTTATCATATATAGAGAAGAGATATTCTGGATTCTTCAAGGGATAATCACTTTTTTTTTCAATATCTACTTGTTACTAATTAATAATCCTACCGATTGGATTTATATGCTTATTCTGATTCTAAATTCTAATCGAAATATTCAAATGATTTTTATCAAATGACTATTCATTTATTGTATTTTCATGTAAATAGGGGCAAGAAAGCTCTATGGAAAAATGTCGTTTCGATTCGATGTTGTTTAGGAGAGGGTTAGAATATAGGTGTGGGTTAAGTAAATCAATGGATAGTTTTGGTGGTCCTTTTGAAAATGAAAATACTCGTGTAAATAAAGATCCGATTATAGATCATATGAATAAAAAAATTCCTAATGGAATTAATAGTTACAGTAATGTTGATAATTTAATGGGTGTCAGGAGGTATATTCGAAATTTCATATCTGATGAAACTTCTTTCTTTAGGGATAGTAATAGGGACCATTACTCCATATATTTTGATATTGAAAATCAAAATTTTTGAGACCGACACCGATCATTCTTTTCCAAAAAGTTCTTTTTATAGTTATGCGAATTCTATATCTAAAAGTGACAATCCTCACTATTATCGTTACATGTATGATACTAAATATAGTTGGAATAATCACATTATTAATTGCATTGACAGTTATGTTTGTTCTAAAACCAGTACTGATCATTATATTTTAAGTAGTGGTGTCAATTCCATTGATAGTTACATTTATATTTACATTCGTGGCGAAAGCGATAAGAGTAGTAAAAGTGGAAGTTCCAGTATACGAACCAGTACGGATGATAGTGCAAAAACTCTAAGAAAAAGAGAGTTCGTGAGAGCTCTCACAGAGATAAGAAAAAGAAAAAGGGATTTAGAGAAAGCTCTAACTCAAGTAAAAGAAAACAAATTAAAACTAAATAAAATTTTAAAAGAAAACAAATTAAAGAAAGCTCTAGCTGAAATACGAGACAGAAAAAGTGATTTAGAGATAACTAAAAAATACAAATATTTATGGGTGCAATGCGAAAATTGTTATGGATTAAATTATAAGAAATTTTTTAAACTTCAAATGAATATTTGTGAACATTGTGGATGCCATTTGAAAATGACTAGTTCAGATAGAAAGTTCGTTGATCTAGGTACGTGGGAGCCTCTGAATGAAGACATGGTCTCTAAGGATCCCATAAAATTTCATTCGTAGGATGAACCTTATAAAGATTGTATTGATTTTAATCAAAGAACGACAGGATTAACTGATGTTGTTCAAACAGGCATAGGTCGACTAAATGGTATTCCTATAGCAATCGGGGTCATGGATTTTTAGTGTATGGGGGGTAGTATGGGATTGGTAGTGGGCGAGAAAATCACATGTTTGATTGAGCATGCTACCAATAAATTTTTACCTCTTATTCTAGTGTGTGCTTCTGGAGGAGTAGGTATGCAAGAAGGAAGTTTGAGCTTGATGCAAATGGCTAAAATATCTTCTACTATATATTATTATCAATCAAATAATAAGTTATTCTATGTATCAATCCTTTCATCTCCTCCTACGAGTGGGGTGTCAGCTAGTTTTGGTATGTTGGGAGATGTCATTGTTGTTGAACCAAATGCCTACATTGCATTTGTGGGTAAAAGAGTAATTGAACAAACATTGAATAAGACAATACCCGAGGGTGCACAAGCGGCTGAATATTTATTCCATAAGTGCTTATTTGATCCAATCATACAACGTAATCCTTTAAAAGGTGTTAAGAGCGAGTTATTTTAGCTACATGCTTTCTTTCCTTTGAATCAAAAAATGAAATCAAAAATAAAATTAAGGAGAGCCATATATCTTTATCCTTAATTTTATCCTTAATTTAATATTCAATAAATTATTAAATTTAATAAATTCAAAAATTTATTACTTGTTTTGTGGTAACCAAGTAGTTATTTAGTTTATAGGAAGCAAAGTCAAATTTCCAAGAATGGATTTTTCTTTGGTAACATAATATTGAATGGGAAAAAAAATACATGCGGATACTTTTTTTTTTTATTGATAGCCCTGATTACTAATCAGGTCAGTAAATCTCAATCAAACAAAATAAAAAGAGCAAATTATGTCTCTTTCGTCCATGAAATTGGATGAGGGGGTCCTACATCTTTCTATATCCCTAAAAAATCCCCGATTTTTACTAAGAATCTCTTTTGTCGGATCGTATTATAATGAATTTTTTCGTGAGGGGAAAACCAAAAATGAAGAATAAAGAAAATAATAAAAAAGTGAATTATCATACATATATTGCATGTAGAAAGATGAATAACCCAATTTATTTACTTATTTTATTTACATATTTACACTTTTGATTTACATTAATTATATTATATAAGTACTTAGTGATGTGATTTCGCCCGAGCTCGCTCAACCGATAACCTGCTGGGGTACTGACCCGACACGGATGAAGACTAGGCCAATCACAAGAGCTCAAATTAAGAGATTTAATGACAACCTGGGAGCATTTATACAGGGGGTAATCAATCTCAACAGAGCTTGTCCATACTTGAAGATACAAAGCCTATTCTAAGCATCCAAGTGGTGGAAGCCGATGCGGACCCGGGTAGCAGTTTTGGTGCAAATATGGACAACGGACAGCATGAAATGGTTCCAACTCTTTATGGATTCAATACATATGCCTAAGAGGTTAAGGCAGCCTCAAATACAATCACAAAGGGATTGTACAGACAGCATCAACAATTTGGCCGAATTTGCTGTATTGCTTGCTAGCTTTACTATATTTTACTGTATTAGCCTTTTCTTATTTTTCCAAGCATGGGCAATGTGTGGGACTTCATATTCAGCTTATTTGGCATTCTAAAAAGCATCTAGAAGCTGATTTAGAGCTGAAAGAGGTCAAAGATTGATCAAAGTCAACTTGAGCAAAAGGCTAGCATTTTTAGTTTCCTAATTTGTTTTTACTTTTTGTTTTAGGAAACTACCATTACTTTTTGGCTTTTATTTATTTATTTTCTGGACAAATAAATTTAGGAAGGTTTTTATTTTATTCTTTCCATTGTAAATTAATTAATTCCTAATTTAATATAAAAGAATTAATTAATCAAACTTAGATTAGGAAAGGAAGTATAGTTTCGGCCAACTAGGTTTCTTTATGTGTGGTGGCCGGTTTTCTTTATGTTTTAGGGTTTATTTCGTGGCTTTGTAGCCTATTTAAAGACTTATTTTTCAATAAGAATACAACTTTGATTTGATTGAGAAAATACTTGTGAGATTAATTATCTCTTTGTTATTTGAGAACACCTAAAACACCATTAGAGAATTGGTTGTTTTAGCTTGACTTATCGATAGGTTTTCCATCCCCTATTGTGGCGTCTACATTATACCAAGGTTTCTAACCATAGCTTGGTTAGGGGTGGAGGTCAATTCCATTAGAACTTGAACTTAATTAAGATCCAGGCTAATATAATACGGGTTTAGGAGCAGGTCGTCCTAGGTTCGTATCATTTGGTATCAGAGCCTAGTTTTGTCCAGGTTTGATCTATCTTTTTTTGCTTTATTTGTTTTTGTGTTATTCTGCAATTTTAGCATTAGGTTAAGGTTGCTTCTATCATCATACACGTTCTGCATTTCAAAATAAAATAAAATTGATTCCTAGTTGAATTAGGATTTCCTAGTTTTATCATATTTTTGTTTCCTAGTTTATTGGTTGTTTTTTTTTTCATCATTGTTCTTGTTAATTTTGGTTTTTGTTGATTTTTCTTTGCTGTTTTAGTCTTCAATATTTGTATTCATATATTAAAAAAAAAAAGAAAAAAAAGAAAAGAAAATTCAAACAGATATTAAAAAAAAAAAAAACTGCACTTTTGTTTTTGTTGGAGGCCACGGGTTTGGTGGATTTTTGGTGTTGATCTTTGCTACTGCAGTTTTTTTATGGTCTGTGAGTAAAAAGAAGGAAAAAAAGAAAAAGAAAAAAAAAGAAGAAGGCTGAATATAAAAAATATATATACATATATATCGGTTTGTTGAAAATTGGTGTTGAAGTTTGTTGCTGGAAATTTCTTTTAACTGCTGCCTTGTTGGTTATTTATTCCATATTTAGAGTATTTGGAGAGTTATTTTTGCTGCTGGATATTTGAGTTTGAGTGCTAAATTACTTGGATTAAAATTAGTTAAAGGATTTGATACAAAAACTTGAATTACAAAGAACAACAACAAACAACTTTTCTATATTTTTATTCAATTTGATTCTTGTTCGTATTTGAGTTTATTTTTCTAGAATTTTATTCCTGAACTCATAATCTATTACCATATGGTCCAGTTCTTCAAAATTCCAAAATTTTCCCATTAATTTGCTTTATTTTGCCTAGAAAAGATGAAAACTAGGTTTTGTTGAGTTCTTTCGGTATTGCCTACTTTTTGCTACTGTTTTGTTGATAAGTTAAATTAAGACATACTTGTGATCTAATTGCTGTTTTTTGGGTTTTTTAATTAGAACTTTGAGATAATTCATGTAGAGGAAAAAGACAAGAGAGTGTGAGCTTAAAAGAGGGTAAAAGCCGAAGCTAGTGTGCAAACACGAGTATCGAGACTTTGTTTGAGTGAAACACGTGAGGGAGTGAATATTGTGAGGATTTATTTTATTTTTGCAGTATTTTACTAACATGGCAGATTCTAGAATAAGAAGAGGAGACACACCACTGAGAATTAATGAAGAAGAGTCCGTAGGATTTCATGGTGATCCACGAGCTACCGGAAGTGGTGAGCAAACGGACATGAGGGCTATATTGGAGCAATTACAGTGGATAAATGCCCAATTTGAGCAGTTAAATCAAAAGATGGACAGGTTAGAAACATCCAAAGGAGTGCCCAACATAAGGTTAGATGCTCAGGGAGGTCAAGGTCTAGGAGGCCGAGGGCGACTAAGAGAGGAATTCGGGGGAAGTAACTATGGAAATGACTTGGATGAAGTGTTTGATGACATTTTGGAACCTCAAGAAAGGCTAATCCATGGGAGACCAGCAAGGAATGAAGATGATGATCTTGCCAACATCAAGGTAAACATCCCACCATTCATGGGTAAAAGTGATCCGGAAGCATATTTGGAATGGGAAGAAAGAATGGAGATGATTTTCGATTGTCATCATCATTCGGAGGCCAAGAAGGTGAAGATGGCAGCAATGGAGTTTGGTCATTACGCACTCCAATGGTGGACTAATGAGCAAAATACTCGAAGGAGAGTTGGTGATGATTTAATGAAAGGAGCCATGAGGAAACGGTTTGTGCCATCCCATTACCATAGGTTGCTGCATCAAAGGCTTCTATCTTTATCTCAAGGAACTAGGTCCGTGGAGGATTATTACAAAAAGATGGAGATGCTCATGATGAGGCTAAATATGAATGAGGATAGGGAGGCAACAATGGCAAGATTTCTTGAAGGGTTAAACCGTGACATTGCCAACCAGGTTGAATTACAACAATACTTGGAATTAGAGGAGATGGGGCATGTAGCAATTAAGCTTGAGAACCAATTCAAGAGGAGGGGTGTTAGTACACGGTTTGGAGGAGTTTCTAGCAGTGGAAGGACAAGTTCAAATGGGTGGAAAAACAATTCCACTTATGAAAGCAAGCTGAAGCCGAAGCTTGGTGAAGAAGTTACCAACCGGCCGAGAAGAGAATTTAAAATCGAATCTGCCCAAGCCATTAAAGGTGAGGTAAAATCTGAACCTAAACCTCAAAAGTCAAGAGAAATTATTTGTTTCAAGTGCCAAGGAAGAGGACACATAGCCAGCCAATGCCCGATCTTACTACTGCTGAAACATGGAAGACTTGAAATCTTAGATCAAAACATTAGGGATGGATGATATGAAATGCCTAAACAAGAATTCTTGAATAGTGAACAACCAGAGCTATTACTCACCACATCAAAAAAATTCCATTAATGAAAGATGTAAATCCATTGGAAAATAAAAAATATGCATGTCAGATGAAATGGTTGTTGCTATCTGCTACAATAACAAATCATTCGTTTAACTAAATAACTAAATAAAATAGATAGACATTTCTCTTCGTCTTATGTCAATAGATCTTCTTAATTGACCTTTATATAGATAATACACATTCCAGTTGACCGACTAATTCTAATTGTTTCGAAGCAATCTACAGAGCAGTTCATCCTTTTTAGATATTCTTGGCCAAGAAGTACTGGATTTTCTTTTGGATAGGCCCTAGAAAGAGAAGGAAGGCTGGAATACCAACAGGTGTCTATTATTGAATTCACCTGACCAGATAGTATCCATTTTGGGAACATCCAGTGCCAAAGTCACTGAATGGGTAAGTCACTAGTCCCTAAAACGGACTACGTAATGTACTTTATTTACTGGGTTACGGGGGGGGGGGCATTGTACCAAAGGTTTCTATTGTATCATTATGACCTTGTGTGATTCCTGTTGAAGCATATACTCTGGGGGTGAGGTGGGTGCAGGACAGACGATTTCAAAGTGAACTCCCCATTCATTAGATAAAGAAGATCACCAAGATTTTGTGATCCACTGCCAAACTTATTCCAATTCATTAAGCATTCTCAATATTCAATATTATGCCTTGAAGAGGGCTCAAACCTCCATGCTCTTTAGCACGAGATTTTGAATCTCGCGTGTCTACCATTTCACCACCAAGGCATGTCAAAAGTTAATCGTATTCCATGAATATGATATCTTTCCAGTGTGATGTATGGAGTATATGACAAAGGTGGAGTGTTAGAGTATTTCTATTGATCGATCATGTCATGTAGGCCTGAATCAGACATCCAATTGCTTCGATTTGAATTATCCGGAGGGTGCCTTATCTTATATTTATATATTATATCAAAACGATGGACAATCAAACCTATATCTCGATTCAATAGAAGCCCAAAGAGGTGAGCTGTACAGGGTCCCAAATAATGAGAAATATGTGAATAGGGTCCCAAGTAACGATGTAGGGATCCATATGTGATGCGAATCCGCTCATGCCAGCACAATCGACAACCCGCTGGGGTGCTGACCCGATATGGATGAAGACCGGGCCAATCACTAGGGCTCAAACTAAGAGATTTAAGTATAACCTTGCTGTCTTTATCCAGGGAGTAACTCATTCTCAAGAGGGCTTGTCCATACTGAAAGATACAAGGCCTGTTTTGAGCATACAAGTGGTGGAAGCTGATACTGACGCAGGTAGTGGTTTTGGTGCATTTATGGATTCTGGGCAGTGGGAAATGGGGTCAAATATTCTTTAATTCACTTGATATCATTAATACGTCATGGGAACTGGTCATGGTCAAAGCTAAGCTGGTGATTTAAGTGGTGTGCACATGAGAGAGAAATTGGTCGGGTTTTGCTATATTTTCCATTGGCTGTACTGTATTTTGTTGGGTTGGCTCTTTCTCTTTGCTCCAAGCAAGGGAAACATGTGGGACTCCATAATAATCTTATTTGGCATCCTATAAAGCATATAGAAGCTGATTTTGAGCTCAAATTGGTCAAATATTGATCAAAGTCAACTTAGTCAAAAAGCTAGTATTCTAGTTTCCTAATTTGATTTCTACTTTTTATTTTAGAAAATTACCTTTACTTTTGGTTTTTATTTATTTATTTGCTGGAAAAATAAATTTAGGAAAGTTATTATTTTATTATTTTCATTGTAAATTAATTAATTTCTAATTCAAGACAAGGGATTTAATTAATCCAAATTAGATTAGGAAAGGGTGTGAAATTAGGCAATTTCCTAATTGGATTCTATGTTGGCGGAAATTTCTTAATCCTTTTAGGGTTTTTTTTGGTTCATTCAAAGCATATTTAAAGGCTTATTTTCAATGAGAAATCAAGCTTGAATTTTATATAAAAAATTATTGTGAGATTGAATTCTCTTTGTTTTTTGAACACCTAAAACACCATTAAGTGAATGAGTATTTTAGCTTGACTTATCAATAGGCCTTCCATCACCTATTGTGGCATCTTCATTATATACCAAGGTTTCTAATCACAAGTTGGTTAGGGGTCAAGTTGACCATTAGAACTTGAACATAATTAGATTGCGGCTAATATAACACAGGTTTAAGTGGAGGTTGTCCTAGGTTCGTATCATTAATGATGCGAATCCACTTGCACCCGCACAACCAATAACCCGTTAGGGTGCTGATCCAATACTGATGAAGACTAGGCCAATCACTAAGGCTCAAGCTAAGAGTTTTAAGGAAAAACTTGCTGTTTTGATCTAGGGGGGTAATTCATTCTCGAAAGGGCTTGTCCATACCTGAAAAAGCAAGGCAAGTTTTGATCATACAAGTAGTGGAAGCCGATATGGACCCAAGTAGCTGTTTTGGTCCATTTATGGAGTCCGAGTAGCAAGGAATGGTTCCAAAACTTCATGAACTCAATGAATATCATTAAGAGGACATTTAATCCAGCCAATCCAGAATCAAAAGTATCTAAAAAGGACTTGTATCGACAGCCTCTCAATTTGGCGGAAAATGTACTGTTTTGTCGCAGGCTTTGACTTTTCTTCTTGTCAGACTTATTCCAATCAAGGGGAAACTTGGGGGAATCATTATTAATCATATTTGGCATCCTAAATGGCATATGGAAGTTGATTTGGAGCCCAAACATGCTGGAGATTGGTCGAAGAAACTACTCAACTAGTTTCCTAATTTGATTTTGACTTTTCGTTTTAGGAAATTAGTCTTTTATTTTAATTTTTATTTATTTATTTGATGGACAAATAAGTTTAGGAAATTTATTATTTTATTATTTCAATTATAAATAAATTAATTCCTAATTCAAAATAAAGGAATTAATTAATGCAAATTAGTTTAGGAAACTAAGAAAAATCAGGCACTTTCCTTTTCTCTACTTTCTTTTTCTCAACACTTTGTGTCCGGTTTTGAATTAAATTTTTAGGGATTTTTCTTTGTAATCTTAGCCTAGTTAAAGGCTTCATTTCAATAAGAAATCAATCTTGAATTTTATACAGAAAATTATTTGTGAGATTGAATTCTTTTTGTTCTTTTGAACACCTAGAACACTATTGGTGAATGAATGTTTTAGTTTGACTTATCAATAGGCCTCCCATCACCTATTGTGGCATCTTCATTATATACCAAGGTATCTAATCACAGGTTGGTTAGGGGTCACGGTGACCATTAGAACTTGAACATAATTAGATTCGATCTAATATAATACGGGTTTAAGGGTAGGTAGTCCTAGGTTCGTATCATTTGGTATCAGAAACAATCAAATTATTTATACATGATCAGCCCAGTATTCATACCAACCTAGGATGACCTGTGCCTAAACCTGTATTATATTAGCCCGGACCTAATTATGTTCAAGTTCTAATGGTCACCTTGACCCCTAACAAACTTGATACGAACCTAGGATGACCTGCTCCTAAACCCGTATTATATTAGCCCGGATCTAATTATGTTCAAATTCAAATGGTCACCTCAATCCTTAACCAACCTATGATTAGAAACCTTAGTATATAATGAAGACGCCACAATAGGTGATGGAAGGCCTATTGATAAGTCAAACTAAAACACTCATTCACTAATGGTGTTTTAGGTGTTCAAAAGAACAAATAGAATTCAATCTCACAAATAATTTTCTGCATAAAATTTAAGCTTGATTTCTCATTGAAAATAAGCCTTTAAATATGCTTTGAATGAACAAAATAAAACCCTAAAAGGATTAGGAAATTTCGGCCAACACAAAATCCAATTAGGAAATTGCCTAATTTCACATCCTTTACTAATCTAATTTGGATTAATTAATTCCGTTATTTTGAAGTAGGAATTAATTAATTTACAATGAAAATAATAAAAGAATAACTTTCCTAAACTTATTTGTCCAGCAAAAAAAATAAATAAATAAAAACCCAAAAAATTCAAACGCAAATTAGAAAACGAGTTGACTAGTTTGACAACTAAGCTGACTTATGTCTGATGTCCGAGCTAACTTATGTCTGATGACTAAGCTAACGTATATCTGCCTGATGTCCGAGCTAACTTATGTCTGTCTGAGCTAACTTATGTCTGCCTAATTTTCGATATAAAATGTTCGATGTATAGGTGTCCGATGTAAAATGTCCAATGTATCAGCCTCCACCATTTGGATGGCTAAAACAGATCTTTTATCTTCAGGTATGAACAAACCCTTTTAAGGATGAATAACTTCCTAGATAAAGACAGTAGGGTTTTCCTAAAACCTCTTAGTTTAAGCCTTAGTGATCTGTCCGGTCTTCATCCGTATCGGATTAGTACCTTAGTGAGTTATCGGTTGTACGAGCTCGGGTGGATTCACATCACAACTTGTGATTAAAAACCTTGGTATATAATGAAAGACACCACAATAGGTGATGGAAGGCCTATTGATAAGTCAAACTAAAATACTCATTCACTAATGGTGTTTTAAATGTTCAAAATAACAAAGAGAATTCAATCTCACAAATAATTTTCTGTATAAAATTTAAGCTTGATTTCTCATTGAAAATAAGCCTTTAAATAGGCTTTGAATGTGATGGAATTTGGTGTAGGTTTATGTTGTTGTACCCTAGAGCACAATCATTCAAGGTGTTAGTCAAGAATGATTGTTGTTGGTTCTTGGTTCTTGATTTTGTTTTTTTTTTTTGGGTTTGTTTAGGTTTTGTTTCTGGTTTTAATGGAGGTTTAGGGTTCTTGAGAAGGTTGTTAGCTTTTGGGAAGAAGAAGAAACCAAAAATGTAGGAGTTGAGAGAGAGAGAGCCAAAAATGTTGTTTTTCAAAATCTGTTTTTTGAATATTTTCTTTCTCAACATTTTTCATTACAATTTTCAAACTTTTAAATACATCGAAAAGACAATAAGGCATGCTGCCATATTGAGCAATAAATACAAAAGCATTAAAAGCAACCAACCAAGCCAAACTACCTCAACTAACTCTAATCAATGTGCTGGGCATGCAAGAAACCTTCTTTAATGGGCAGTTCAGCTTGTCTAAGGCATTTTAATTTGAAAACCAGCTCCATTTGACTTGAAAATTGGAGGGAAGCCTTTTTGAATATTAAACTATGTTCTACCCAAAAAACCAGATAAAAAAAAGTCCATTTACCCATTCAAAAGTAATCAAACCCGAGGCAGTTTTGCCCCGTTTTTTGGGCAACAACACTGCACAAGGGTCAGATTGTTTTGGGCTTAACTCAGCCTTCCCAGCTCCAAATTGGGCCATTCTTTTTGGTGCTGCTTCCTCTGCATATTTAGTTTATCATATCCAAAATTCAGGTCTAAATACCAAACCTACTTCAAACGGCATCCAAGGAAGTGGACTTATGTTGCTGGAAATACAATTCCAGCAACTAGACAAAAAAGGCCTTAAGCTAGATAATGAGCGTAGGGCATTACAAAAAGGATATTGTTTTTGAACATTACAAGATAAAATAAAATGCATAAACATAAACAATGTTTGGTCTTTGATGTTGCAAAACAAAGAGTGCAAGTGTAACCGAACTACCTTGCACATTGTGGCAAGATCACCACATTTCAACAGAATGAACAAAGCAAAACCCTAAAAGGATTTGGAAATTTCGGCCAACGTCGAATCCAATTAAGAAGTTGCCTATTTTCACATCCTTTCCTAATCTAATTTGAATTAATTAATTCCCTTATTTTGAGTTAGAAATTAATTAATTTACAATAAAAATAATAAAATAATAAATTTCCTAAACTTATTTGTTCAGGAAATATATAAATAAAAACCAAAAGCAGAGGTAATTTCCTAAAACAAAAGGTAGAAATCAAATTAGAAAACTAGAATACTATCTTTTTTACTAAGTTTATTTTAACAAATATTTACCAATTTAAGCTCCAAGTCAGCTTCTATATGCTTTTTAGGATGCCAAATAAGATTATTATGGAGTCCCACATGTTGCCCTTGCTTGGAGACAAGAGAAAGAACCAACTCAGCAAAATACAGTAAAGCTAGTAGAGAATACAGCAAAACCTGGCCAATTTCTCTCTCATGAGCACACCACTTAAATGACCAATTTACTTCAGCCTTGACCAGTTCCCATGACTTCTTAGTGATGTCAGGAATATTTGACCCCATTTCCCACTGCCCAGAATCCATAAATGCACCAAAACAGCTACCCGGGTCCATATCGGCTTCCACCACTTATATGCTCAAAACCGGCCTTGACTTTCGTTGTTTTGGAAACCTTTCATTTCGTCAGTGCAACCAAATCAAATCTCCTGGGTCAATAATTATCACAAAAAAAATCTAGAAATACATGCTCGTTATGGTAAAAATTTCACTTTTTAAAGTTAGCAAATAATCTCTTCCTAATTTTCAAATTTCCACAAAGTAAAGCTCTTACCAAGGCAGATAAAGTTCTATACAACAAAAACATTTTTAAATAAGCATCTTTATAATTCATGACCAGCAATGGCTTCTTACTCAAGATGGCTTTATTAACATTCCCAAAACTCAAATAAAAATATTTATTTTTCCTTTCTTTTCTTTCTTTTCTTTTCTCACTCACGGTTTCATTGAAATTTACATCACTCTTGGCTTTTTCTCCAAGTTTCTCACTCTCGGATTTGTTAAAAATTTTCCACTTACCCTGGGTTTTAGAGGACTTACTTTGGATAGCAAGCTCACCTTTCCCCTTTTGAATGGATGGTGGAACCATTCGTGCCATACTAGCCTTCTCTTTGAGCCTCTCGGCTTCCATCATTTGTTGCATTTGTAGTTGGTCTCTAAAAACCTCATTCGGGGTTAATGGCTCTAGCTTGACCTTCTTACCTTTAAATCTAGAAACAATACAATTCTCTTTACCATAATGAGTAGCATCTTTATCAAATTTCCATGGTCTACCTAATACAATATGTCCGGCATGCATAGGCACAACATCCATATATTTATTTATGCTAAATTTTACTTTGGCTTGTTTATTCACTTTCATCTCAGTACTATCATTAAGCCATTGTAATTTATAAGGTTCTAGATGTTTAATAGTTGTTAAGCCTAAATTATCAACCACAATATTACTAATTACATTTGTACAACTCCCATTATCAATTATCATACTACAAATCTTACCTTGAATTACATCGGGTGTGCAAGATATTTTCCCTTTGGCCTTGATCCTCATCCTTGCCTACAGCAAGTGCTCTCCTAGAAACCAAGTTCAATTTGGCTTTGGATGCATGGAGTGTCTCGGCTTCATCTTCAAGTTCTTCCTCTCTTTGTTCAGTCTCACACTCACTTTCTTCACTTTCCGATTCTAGCTCGCCGTGACCTTTTAACACCATGATTCTTCCATTCGAGCATTGATTTATAATATGTCCTTGTCCCTGGCACTTAAAATACACAATTTCATAAGTTCTAGAAGGTTTAGGATCATATTTACCTTCATTTTTGTGTGCTTGGACAGATTTGATTTTGGACTCCCTTTTTGGCCTAGTGGTGCTATTTTCTCCAAGTTTCCATTTTTGTCTTGCTTTAAAGGTGGAATTACTTCTCCAAGCACTTGGATTTGACCTCCCACTATTTTTAATTCCTCCAAAGCATGAGCTTACACCCCTCCTCTTGAATTGATGCTCTAATTTAATAGACGCATGCAACATCTCCTCCAATTCCACATATTGTTGCAATTCTAGTTGATTGACTATTTCAAAATTCAAACCACCAAGAAACCTTGCCATCATTGCTTCTCTATCTTCATTCATAAGCATCTCCATCTCCTTATAATAATCCTCCACAAACCTAGTTTCTTGAGATAAAGATTGAAGTCTTTGATGTAGCAACCTACGATAGTGTGATGGTACATGCCTTTTCCTCATGGCTCCTTTCATTTGTCACATGTAGTGATCAAGTCATCACCAACTCTCTTTCAGGTGTTTTGCTCATTGGTCCACCATTGAAGTGCATAATGACCAAATTCCATTGCTGCCAATTTCACCTTCTTAGCCTCTGAATAGTTGTGGCAATAAAAAATTATCGCCATATGCTCCTCCCATTCCAAGTAAGCCTCCGGGTCACTTTTCCCCATGAAAGGTGGTATGTTTACCTTGATGTTGCCAATATCATCATCTACCTCCTTTCTTGGACAGCAACTGTTTCATCCATTGCTTCCTTAAAATCATCTCCAAATTATTCCTTTTCAAACTACTCTTTAGGTCGTCCATGGCCTCCTCGACCTCAACCTCCATGGAACTCTTGCCTTAAATTTGGTCCACCATGAGATGTTTCTATTATGTCCATCCTTTGATTTATGTGGTCAAATTGAGCATTCATCTATTGCAGTTATTCCAAGACAGCCCCCATGTCCGTTTGCTCACCACTCCTCGTAGCTCGGGAATCACCATGGAATCCTACAGATTCTTCTTTATTAATTCTTAGAGGTGGATCTCCCCTCCTCATCCTTGAATCTGCCATGTTAGTATAAATAATGTAAAATAAAATAAATTCTCACCAAAAATCACTCCCTCACGTGTTTCAATCAATCAAGGTCTCGACACTCGTGTTTTCACACTAGTTTAAGCTTTTACCCTCTTTTAAGCTTTCTCACTCTTGCCTTTTTCCAGTCAAAGAATCATCTCAAAGTTCTAATTAAAACACCCACAAAATAGAAATTAGATCACAAGTATGTTTTAATTAAACTTATCAACAAAATAGTAGCGAAAAGAAAGCAATACCGATTGAATTAACAAAACCTAGTTTTCGGCCTTTCTAGGCAAAATAGGGCAAATCACCAAGAAACTTTTGGAATTAATAAGAACTGGACTTGATGGTAGGAAATTAATAATCCAATAATGAAATTTTAGAGAAAAAAATTCAAACTCAAATAAGAATCAATTTGAACAAAATTAAATAGTAGTGTTGGTTGTTGTTCTTGTAATTCTAGTTTTGTATCACTTTCTTTAACTAATTTTAATCCAAATAATTTAAGCACCCAAAATTCAAATATCCAGCAACTTCAAATATTGAATAAATAATCAACAGAATAGCAGTTCCAAGAAATTTCCAGCAACAAATTTCAACACCAAATTCAATAAACCAAAATTTTTTTTTTATTCGGGTGTTTTTTTCTTCTTTTTTTTTTTTTCTTTTTAGTCACAGAACATAAGACAACTGCAGTAGCAAGAATCAACACCAAAATTGCAATTCCAACACCAAACAATCACCAAACCCGTGACCTCCCAAACAAAATACAATTTGTGTACTTTTTTTTTTTAATATATGTTTGGCTTTTCTGTTTTTTTTTCCTTTTTTTTTTTTTTTGGAATATATGAATTCAAATATTTAAGAATAAAACAGAAAGTAAAAATCAACAAAGCCAAAATTAACAAGAACAATGATGAAAAAAAACCAACAAACTAGGAAGCAAAAATACAGTAAAACTAGGAAATCCTAATTTAACTAGGAATGAATTTTTTTTTTTTATTTAAGACGTAGAATGTGTATGATGATAGAAGAAACCTTAATCCAATGCTAAAATTGTAGATTAACAAAAAAACAAAGAAAGCAAATGAAGATAGATAAAACCTGAACAAAATTTGGCTCTTTGATACCGAATGATACAAACCTAGGATGACCTGCGCCTAAACCCGTATTATGTTAGCCTAGATCAAATTATGTTCAAGCTCTAATGGTCACCTTGAACCCTAACCAACTTGTGATTAGAAACCTTGGCATATAATGAAGACACCATAATAGGTGATGGAAGGCCTATTAACAAGTCAAGCTAAAACACTCATTCACTAATGATGTTTTAGGTGTTCAAAATAAGAAAGAGAATTTAATCTCACAAATTATTTTCTGTATAAAATTCAAGCATGATTTCTCATTGAAAATAATCCTTTAAATAGGCTTTAAATAGAACAAAACTCTACAAGGATTAGGAATTTCGGGCACCATAGAATCCAATTAGGAAATTGCCTAATTTCACACCCTCTCCTAATCTAATTTGGATTAGTTAATTCCCTTATTTTGAATTAGGAATTAATTAATTTAAAATGAAAATAATAAAATAATAACTTTCCTAAACTTATTTTTCCAGCAAGGTAATTTCCTAAAACAAAAAGTAGAAATCAAATTAGAAAACTATAATACTAGTTTTTTGACTAAGTCGACTTTGATCAATCTTTGACCAATTTTAGCTCCAAATCAGCTTCTATATGCTTTTTAGGATGCCAAATAAGATTATTATTGAGTCCCACATGTTTCTCTTGCTCAGAGGAAAGAGAAAGAGCCAACTCAGTAAAATTCGGTAAAGCCAATGGAAAATACAGCAAAACCTTGCCAATTTCTCTCTCATGTGCATACCACTTAAATGACCAGCTTTGCTTCGGTCTTGACCAGTTCCCATGACTTATTAATTATATCAAGTGAATTCAAGAATATTTGACCCCATTTCTCGCTACCTGGAATCCATAAATGCACCAAAACCGCTACTTGGGTCCGTATCGGCTTCCACCACTTGTATGCTCAAAACAGGCCTTGTATCTTTGGATATGGACAAGCCCTATTAAGAATGAGTTACTCCCTAGATAAAGGTATCAAGGTTGTCCTTCAATCTCTTATTTTGAGCCGTAGTGGTTGGCCCGGTCTTCATCTATATAGGGTTAGCACCCCAGCAGGTTGTCGATTGTGCGGGCACGGGCGGATTCGCATGAATATGTAAACATAGTGTCTATTTAGATATGTTCAAATGACCCCTTCTCATAATTTGAATGTATATAATCGGGTTCATTGCTCTTCCTGGTATAGTAGATGCTATCACACATACAATCATACTTCATTCGATGGAATTGTTTGTTCTTAAAGGGGATCTTCTATAATTTTGCACGTGAGGGGTTATTTCTTGGTTTCGTCCAGTCATTAATAACTTGATTATTTTTAGATAATAGTATATAGAAACAATGCTCTTAAGGAGTCCTATTGAAACAAAGAAATATAGGCCTGCCTGCCATCCACACTAGCACCCAAGTTTTATGATCCAGCGATTTGATCTATACTATGATTTAACATTCATGGACATTGATAAGATCCTCCCATTTAGCAGCACCTTATGGGATGGCATAACTTTAAAGTTAAGGGTGAGGTTCAAATGAGGAAAGGGTTATGGTGGATACCTAGGCACCCAAAGATGAGGAAGGGCTTAATAAACTACGAAATGCTTTGGGGAGTTGAAAATAAGCGTAGATTAGGAGATTCTCGAATAGGGCCTTTCAAACTACTGCTGAATCCATGGGTAGGCAAGAGATAACCTGGAAAATTGAAACATCTTAGCAGATAAAGGAAAATAAAGTAAAAACGATTATGCAGTAGCCGCGAGTGAAATGGAGCAGCTTAAACCATGAAAACGGGGTTGTGGGAGAGCAATACAAGTGTCATACTGCTAGACAAAGTGGTGGAGTGCTGCACCCTAGATGGAGAGAATCCAGTAGCCAAAAGTATCACTAGCTTACGCTCTAACCCAAGTAGCATGGTACACGTGGAATCCCGTGTCAATCAGCAAATACCACCTTGCAAGGCTAAATACTCCTGGGTGACCGATAGTGAAGTAGTAACGTCAGGGAAGGGTGAAAAGAATCCTCATCGGGGAATGAAATAGAACATGGAACCGTAAGCTCCCAAAGAGTGGAAGGAGACCAGGGCTCTAACCGTGTGCCTGTTGAAGAATGAGCTAGCCACTTATAGGCAGTGGCTTAGTCAAGGGAACCCACCGAAGCCGTAGCGAAAGCTAGTCTTCATAGGGCAATTGTCACTGCTTATGGACCCGAATGTAACACCCCGTCCCGAATCGCACCGGAATCCGTGCACGTTGACCGAGGTTGACCGTTGACCGTTGACTGAAGGGGTCAAAGTTGACTTTTTGACTCGGTGGGAATTTCGAGTTGACCAGGGTACCGTGGCGTAGTGCATGACGCCCTGAGTTCGTAGACTAGTAGCACGTCGAAAACGGAGCTACGGTTTGAAAGTTATGGGCAAAACAAGTTGAAGTGTAAACTGTCTAAAAGGTGCCGGGAGTTGACTTTTTCTTGTGATGTAATTATGAGTTGACTCTTGTATGGTTGTAAAGTACTCGTCGATACGAGTTCATAGACTAGCGGCACGCTTAAATCGGACATCCGGTTAAAAAGTTATGGACGTTTGAAGTTTACCGGATACCGTATTATTTTAATGTTTTTGGGTCGTGAACAGTGAAATGCCACGTGTCAGCTTCTGAGTGGTCCACGTGGCATGAACAGTGTCACACAGGGTTTTAATTTTGAAAAACTCTCGGGGAAGAGAGAGAAAGAGAGAGAAGAGAGAGAAAGAGAGAGAGGAGAGAGAAAGAGAGAAAGAGGACCCGCCGGCCGCCGGCCATTTTCACGTTTTTCCGGCCTAGTTACTGTACACGCGCCGGCCAGCCAGATTGCCCACCTCATTTCCGGCAAAACCTCCAAATTTCACGGCGAACGGCCGCCGGACGCGCCCGGATCGGACGTCCGAAGTTTGGCGGCGATTTTTCCCCTCCACCGCCGGCCACCGCGAATCGGCACTATTCCGGCCGATAAACAGTACACGCGCCATACACCCAGCATCCTCTCCTCAAGTCCGGCCTACCCACCAAAAATCACGGCCATCGGACCACCGACGCGCCGGGATCGGAGCGTTTTCCGGCGAGGGGTCGAAAATCTTCAAACGGTGATTTCTCCGCCGTCCGACCTCCGTTTTGCTCACCGTCGGTCCCGTTGGATTGCTCTCCTCACGATCTACAAATCTGCAAAATTTCACAGCAAACGGCCACCGTCGGAAATTACTGTTCCGGCGACGGTTGCCGGTGACGTGGCGGCCGCCGGAAATCACTGTTCCGGCGAGTACCCCGAAAATTCCGGCCAGCTCCAGTCCGCAGTGTTCGACCTCCTGAACCCAAATCCGACTTCCGTTTCCACCAATTCGCGACGGTTTGGGAGAATTGCGGAGCCGAAACCCGAAAAGCTTCCCGATAAAATTCCGACCCCGTCGGGTACGATCATCGGAAATTAAGACCGGATCTGTGATTAGCATCACTCGAGCTTCGATTCGGTATATAATTCGTAAATTTTAGTTATCGTTTGGTGTTCGCTCCCCGGGTACCCATTTAGGGATTACCCGAATAAAATATTAATATTTGTGGTTTTGGTACTGTGGATGTTTTAGGTGCACGTGCAAGTAGCGGAGTCAATCCTACGGAGGATCTTGATTGAGATACGTGCACAAGGTGAGTGACCCACCTTCAAATTAATTTTGGGAATTTAATTGGTGAATATATAATGTGTGATTTAAATAATTGGAATTTAATTTCTATGTGCCAAATATTTATTTGAATTATTGTGGAATTATTTGTGAATTTATCGGATTTAAGAAAATGTGTATTTCACCAATTTATGCCATGTGGAATTATTTTATGGTTTTGAGGATTTTGAAATTGGTGTGGTTTTAATGGTAAATTGGGCACGATTCGATTTTCAAATATTTCAAGGAAAATATTTGGTTATGTTGGTGATTTCAATTTTTATGAAATATGCCCATAAAATATTATGGGATTTGATTATGATATTTCGAGAATTTATTTATGCTTGGAAAAAATGTGGATATTTGAATTGATAGATTTGGGAGTTGGTGGATTTGAAAATCATGGGATTTATGGTATTAATTATAAGGAAATTGTGGAGAATTTCCCGGTTCAAGCGGATGGATTATGCCCGCTATGTTTATGAAAAATGTGAAATTTGTTTTATAATTTAAATTGTGGATTTTATGATTTTTAGATGCACCGTGCACGTACTGGTGTTCTGATTATGTGATATGGTATATGTGATATGGATATTGTGCACACGGATATGATTAGCGCGCAGGTGGGTGTGAGTAGCGCGCGGTTGATATTATGAGGGTGTCCTGTGGATGCCATCGGAGAGGGCGGCCACCCCCCTTTGGCAGGGACACCAGGTTAGCAGCGGCGCAGTGGGACGCCACGCGACCGTATGCCGGTTTCTTTCTATAACCTCCTGTCTGGCGGTACCTTGGGACGCTGGGTACTGTTGGCGCCACTGGTATATAGTGGGTGCATCAAATGATTTTCAGAACTGTGTTTTAAAAATAAAATGTTTGGACACGGTATTGGAATTAAAAATATAATATTACTGTTCTGGTATTTAATTGATGTCTTGGTTTTCGGGAAATATGAATAAAGGGTTTTGTGAAAATGTTTTAAAAGGGGAACCTTTCCAACTGAGAGAATTGTAAGGGTTTTGAGAGACATTATTATTTCCAAATAATTATTATTTATATACCTATTACCGTGGTATGATAGTGTAGAGTAGTAGGGTCGCTCACTGAGATGATTAGCATCTCACACTCTTAAATTTCGTTCCTCTAGGTACCAGGTAGTCGGTGTTCACTCGGAGCGGACTCGATCTTCCTCGCTGTATTTGTTCGTGCAGTACCTTGTTCTTCTTTTACTGCAGTTGTACTATTTCTTTCACTTTTACTGTATTCTGTATTTTGTAGTACTTCATAAAGCTCTGTATACTGTATGGGACACTTATGTATTTGTATTGCACTGGATTACTGTATTTTTATTTTGGAGTGCTGAAATTTGTGGAACCAGTTCGTCGTACTGTGGGAGGAATAAGGGAACAATTATAGAAGTGTGTTTTCAGTGCAGGAAATTTTGTGGTAAGTTCATCCCTTAGGGGAGGTTCTGCCGGATCTTCCACAGAAGGGTCCGGTAGGGTTTCCCTGGGATCAGGGCTTGTCTAGGGTTCCGGTGGGGAACTTTGGACGGGTCCTGACAGTTGGTATCAGAGCATAGGTTCTTGTAATCCTAAGGGACTGTGCATTGCTGTACAGCCCATCCGTAAATTCCTTCCTTTTGTAATCGTGCTTAAGTGTCCCTGTTTCTAAACTCTTGTTTGTTTCTTCAGTTTTTAATCGATTACGATGAGTCGGCGGGACACACGTAGAACTCGGGAACGCTCGGCTGAGAGTTCCGGGAGTCGATCAAGCCTTAGAGATCTGGTCTCTCAGCTAACTAGAGCCTTAGGAGGTTCAAGCTCTAGTAACCGATCCGTGGATCAGGCTCGACGTTTAGGAGCCGTGGAGTTCGATGGAAGCCAAGGCCCAGCTGCAGCCTTGAAGTGGCTATCCAGCATGGAGAAAATCTTGGAAGAGGGGATGCAGTGCCCCGATGAGGATATGGTGAGGATTTCTGGGTTCATGTTAGAGGGAGACGCCCGGAAGTGGTGGCAAATGGAGAAGACCCGCAGAAGGCATACGTGGGACCAGTTCAAGATTGCCTTCTCTACTGAGTTCTGTCCTCCTGCCTACCGTGAGGCGAGAAGGAGAGAGTTCGAGGGACTGCGCCAGGGAAACATGACGGTGACAGAGTACGAGAGGAGGTTCCGGGAGCTGTCAGAGTTCTGCATGCACTTGATTCCCGACGATCACGCGAAGAAGGTGAGGTTCATAGACGGGTTGAACGAGAGCATCGGCTACACCCTTTCTGGGTCAGTACACCCCACCTATCAGTCCGCCAGGGATGCAGCGCTCGAGCTAGAGAGACAGGCGGAGATACACAGACCCTCGAGGCGCAGACCGTTCGAAGGTTCGTACAGCGGGGTACCTCGACAGGGGGCATCTAAGAAGAGTCATAGTTCAGGCTCAGACAGTGGTGGGTTCAGCCCTCGAGGCAGATTTCAGAGGAGAGGCGGCTATCGTATGCCCCAACCAGCGCGCCATTCCATCAGCGGCGGCACGAGCTCATATCAGCACTCTGGGTTTAGCCCCAAGCCATTCTGCAGACGTTGCAATAGAGCACACCATGGGATTTGCCAGTTTGAGGGTGTGTGCTTTCAGTGTGGACAGGCGGGACATATTAAGAGAAATTGCCCTTATGGAGAGGCGGGAGTGTTAGGGGCGAGCCCACCATCACATCAGGCCAGTGGATCGCGGGGTCAGAGTTCCCGAGGGAGTTATGCAGTAGGAGGTTCATCGGGATCAGTCCCACAGCCTGTTGGACCGAGCAGGGGTAGAGGACGGAGGCCCCAGCAGACAGGGCAGGGTCGAGTGTTTGCGATGACGCAGCAGGAGGCCCTAGCTACACCGGACGTCGTGGCAGGTACGTTGAATATATTTGGTAATGATGCATTAGTACTTATAGACCCGGGAGCAACACATTCATTTATCTCCAAGGAATTCGTCACTCGGGTCGGTATGACCCCTACTCCTTTAGAATGTCTAGTAGAGATAGCCACTCCTGCAGGAGAATCCTTGTGGCCTAGCCAGTTAATCAAGGAATGTTTCTTCTGCATCGAAGATCAAGTGATGGAGGCGGACTTGATCCTGTTGGATCTGTCCGGACTTGATGTAATTTTGGGCATGGATTGGTTGGCAAGGAACCATGCATCTGTAGACTGTTTCAGCAAGGAAGTTACATTCAGGAGGCCAGGGTTGCCAGAAGTAGTATTCCGTGGAGGAGTTGGAAGGCCCTTACCGAGGTTGATATCTACCCTTACCGCCAAGAAGCTACTGAATAAAGGTTGCCATGGGTATTTGGCTCATGTGATAGATACCCGAGTAAGTGGGGTCAGGTTGGAAGACATGCCCGTTGTGAGTGATTTCCCGGACGTGTTTCCTGAGGAGTTACCAGGATTGCCTCCGGAAAGGGAAGTTGACTTTCCCATTGAATTGATTCCAGGCACCGTGCCTATTTCTCTACCACCGTATCGGATGGCTCCAGCGGAGTTAAGGGAGCTAAAGGTCCAGTTGCAAGATTTGGTAGATAAGGGGTTTATTAGACCAAGTATATCGCCGTGGGGAGCCCCAGTTTTGTTTGTAAAGAAAAAGGATGGTAGTCTAAGGCTATGTATAGACTACCGACAACTTAATAAGGTCACCATTCCTAATCGCTATCCGTTGCCAAGGATAGATGATCTATTCGACCAACTCCAAGGTGCCAAGGTGTTCTCCAAGATCGACTTGAGGTCGGGATACCATCAGTTAAGGATCCGAGAGTCGGACATTCCTAAGACTGCCTTTAGGACGAGGTACGGACATTATGAATTCCTAGTGATGTCGTTCGGACTCACCAATGCCCCAGCAGCTTTCATGGACTTGATGAATAGGGTGTTTCGTCCGTACTTGGATCATTTTGTCATTGTATTTATCGATGACATTCTGATCTATTCAAGGAGCCAAGAAGAGCACGTGAGGCATTTGAAGAGAGTGCTCCAAACTCTAAGACAGCATCAGCTATATGCTAAATTCGACAAGTGTGAATTCTGGTTGAATCAAGTGGGTTTTCTCGGACATATCGTGTCGGCAGAAGGTATCTATGTGGACCCTGATAAGGTAAAGGCAGTGTTGAGTTGGGAGCGCCCTACCACTGTGAGGGAGGTACGAAGTTTTCTTGGATTAGCGGGTTACTACCGTCGTTTTATTGAAGGGTTTTCAAGGATTGCCGGGTCGCTTCATAGATTGACCCGAAAGAATGTTGAACTTAGTTGGACGGACAGGTGTGAACAGAGTTTTCAGGAGTTGAAGCAAAAGTTGACATCCGCACCTGTTTTAACTTTACCTGATGGGAATGAAGGTTTTGAAGTTTATTGTGATGCATCCCATCAAGGGTTGGGTTGCGTGCTAATGCAGAATCAAAGGGTGGTAGCGTATGCATCTCGGCAATTGAAGCAGCACGAACAGAATTACCCTACGCACGACTTAGAATTGGCGGCGGTAGTCTTTGCTCTAAAGAAGTGGAGGCACTACTTGTATGGGGCCACGTGCCAAATCTATACCGACCACAAGAGCCTCAAGTATATTTTCACTCAGAAGGAGTTAAATATGAGGCAAAGGCGATGGATGGAGTTGTTAAAGGATTATGACTGTGTGATTAACTATCACCCGGGTAAGGCGAATGTAGTGGCAGATGCTTTGAGTAGGAAGGCTACTGGATCCCTTGCTCACATCCAAGTCATCCAACTACCTCTCATGGTGGAGTTGAAGAAGATGGGGGTGTTAATGCATATGCATCCTTCAGGAGTTCTCATGGCTAGCTTCCAGGTACGACCGGTGTTGGTGGATCGTATAGTAGAGACCCAAATGGAAGATCCTAAGTTGAGGACAATTAAGGGCAAGGTACAAGAAGGTCTTGATCCGGAATTTTCCATAAGGAGGGATGGAGCCCTCGTGTATAAAGGACGACTTTGCGTTCCGGATATCCCAGGACTCAAGAAGGAGATTTTGGAGGAGGCGCATAGCTCGATGTATGCGATGCATCCTGGGAGTACCAAGATGTATCGGACGCTTGTTAAGTATTATTGGTGGATTGGTATGAAGAGAGAAGTGGCAGACTTTGTATCAAAATGTTTGATTTGTCAACAAGTGAAAGCAGAAACACAGAAGCCTTCGGGACTACTCCAACCTTTACCGATTCCCGTGTGGAAGTGGGAAGAACTCAACATGGACTTCGTATTCAAGCTTCCTTCCACACATAGAAGGTACGACGGCATTTGGGTAATCATTGATCGTCTCACCAAGTCGGCACACTTCCTACCGGTACGAGAACGTTTTTCGCCCGAGAAGTTAGCCCAGTTGTTCGTGCAACGCATTGTAAGTCTTCATGGAGTACCGTTAGCCATCGTCTCCGATCGAGATCCGCGCTTTACTTCACGACTATGGCGGAAGTTGGCTGATGCACTAGGAGCAAGACTTAACTACAGCACCGCTTTTCACCCACAATCTGATGGACAAGCAGAGCGCACAATCCAGACATTAGAAGACATGCTAAGGTCTTGCATTATGCAATTTAGCGGTAGCTGGGATGAACAACTGCCACTGATAGAGTTTGTCTACAACAACAGTTATCAAGCGAGTACTGGAATGTCCCCGTATGAAGCTTTATATGGAAGGCAGTGTCGGACACCTTTGTGTTGGAGTGAGGTAGGAGAAGAGAGGCTCCTTGCAACAACTAATGCGGTCGGATCTGAGTATTTAAGGATGACCTTGGACAAGGTGAAGATCATTAGGGATCGATTGAAGGTTGCCCAAGAGAGACAGAAGAGTTACGCCGATGTGCGTAGAAAGGATTTGGAATTCGAGGTAGGAGATTGGGTATTCCTAAAACTATCTCCATGGAAAGGAGTAGTACGTTTTGGACGACGAGGTAAGTTGGGTCCTCGTTATATTGGGCCTTACGAGGTTACGGAGAGGATTGGCCCGGTGGCGTATAGGTTGGCGTTACCGGAAGAGCTAGCTCGAGTACACAACGTGTTTCATGTGTCGATGCTACGGAAGTATATTGCAGACCCTTCGCACGTACTCGAGAGTCCGGATATAGAGATAAGGGAAGATCTTTCGTATGTGGAGCAGCCAGTACAGATTTTGGATCGCGAGGAACGCACGCTACGCAACAAGACTATTCCTCTAGTTAAGGTCTTATGGCGGAACCACTTGGTCGAGGAAGCAACGTGGGAACCCGAAGCACAGATGCGTGAGCAGTACCCGTATCTGTTCCAGTGACGTGCGGAAATTTCGAGGACGAAATTTTTGTAAGGGGGGAAGGCTGTAACACCCCGTCCCGAATCGCACCGGAATCCGTGCACGTTGACCGAGGTTGACCGTTGACCGTTGACTGAAGGGGTCAAAGTTGACTTTTTGACTCGGTGGGAATTTCGAGTTGACCAGGGTACCGTGGCGTAGTGCATGACGCCCTGAGTTCGTAGACTAGTAGCACGTCGAAAACGGAGCTACGGTTTGAAAGTTATGGGCAAAACAAGTTGAAGTGTAAACTGTCTAAAAGGTGCCGGGAGTTGACTTTTTCTTGTGATGTAATTATGAGTTGACTCTTGTATGGTTGTAAAGTACTCGTCGATACGAGTTCATAGACTAGCGGCACGCTTAAATCGGACATCCGGTTAAAAAGTTATGGACGTTTGAAGTTTACCGGATACCGTATTATTTTAATGTTTTTGGGTCGTGAACAGTGAAATGCCACGTGTCAGCTTCTGAGTGGTCCACGTGGCATGAACAGTGTCACACAGGGTTTTAATTTTGAAAAACTCTCGGGGAAGAGAGAGAAAGAGAGAGAAGAGAGAGAAAGAGAGAGAGGAGAGAGAAAGAGAGAAAGAGGACCCGCCGGCCGCCGGCCATTTTCACGTTTTTCCGGCCTAGTTACTGTACACGCGCCGGCCAGCCAGATTGCCCACCTCATTTCCGGCAAAACCTCCAAATTTCACGGCGAACGGCCGCCGGACGCGCCCGGATCGGACGTCCGAAGTTTGGCGGCGATTTTTCCCCTCCACCGCCGGCCACCGCGAATCGGCACTATTCCGGCCGATAAACAGTACACGCGCCATACACCCAGCATCCTCTCCTCAAGTCCGGCCTACCCACCAAAAATCACGGCCATCGGACCACCGACGCGCCGGGATCGGAGCGTTTTCCGGCGAGGGGTCGAAAATCTTCAAACGGTGATTTCTCCGCCGTCCGACCTCCGTTTTGCTCACCGTCGGTCCCGTTGGATTGCTCTCCTCACGATCTACAAATCTGCAAAATTTCACAGCAAACGGCCACCGTCGGAAATTACTGTTCCGGCGACGGTTGCCGGTGACGTGGCGGCCGCCGGAAATCACTGTTCCGGCGAGTACCCCGAAAATTCCGGCCAGCTCCAGTCCGCAGTGTTCGACCTCCTGAACCCAAATCCGACTTCCGTTTCCACCAATTCGCGACGGTTTGGGAGAATTGCGGAGCCGAAACCCGAAAAGCTTCCCGATAAAATTCCGACCCCGTCGGGTACGATCATCGGAAATTAAGACCGGATCTGTGATTAGCATCACTCGAGCTTCGATTCGGTATATAATTCGTAAATTTTAGTTATCGTTTGGTGTTCGCTCCCCGGGTACCCATTTAGGGATTACCCGAATAAAATATTAATATTTGTGGTTTTGGTACTGTGGATGTTTTAGGTGCACGTGCAAGTAGCGGAGTCAATCCTACGGAGGATCTTGATTGAGATACGTGCACAAGGTGAGTGACCCACCTTCAAATTAATTTTGGGAATTTAATTGGTGAATATATAATGTGTGATTTAAATAATTGGAATTTAATTTCTATGTGCCAAATATTTATTTGAATTATTGTGGAATTATTTGTGAATTTATCGGATTTAAGAAAATGTGTATTTCACCAATTTATGCCATGTGGAATTATTTTATGGTTTTGAGGATTTTGAAATTGGTGTGGTTTTAATGGTAAATTGGGCACGATTCGATTTTCAAATATTTCAAGGAAAATATTTGGTTATGTTGGTGATTTCAATTTTTATGAAATATGCCCATAAAATATTATGGGATTTGATTATGATATTTCGAGAATTTATTTATGCTTGGAAAAAATGTGGATATTTGAATTGATAGATTTGGGAGTTGGTGGATTTGAAAATCATGGGATTTATGGTATTAATTATAAGGAAATTGTGGAGAATTTCCCGGTTCAAGCGGATGGATTATGCCCGCTATGTTTATGAAAAATGTGAAATTTGTTTTATAATTTAAATTGTGGATTTTATGATTTTTAGATGCACCGTGCACGTACTGGTGTTCTGATTATGTGATATGGTATATGTGATATGGATATTGTGCACACGGATATGATTAGCGCGCAGGTGGGTGTGAGTAGCGCGCGGTTGATATTATGAGGGTGTCCTGTGGATGCCATCGGAGAGGGCGGCCACCCCCCTTTGGCCGGGACACCAGGTTAGCAGCGGCGCAGTGGGACGCCACGCGACCGTATGCCGGTTTCTTTCTATAACCTCCTGTCTGGCGGTACCTTGGGACGCTGGGTACTGTTGGCGCCACTGGTATATAGTGGGTGCATCAAATGATTTTCAGAACTGTGTTTTAAAAATAAAATGTTTGGACACGGTATTGGAATTAAAAATATAATATTACTGTTCTGGTATTTAATTGATGTCTTGGTTTTCGGGAAATATGAATAAAGGGTTTTGTGAAAATGTTTTAAAAGGGGAACCTTTCCAACTGAGAGAATTGTAAGGGTTTTGAGAGACATTATTATTTCCAAATAATTATTATTTATATACCTATTACCGTGGTATGATAGTGTAGAGTAGTAGGGTCGCTCACTGAGATGATTAGCATCTCACACTCTTAAATTTCGTTCCTCTAGGTACCAGGTAGTCGGTGTTCACTCGGAGCGGACTCGATCTTCCTCGCTGTATTTGTTCGTGCAGTACCTTGTTCTTCTTTTACTGCAGTTGTACTATTTCTTTCACTTTTACTGTATTCTGTATTTTGTAGTACTTCATAAAGCTCTGTATACTGTATGGGACACTTATGTATTTGTATTGCACTGGATTACTGTATTTTTATTTTGGAGTGCTGAAATTTGTGGAACCAGTTCGTCGTACTGTGGGAGGAATAAGGGAACAATTATAGAAGTGTGTTTTCAGTGCAGGAAATTTTGTGGTAAGTTCATCCCTTAGGGGAGGTTCTGCCGGATCTTCCACAGAAGGGTCCGGTAGGGTTTCCCTGGGATCAGGGCTTGTCTAGGGTTCCGGTGGGGAACTTTGGACGGGTCCTGACACGAACCTGGGTGATCTAGCCATGACCAGGATGAAGCTTGGGTGAAACTAAGTGATACGAAGCTAGGACGACTTGCTCCTAAGCCCGTATTATATTAGCCCGGATCTTTAATTAAGTTCAAGTTCTAATGGAATGGACCTCAACCCCTAACCAACCTATGGTTAGAAACCTTGGCATAATGAGACGCCACAATAGGGGATGGAAAACCTATTGATAAGTCAAGCTAAAACAACCAATTCTCTAATGGAGTTTTAGGTGTTCTCAAATAGCAAATAGATAATTAATCTCACTAGAAATTTCTCAATCAAATCAAAGTTGTATTCATATTGAAAAATAAGCCTTTAAATAGACTAAGATTACAAAGAAAAAAACCCTAAAAAATTAATTCAAAACCAGACTCCTATAGGAATTAGGAAACTTGACCGAATTCTAATATGTCCTAAACTAAGTTTCCTAAACTAAATTTGATTAATTAATTCCTTTATTTTGAATTAGGAATTAATTAATTTACAATGGAAATAATAAAATAAAAACCTTCCTAAAGTTATTTATCCTAAAAATAAATAAATAAAAACCTAAGAGTAATGGTAGTTTCCTAAAACAAAAAGTAAAAACAAATTAGGAAACTAAAAATGCTAGCTTTTTTATCAAGTTGAATTTGATCAATCTTTGACCTCTTTGAGCTTCAAATCAGCTTCTAGATGCTTTTTAGGATGCCAAATAAGCTGAATATGAAGTCCCACATGTTGCCCATGCTTGGAAAAATAAGAAAAGGCTAATACAGAAAAATACAGTAAAGCCAGCAAGCAATACAGCAAATTCGGCCAAATTGTTGATGCTGTCCGTACAAGCCCTTTTTGATTGCATTTGAGGCTGCTTTAACTTGATTCCATGACCTCTTAGGGATATGTATTGAACCCATAAATCATTGGAACCATTTCATGCTTCTCGGACTCCAAAAATGTACCAAAACCGTCACCCAGGTCCGTATCGGCTTCTATTGCTTGTATGAGTAAAACAGGCCTTGGTTCTTTAGATATGGGCAACCCTTCTTGACTATGACTTATTCCTTGTATGAAGACAGCAAGATTTTCCTTGAACTTCTTGGCTTGGGCCCTAATGATCGGTCCCACCTTCATTTGTATTGGGTCAGCACCCCAGCGGGTTGTCGGTCGAACAGTCTCGGGTGGATTCGCATCACTAAGTGGAGGTCTAAATTGACTCATGTTGAAGAATCAGTGGATGAGTTGTGGTTAGAGGTGAAATGCCACTCGAACCCAGAGCTAGTTGGTTCTCCCCAGAATGCGTTGAGGCGCAGCAGTTGACTAGACATATAGGGGTAGAACACTGTTTCGGTGCGAACTGTGAGAATGGTACCAAATCGAGGCAAACTCTGAATACTAGATATGATCTCAAAATAAGAGGGGTTAAGGTCGACCGGTGAGACAATGGGGGATAAGCTTCATCGTCGAGAGGGAAACAACCTGGATCACCAGCTAAGGCCCTTAAATGATCGCTCAGTGATAAAGAAGGTAGGGGTGTAGAGACAGCCAAAAGGATTGCCTAAAAGTAGCCACCTTTGAAAGAATGCATAATAGCTCACTAATTGAATGCTCTTACACAAAAGATTAATGGGGCCAAGCGATCTGCCGAAGCTGTGGGATGTAAAAATGCATTCGGCCAAGTAGTGGTAAACGAAGTAGAAGTGAGAATGTTGGCTTGAGTAACAAAAACATTGGTGAGAATCCAATGCCCCAAAAATATAAGGGTTCCTCTGCAAGGTACATCCACAGAGGGTGACGATGAGAATCCACCCGTGCCCGCACAACCCATAACCCACTGGGGTGCTGACCCGATACAGATGAAGATTAGGCTGATCACTAGGGATCAAGCTAAGAGATTTAAGGACAACCTTAATACCTTTATCCAGGGGGTAATTCATTCTCAAAAGGGCTTGTCCATACCCAAAGACACAGGGCCTGTTTTGAGCATACAAGTGGTGGAAGCCGATACGGACCTTGGTAACAGTTTTGGTGCATTTATCGAGTCCGGGCAGCATGAAATGGTTCCAATGCTTCATGGATTCAATACATATGTATAAGAGGTCATGGAATCAAGTCAAGGAAGCTTCAAAGGCAACCAAAAAGGGGTTGTGCGCATGGCATGACAAATTGGCCTGTTTTGCTATATTACCCGCTGACTTTACTATATTTTGCTGAGTTGGCTTTTTCTCTTTCCTCCAAGCAAGGGAAACATGTGAGACTCCATGGAAATCCTATTTGGCATCCTAAAAAGCACATGGAATCTAATTTTGACTTAGTAAAAAAGATAGCATTTTAGTTTCCTAATTTAATTTGTACTTTTTTTTAAGGAAATTACCATTATTTTTTGGTTTTTATTTGTTTTTTTCTCGACAAATAAGTTTAGGAATGTTATTATTTTTATTATTTTTTGGTAAATTAATTAATTCCTAATTCAAAATAAAGAAATTAATTGATCAAAGTTAGATTGGGAAAGGAAAGAGAAAATTCGGTCACATTAAGAAACAACAAGCATGGCCGGTTTTCCCTTTAGTTTTTAGGGCTTTATTTTATTTTCTCTTAGCCTATTTAAGGACTTATTTTTTAGGAAGAACATACCTTTAATAATATGCAGAATTTATTTGTGAGATTGAATTCCCTTTGTTCTCCTTGAACGCCTAGAACACCATTAGTGAATGAGTATTTTAGTTTAACTTATCAATAGGATATCCGTCACCTATTGTACCATTTTCATTATACCACAATTTCATTATACCATGGTTAGGGGTTAATGTGACCATTAGAACTTGAACATAATTAGTTCCAAGCTAATATAATACAGGTTTAGGTGCAGGTGATCCTAGGTTTGTATGATTTGGTATCAGAGCCAAATTGTTTTCAGGTTTGATCTATCTTTATTTGATTTATATTTTTTTTGTGTTAATTTGCAATTTTAGCATTAGGTTAAGGTTGGTTCTATCATCATACACATTCTGCATCTTAAAAAAAATAAATCCATTTTAGTCCTTGTTTTACTGTATTTTTGTTTCCTAGTTTGTTGGTTTTTTTTCATCATTGTTCTTGTTAATTTTGGTTTTTGTTGATTTTCCTTTGCTTTTTTAGTCCTAAATATTTTCATTCATGTATTAAAAAAAAAACAAAAAAACAAAAAGAGTGTGTTTGAGGCAACATATAAAAGAAAATGCATAATTTTATTTTGTTTTGGAGGTCACAGGTTTGGTGATTGATTGGTGTTGGAATTACAGTTTTTGTGTTGATTCTTGATACTGCAGTTGTGTTATGTTCTGTGAGTTAAAAAAAAAAAAAAAGAAGAAGAAGAAAAAGCCGAATAAAAAAAATTTTCAGTTTATTGAATTTGGTGTTGAAAGTTGTTGCTGGAACTTTCTTGGAGCTGCTGTTTTGTTAATTATTTGTTCAATATTTGGAGTTTCTGGAGAGTTATTTTTGTTGCTGCATATTTGAATGTTTGTGTGCTTAAATTACTTGGATTAAATTAGTTAAAGTACTTGATACAAAACTTGAATTATAAGAACAACAACCAACACTATTCTTTAATTCTGTTCGAATTAATTCTTGTTCGTGTTTGAAATTATTTTTCTAAATTTTTATTCTTAAATCTTTAATTTCTTACATATAGTCCAGTTCTTATTGATTCCAAAATTTTCTTGTAATTTGCCTCATTTTGTGTAAAAAGCTGAAATTTAGGTACCTTAAATTCATTCGGTATTGCTTGCTTTTTGCTACTATTTTGTTGATAACTTTAATTAAAACGTACTTGTAATCTAATTGCTGTTTTATGCATGTTTCAATTAGAACTTTGAGATAATTCTTTGAGTGGAAAAAGGCAAGAGTGTGTTAGCATAAAAGAGGGGAAAAGCCAAAACTAGTGTGCAAACATGAGTGTCGAGTCCTTATTCGAGTGAAACACGTGAGGGAGTTAGCTTGGTGAGGTCCTATTTTATTTTTTGTGTTATTCATACTAACATGGCAGAATCAAGGTTGACAAGGGGAGATCCACCACTAAGAATTAATAAAGAAGAATCCGTAGGACTCCATGGTGATTCTCAAGCTATGAGGAATAGTGATTAAATGGACATGAGGGCTATCATGGAACAATTGCAGCGGATGAATGCTCAATTTGACCACATAAATCAAAGGATGGATAGAATAGAAACATCTCATCGTAGGCCGATTGAAGGCAAGGGTTCCATGGAGGTGGAGGTCGAGGAGGTCGTGGATGACCTAGAGAGGAATTTGAAGAGGAAATTTTAGAGATGATTTCGAGGAAGGAATGGATGAAACATTTGCTGTCCAAGAGAGGCTAGGCCATGGGAGGCATAGGAGAGAGGAGGTAGATAGTGATCTTGGCAACATCAAGGTAAACATACCACCTTTCACGGGGAAAAGTGACCCAAAGGTTTACTTGGAATGGGAGGAGCGAATGGAGATGATTTTTGATTGTCATAACTATTCAGAGGCCAAGAAAGTTAAATTGGTAGCAATGGTGTTTGGACATTATGCACTCCAATGGTGGACTAATGAGTAAAGCACCCGAAGGAGAGTAGGTGATGAATTGATCACTACATGGTGACAAATGAAAGGAGCCATGAGGAAGCAATTTGTACCATCACATTATCATAGGTTGCTGCATCAAAGGCTTCAATCTTTATCTCAAGGAAGTAGGTCCATGGAGGATTATTACAACGAGATGGAGATGCTTATGATGAGGTTAAGGGTGAATGAAGATAGAGAAGCAACCATGGCAAGGTTTCTTGGTGGTTTGAATCGTGAAATAGCCAATCAACTAGAATTGTAACAATATGTGGAATTAGAGGAGATGTTTCATATGGCTATTAAATTATTGCATCAATTCAAGAGGAGGGGTGTAGGCTCATGGTTTGGAGGTGTTTCTAACAGTGGAAGATCGAATCCAAGTGGCTGGAGAAACAATCCTACCTTTGAAAACAAGCCAAATCCAAAAGTTGGAGAAGAAAGTTCAAATCAGCCAAAAAGAGAGGCTAGAACTGAATCTGTCTAAGCACCAAAGAATAAGGTAAAATCTGATCCTAAACCTTCAAGACCTAGAGAAATTTTTTGTTTTAATTGCTAGGGACAAGGACACATCGCTAGCCAATGCCCGAATAGAAGAATCATGGTGATAAAGGGTAATGGTGAGCTAGAATCGGAAAGTGACGAAAGTGATTGTGAAACCAAACAAGGAGAGGAAGAACTTGAAGATGAAGCCGAGACATTACATGCACCCAATGCAAAATTAAACTTGGTTTCTAGGAGAGTACTTGCTGTATCAAGGATGAGGATAAAGTTCAAAGGGAAAACATCTTCCGCACCTAATGTGAAATTCAAGGTAAGATTTGTAGTATGATAATTGATAGTGGAAGTTATACAAATGTAATTAGTAACATTGTAGTTGATAAATTAGGCTTGACAACTATTAAACATCCTGAACCATATAGACCATGGCTTAATGATAGTGGTGAATTGAAAGTGAATAAACAAGCTAAGGTAAAATTTAGCATAAATAAATATGTGGATGTAGTTTTGTGTGATGTTGTACCTATGCATGCCAGACATATTTTATTAGGTAGACCATGGCAATTTGATAAAGATGCTACTCATTATGGTCGAGAGAATTGTATTGTTTTTATATTTAAAGATAAGAAGGTCAAGCTAGAGCCATTGACTCCCAAGGAAATGTATAGAGACCAATTACAGATACAACAAAGGAGGGAGATTAAAAAACTCAAGGAGAAAACTAGTATGGCACCAACGGCTTCACCATCCATCCAAGAAGGTAATTCCAAGCTTGTTATCCAAGGTAAGCATTCTAAAACAAAAATTGAGTGGGAAAACCATGAGAAACCTAAAAGTGGAGTAAGAAAAATAGAGAAACTTGAGAGCCATAGTGAGGAACCCAAGAGAAAGGAAAGGTGTATGGTGGCCGAGAGGGAGAAAGGAAAAGAAAGGAAAAATAAAATTTTTTTTTTGAGTCTTGGGGATGTTAATAAAGCTATCTTGAGTAAGAAACCATTACTGGTCATGACTTATAAAGATAGTTATTTTAATGATCAAGCTAACTTTGAAGAACTTGAATTGCCAAGTTCAATACTTTCTCTTTTACAAGATTTTGGAGATGTATTTCCAGATGAAATTCCAAATGGATTACCACCTATTAGAGGGATTGAACATCAAACTGACTTTGTTCCAGGGGCTTCCATACCTAATAGACCTACATATAGAATCAACCTTGAAGAAACAAAGGAGCTACAAATGCAGGTAAGTGAGTTACTTGATAAAGGTTACATTCGTGAGAGTATGAGTCCATGTGCTATTCTTCTTTTATTAGTGCCTAAAAAAGATGGTTTTTGGAGAATGTGTGTTAATTGTAGGGCTATAAATAATATCACCATTAAATATAGACATCCAATTCCTAGATTAGATGATATGCTTGATGAATTGAATGGTGCTTGCATGTTTACTAAAATTGATCTTAGGAGTGGATATCATCAAATTAGGATGAAAGAAGGTGATGAATGGAAGACCACATTTAAGACTAAATATGGGCTGTATGAATGGTTATCATGCCTTTTGGTTTAACTAATGCACCTAGTACAGTCATGAGGCTTATACATCATGTTATACGTCCATTTATTTTTAAACTTATGGTTATGTACTTTGATGATATTTTAGTATATAGTCGAAACTTAGATGAGCATATAGAACATCATAGGCAAGTTTTAAATATTATTAGGAAAGATAGGCTATTTGCTTACATAAAAAGTGTGATTTTTGCAAAGATGAGCTTTCTAAGATTTGTAGTAAATGCTACAGGAATTGAAGTTGATCAATCTAAAGTTCAAGCAATCAAGGAGTGGTTGACACCAACTTTTGTCACTTAAGTGAGGAGATTTCATGGTTTGGCAAGTTTCTATCAAAGATTTGTCAAGGACTTTAGCACCATCGCAGCACCTTTGAATGAAGTTGTAAAGAAGAATGTTGGCTTTAAATGGGGGGAAGTACAAGAAAAATCTTATAATTTGTTGAGAGAAAAATTATGCAATGCACCTTTACTAGTTTTGCCAAATTTTTCAAGGATTTTTGAAATTGAGTGTGATGCTTCGAGTGTAGGTATTCGAGCTGTTTTATTACAAGGAAGACCCATAGCCTACTTTAGTGAGAAATTAAATGGAGCTGCACTAAACTACTCGACATATCACAAGGAGATGTATGCTTTGGTAAGGGCTTTGGAAACGTGACAGCACTATCTCATGCCAAAAGAATTTATGATTCATACGGATCATGATTCTTTTAAGCATATTAAAGGTCAAGGAAAGCTCAACCGAAGGCATGCCAAGTGGATTGAATTTATTGAGACCTTTCCATATGTGATTTGCTACAATAAAGGTAAGGAAAATGTGGTTGCCGATGTGTTATCCCGAATGTATGTATTCTTTTCTACCTTAAATGCTGGATTGCTTGGATTTGAACAATTGAAGGAGCTTTATGAGCATGATAGTGACTTTGGACAAATATTTAGAACTGTTTGAAACATGGATTTAATAAATTTTACATATTTGAGGGGTATTTTTTTAGAGAAAACAAACTTTGTGTGCCTAATTGTAGCATTAGAGAGTTACTAGTTCGGGAAGGTCATGGGGGTGGTTTAATGGGCCATTTTGGTATTTTTAAAAATTTATCCTCACTTCAAGAATATTTTTATTGGCCTAACATGAAGAGGGATGTTGAGAAAATATGTGAAAGATGGTTGAAATGCTGAAAGACCAAATCCACATTAAAACTACGCGGGTTGTACCATCCTTTGCCAATTCCTTCTTATCCTTGGGTAGATTTGTCTATGGATTTTATTCTTGGTTTGCCTAGGTTAAAGACAGGTAAGGATTCAATATTTGTTGTTGTGGATAGATTTTCTAAGATGGGACATTTTATTGCATGTAATAAAACTATGATGCATCTACTGTTGCTAACTTATTTTTCAAAAAAATTATAAGATTGCATGGAATGCCTAGAACTATTGTTTCGAATAGGAATGCTAAGTTCTTAAGTTATTTTTGGAAAACTTTGTGGGCTAAGTTAGGTACTAAGCTTTTATTTTCAACCACTTATCATCCACAAACTAATGGACAAACCGAAGTAGTGAATAGACCTTTATCTACATTGTTGAAAGCATTAATTAGTAGAAATTTAAGAACTTGGGAGGAATGTTTACCACATGTTGAATTTGCTTATAATAGGTCTTTGCATTCAGTGGCTAAATTTAATCCTTTTGAAATTGTTTATGGGTTTAATCCTTCAACTCCATTAGATTTAACACCTTTACCTTTAAGTGAATGTGCTAATCCAGATGGAAAACAAAAAGCTGATTTTGTGAAGCAGATTCATGAAAAGACTAATGCAAATATTGAGAGGAGGACCGAGCAACATGCAAGGAATTCTAATCAACAGCCAAAAACAAGGTGTTTTTGAACTTGGAGATTGGGTTTGGTTGCACCTAAGAGAGGAGATATTTCCCGAGCAAAAGAAGTCCAAGCTTATGCCGCGTGGAGAGGGACCTTACAAAATTGATTTGCCGGGTGAGTATAATGTCAGTGCTACATTTAATGTTGCTGATTTGTCTCCTTTTGATGCAGGTGATGATTTTGATTTGACGGAAAATCATTTTAAAAGGAGGTGAATGATGCGAATCTGCAAGTACCGGCACAACCAACAACCCGCTGGGGTGCTGACCCGATACAGATGAAGACCAGGCCGATTATGATGTGATTCCGCCCGAGCCCTCTCCACCGATAACCCGCTGGGGTGCTGACTCGACATGGATGAAGACTAGGCCAATCATAAGAGCTCAAATTAAGAGATTTAAGGGCAACCTGGGAGTATTTATACAGAGGGTAATCAATTTCAACAGAGCTTGTCCATACTTGAAGATACAAAGCCTACTCGAAGCATCCAAGTGGTGGAAGCCGATACGGACCCGGGTGACTGTTTTGGTACATTTTTGGAGTCCGGGAAGCATGAAATGGTTCCAATGCTTTATGGGTTCAACACATATGCCTAAGAGGTCATGGAATCAAGTTAAAGCAGCCTCAAATGCAATCAAAAAGGGCTTGTACGGACAGCATCAACAATTTGGCCGAATTTGTTGTATTGCTTGCTGACTTTACTGTATTTTACTGTATTAGCCTTTTCTTATTTTTCCAAGCCTGGGCAACGTGTGGGACTTCATATTCAGCTTATTTGGCATCCTAAAAAGCATCTAGAAGCTGATTTGGGGTTCAAAGAGGTCAAAGATTGATCAAAGTCAACTTGATCAAAAGGCTAGCCTTTTTAGTTTCCTAATTTGTTTTTACTTTTTGTTTTAGGAAACTACGATTATTTTTTGCTTTTATTTATTTATTTTCTGGAAAAATAACTTTAGGAAGGTTTTTATTTTATTCTTTCCATTGTAAATTAATTAATTCCTAATTTAATATAAAGGAATTAATTAATCAAACTTAGATTAGGAAAGGAAGTATAGTTTCAGCCAACTAGGTTTCTTTATGTGTGGTGGCTGGTTTTCTTTATGTTCTAGGGTTTTATTTCATGGCTTTGTAGCCTATTTAAAGGCTTAGTTATCAATAAGAAAAAACTTGGATTTGATTGAGAAAATACTTGTGAGATTAATTATCTCTTTGTTCTTTGAGAACACCTAAAACACCATTAGAGAATTGGTTGTTTAAGCTTGACTTATGAATAGGTTTTCCATCCCCTATTGTGGCGTCTACATTATACCAAGGTTTCTAACCATAGGTTGGTTAGGGGTTGAGGTCAATTCCATTAGAACTTGAAGTTAATTAATATCCGGGCTAATATAATATGGGTTTAGGAGCAGGTCGTCCTAGGTTCGTATCATTTGGTATCAGAGCTAAATTTTGTTCAGGTTTGATCTATCTTTATTTGTTTTATTTGATTTTGTATTATTTTGCAATTTTAGCATTAGGTTAAGGTTGCATTCATCCCATACACGTTCTGCATCTTAAAAAAAAATAAAAATTTCATTCCTAGTTGAACTAGGATTTCCTAGTTTTATCGTATTTCTGTTTCCTAGTTTGTTGGTTGTTTTTCATCATTGTTCTTTTAATTTGGTTATTCTTGATTTTCTTTTCTGTTTCAGTCTTAAATATTTGCATACATATATTTAAAAAAAAGAAAAAAAAAGAAAAAAATAAGAGTTTGCGGCAACATTTAAAAAAAAAAAAAAAACTGCACATTTGTGTTTATTTGGAGGTCACAGGTGTGGTGTTTGTTTTGGAGTTGGAATTGCAATTTTGGTAATTATTCTTGCTACTGCAGTTGTTTATGTTCTGTGAGTGAAAAAAATAAAAATAAAAAAGAAGAGGTAAAGCCGAATAAAAAAAAAAAAAGAGAAAAATATTTCGGTTTGTTGGAGTTTGATTTGTTTGCTGGAAATTTGTTGGAGCTGCTGATTTTTTTCTTATTTACTCAATATTTGAGTTTCTGGGGAATTATTTTTGCTGCTGGATATTTGGATTTTGGGTGCTTAAATTATTTGGATTAAAATTAGTTAAAGGAATTGATACAAAACTTGAATTACAAAGAACAACAACCAACAACTTTTCTATATTTTTGTTCTCTTTGATTCTTGTTCATATTTGAATTTCTTTTTCTATAATTTTATTCTTGAACTCATAATCTATTACCATCTGGTCCAGTTCTTCAAAATTCCAAAATTTTCTCATTAATTTGCTTTATTTTGTCTAGAAAAACCGAAAATAGGTATCTTCATTCCATTCGGTATTTGTTTATTTTTGCTTACTGTTTTGTTGATAAGTTTAATTAAAACATACTAGTGATCTAATTGCTATTTTATGGGTGTTTTAATTAGAACTTTGAGATAATTCATTGAGTGGAAAAAGGCAAGAGTTTTTTAGCTTAAAAGAGGGTAAGTCGAAACAAGTGTGCAAACACGAGTGTCGAATCCTTATTTGAGTGAAACACGTAAGGGAGTGAAATTGTAAGGTCCTAGTTTATTTCTATTGCATTATTATATTAACATGACAGAATCAAATAATGAGAAGAGAAGATCCACCCTTGAGGATCAATGAAGAAGAGTCCGTAGCATTCCATGGCGATGACCGAGCTACCGGGAATGGAGACCAAGCGGACATGAGAGCTGTTTTGAAGTCAATACAGCGGGTTAGTGCTCAAGTTGAGCATGTGAATCAAAGAATGGGAAGGCTAAAAGCCTTACAAGAAATGCCGAACACAAGAAATAGGCAAGAATTCCATGGAGGATGAGGTTGAGGACGAGGAGGTCGTGAGAAACCGATAGAGGAATTTGAGGAGGAGAATTTTGGTGGAGACTTTAGGGAAGGCATGGACGAAACCTTTGCTGTCCAAGAGAGAACTGGCCATGGAAGGTATAGGAGGGAAGGAACAGATGACAATCTTAGCAATATCATGATCAACATCCCACCATTCATGGGAAAAAGTGATCCCGAGGCATATTTGGAGTGGGAAGAAAAGATGGAGATGATATTTGACCGCCATAATTATTCGGAGGCTAAGAAGGTGAAATTGGCAGCAATGGAGTTTGGCCATTATGCACTCCAATGGTGGACCAATGAGCAAAACACTTGAAGGAGAGTGGGTGATGACTTGATTACTACGTGGCGACAATTTCAACAGAGCTTGTCCATACTTGAAGATACAAAGCCTACTCGAAGCATCCAAGTGGTGGAAGCCGATATGAACCCGGGTGACTGTTTTGGTACATTTTTGGAGTCCGGGAAGCATGAAATGGTTCCAATGCTTTATGGGTTCAATACATATGCCTAATAGGTCATGGAATCAAGTTAAATCAGCCTCAAATGCAATCAAAAAGGGCTTGTACGGACAGCATAAACAATTTGGCCGAATTTGCTGTATTGCTTGCTGGCTTTACTGTATTTTATTGTATTAGCCTTTTCTTATTTTTCCAAGCATGGGCAACGTGTGGGACTTCATATTCAGCTTATTTGACATCCTACAAAGCATCTAGAAGCTGATTTGGGGTTCAAAGAGGTCAAAGATTGATCAAAGTCAACTTGATCAAAAGGCTAGCCTTTTTAGTTTCCTAATTTGTGTTTACTTTTTGTTTTAGGAAACTACCATTACCTTTTTGCTTTTATTTATTTATTTTCTGGAAAAATAACTTTAAAAGGGTGTTTATTTTATTCTTTCCATTGTAAATATAAATAATTCCTAATTTAATATAAAGGAATTAATTAATCAAACTTAGATTAGGAAAGGAAGTATAGTTTCAGCCAACTAGGTTTCTTTATGTGTGGTGGCTGGTTTTCTTTATATTCTAGGGTTTTATTTCATGGCTTTGTAGCCTATTTAAAGGCTTAGTTATCAATAAGAAAAAACTTGGATTTGATTGAGAAAATACTTGTGAGATTAATTATCTCTTTGTTCTTTGAGAACACCTAAAACACCATTAGAGAATTGGTTGTTTTAGCTTTACTTATGAATAGGTTTTCCATCCCCTATTGTGGCGTCTACATTATACCAAGGTTTCTAACCACAGGTTGGTTAGGGGTTGAGGTCAATTCCATTAGAACTTGAACTTAATTAAGATCCGGTCTAATATAATACGGGTTTAGGAGCAGGTCGTCCTAGGTTCGTATCAGATTATGAGGGCTTAGGTAAGAGGTTTAAGGACAACATTGCTGCCTTTATCCAAGGGATAATTCATTCTCAAAAGGGCTTGTCCATACCCAAAGATACAAGGCCTATTTTGAGCATACAAGTGGTGGAAGCCGATACGGATCTAGGTAGCAGTTTTGGTGCATTTATGGAGTCCCGACAGCATAAAATGGTTCCAATGCTTCATGGGTTCAATAAATATGTCTAAGAGGTCATGGAATCAGGTCAAGGTAGCTTCAAAGGCAACTAAAAAGGGGCTTTGTGCATGGCATGACAAATTGACTGGTTTTGCTATATTACCCACTGCTTTACTGTATTTTGCTGAGTTGGATTTGTCTCTTTCCTCTAAGCAAGGCAACGTGTGGGACTCCATAGAAATCCTATTTGGCATCCTAAAAGGCATATGGAAGCTGATTTGGAACTTAAATTGGTCAAAGATTTTTCAAAGTCAACTTAGTCAAAAAGACAGTATTTTAGTTTCCTAATTTGATTTCTACTTTTTGTTTTAGGAAATTACCATTACTTTTTGGTTTTAGCGAGATTGAATTCTCTTTGTTCTCTTTGAACATCTAAAACACCATTAGCGAATAAGTGTTTTAGTTTGACTTATCAATAGTATATCCATCACCTATTGTGGTGTTTTCATTATACCAAGGTTTCTAATCACAGGTTGGTTAGGGGTTAAGGTGACAATTAGAACTTGAACAAAATTAGATCCGGGCTTATATAGTACTAGTTTAGGTGCAGGTTGTCCTAGGTTCGTATCCGGTGAGTCAAGGCCTAAGATCTAGCCGAAAAGCATAGTCGATGGACAAGATGTGAATATTTTATACTACCCCTTATTGGTCCCGAAGAACAGAGGAGGCTAGGTTAGCCAAAAGATGTTATCGATTCAAGGATGTAAGGTGCCCCTGCTTTTTCAAGGTCAGAAGGGGTATAGAAAATGCCCTGAGCCAATGTTCGAGTACCAGGCACTACGGCGCTGAAGTAACCCATGCCATACTCTCAGGAAAAGCTAAAATGACCTTCGACAAAAGGGTACCTGCACCTGAAACTGGCATAGGTGGGCAGGTAGAGAATACCTAGGGGTGCAAGACAACTCTCTCTAAGGAACTCATAAATAGCCTCATAACTTCAAGAGAAGGGGTGGCTCCCCACAAAGGGGGTCACAATGACCAGGCCCGGGTGACTGTTTTCCAAAAACACAGTTCTCCGTAAAGTCATAATACCATGTATGGAGGCTGAAGCCTGCATAGTGCCGAAAGGTTGAGGAAGTTGGTGACTTGATGACATGGGAGCTGGCGACCGAAGCCCTGGTGAACAGGGGTTGTAACTATAATGATCTTAAGGTAGTGAAATACTTTGTTGGGTCAGTTTCAACGCGCACGAAAGACGTAATGATCTGGGCACTGACTTAAAGAGAGGCTCGGTGAAATAGACATGTCTATGAAGATGCAGACTACCTGTGCCTGGATAGAAATACCCTATAAAGCTTCACTGTTCCCTGGGATTGGCTTTGGGCCTTTCCTGCGCAGCTTAGGTGGAGGGCGAAGAAGGCCTCTTTCTAAAGGGGCCTGAGCCATCAGTGAGATACCACTCTAGAAGAGCTAGAATTCAAACCTTGTGTCAGGACCTATGGGCCAAGGAACAGTCTCAGGTAGACAGTTTCTATGGGGCATAGGCCTCCTAAAAGGTAACAGGGGCATTCAAAGGTTTCTCGGGCCAGACGGAGATTGGCCCTCGAGTGCAAAAGGGGAAGGGAGCTTAACTGCAAGACCCACCCATCAAGTAGGGATGAAAGTCGGCCTTAGTGATCCAACAGTGTCGAGTGGAAGGATCGTTGTTCAACAGATAAAAGTTACTCTAGGGATAACAGGCTGATTTTCCCCAAGAGCTCACATCGACGGGAAGGTTTGGCACTTCGATGTCGGCTTTTCGCCACCTGGGGCTGTAGTATGTTCCAAGGGTTGGGTTGTTCGCCCATGAAAATGGTGGGTTCAAAATGTCATGAGACAATTCGGTCTATATCTGGTGTGGGCATTAGAGCATTGGGAGGATCCTTCCCTAGTACGAGCGGACCGGGAAGGATGTACCTCTGGTGTACTAGTTATTGTGCCCACCGTAAACACCAGGTAGCCAAGTGCAGAGTGGATAACTGCTAAAAGCATCTAAGTAGTAAGCCCACCCCCAGATGAGTGCTCTCCTATTTTGACTTCCCTAGAGCTTCCGGTAGCACAGCTAAGACAGCGATGGGTTTTTCGCCCCTGAGGGGGTGAAGTGACCGAAGTTTTGAAAATTCAAAAGAAGATCACGACGAGATGAGTCGTTTATCATTATGATAGGTGTCAAGTGGAAGTGCAGTGATGTATGCAGCTGAGGCATCCTAATAGACCGGTAGACTTGAGCCTTGCTGCTACATGACCAAATCATCGATCAGGCACTCGCTACATATTTTCATTGCTCAATGCTTTGAAAAAACCAAAAAACCATTGTTTAACTCTTTGACAACATGAAAAAACCGAAAGCTTTGCCCTCCCTCTCTATCTATCCAAGGGATGGAAGGGCAGAGGCCTTTGGTGTCCCCTCCAGTCAAGAGTTGGTGCCTCACAATCACTAGCCAATATGCTTTTCTCTCATGCATTTCTTCCTTCATGGTTCGATACTCTGGTGTCCTAGTGATACGAACCTAGGACGACCTGCTCCTAAACCCGTATTATATTAGCCTGGATCTTTAATTAAGTTCAAGTTCTAATGGAATGGCCCTAACCAACCTATGGTTAGAAACCTTGGTATAATGTAGACTCCACAATAGGGGATGGAAAACCTATTGACAAGTCAAGCTAAAACAACCAATTCTCTAATGGTATTTTAGGTGTTCACAAAGAACAAAGAGATAATTAATCTCACAAGTATTTTCTTAATTAAATCAAAGTTTTATTCTTATTGATAACTAATCCTTTAAATAGGTTACAAATCAATGAAATAAAACCCTAGAACATAAAGAAAACCGGCCACCACACATAAAGAAACCTAGTTGGCCGAAACTATACTTCCTTTCCTAATATAAGTTTGATTAATTAATTCCTTTATATTAAATTAGGAATTGATTAATTTACAATGGAAAGAATAAAATAAAAACCTTCCTAAAGTTATTTGTCCAGAAAATAAATAAATAAAAGCCAAAAAGTAATGGTAGTTTCCTAAAATAAAAAGTAAAAACAAATTAGGAAACTAAAAATGCTAGCTTTTTTATCAAGTTGAATTTGATCAATCTTTGACCTCTCTGAGCTTCAAATCAGCTTCTAGATGCTTTTAGGATGCCAAATAAGCTGGATATGAAGTCCCACACGTTGCCCATGCTTGGAAAAATAAGAAAAGGCTAATACAGTAAAATATAGTAAAGCCAGCAAGCAATACAGCAAATTCGGCCAAATTGTTGATGCTGTCCGTATAAGCCCTTTTTGATTGCATTTGAGGCTGATTTAACTTGATTCCATGACCTATTAGGCATATGTATTGAACCCATAAAGCATTGGAACCATTTCGTGCTTCCCGGACTCCAAAAATGTACTAAAATCGTCACCTGGGTCCGTATCGGCTTCCACCACTTGGATGCTTCGAATAGGCTTTGTATCTTCAAGTATGGACAAGCTCTGTTGAGATTGATTACCCTCTGTATAAATACTCCCAGGTTGCCCTTAAATCTCTTAATTTGAGCTCTTGTGATTGGCCTAGTCTTCATCCGTGTCGAGTCAGCACCCTAGTGGGTTATCGGTGGAGCGGGCTCGGGCGAAATCACATCACCTAGGCGTAGAGGAACCACACCAATCCATCCCGAATTTGGTGGTTAAACTCTACTATGGTGACTATATTGTAGGGGAGGTCCTACGAAAAAATAGCTTGATGTTAGGATGATAAAAAGCTTAACACCTCTCATTCTTATTATTTTATTTTTTCAATATGAAAAAAAAATGAAAAATGAAAAGGTCATCTTATTCAAAACCCCAATGATTAAATCCCTTCTCTCCCACTTCACACCTCCAAACACACCGTTCTTATATAGAGAGAGGTTCTTTCATATATTCTTAACCCTGAAACGACTAGGGAAAGGAAAGGTTCATTTTTTTAGGGTACTCCCAGGAACAGATCCAGTGGAGATGGGCTGGGGCCTATAGCTTAGAAGATTAGAGCATGTGGTTATGAACAACAGTATCGGGGGTTTGTATCCTTCCTGGCCCACAACTAGCCAAAAAGGGAAGGTCCTTTCCCTTTGGGGGTGGGAAAAACATGATCGCGATTGTGGACCCCAAGCAATGGAATTTGGGCATGGGTCTTTTGTCGAAATGGAACGGCCTTCCTCTTCCTTTTTATTTATCATTAATGGTGGATAAATTAAATATAATATGCCCAGCCCCAAGCCTGAATCAAACATTTTTTTTTTGTTTTATGGCTCGTAATTCTTCCTCAACCAGTATGGGGCAGAATACCTAAGAAAGTACAAGTATTAGTAGCATAGCAAAAATATGTTCCTTGCCATTAATATATTTGCTTGCGGTAATTATGGCCTCCCAAGCAAATCGATGACTGCATCTTTGATGCATTTGCTAGTACATCTGAAAATTCTTAATTGGATAGTTGTAAATAGCCCCAGACTATGGAACAAAGGATTATCTCAGACCTACGCCGAGGTATTGATGGTGATTCTCAAATATCGCATAATAGAATGTGATATGATGAGATAGAATGCAATAGAAATAAAGACACAGAGAATGAGTTACCTACTCTTAACGGTCAAAGCGAACCCTTTCCTTCTGAATTCTTTAATTCGGAATGAATCAAATCTCCCTAAGTAGGATTCGAACCTACGACCAGTCAGTAAACAGCCGACTGCTCTACCACTGAGCTACTGAGGAACAATAGGAGATTAGATATGATATAGTTCAATTCCCATTCTCAACCTATGACCAATATAAGCTCGAAGCTTCCTTTGTAACTCCTAGAACTTCTTCATAATGGCTCCATTCCATGCCTCGTTCCATCCATATCCCAATTCCATTCATTTAATATCCCTTTGGTGTCATTGAGATAAGAGATGTCGTTTCTAGTCTATCTCTTTCTATTGCTATATATATATGGAAAGTTTAAAAATCTTCATATAATAAACAAGAAATTGCAATAGAAAAGAAAAAAGGGAGGTTTGTGATGATTTTTAAATCTTTTATACTACATAATATAGTATCCTTATGCATGAAGATAATCAATATCGTCGTTGTGGTCGGACTCGATTATGGATTTCTGACCACATTCTCCATAGGGTCGTCTTATCTTTTCCTTCTCTAAGCTCGCATTATGGAAGAAGGAGAGGAAGGAATCGAGAAGAAAGATCAGCAACAATTGATTTTATTACGGGATAGCTCATGATGTTCATATTGATTTATTATATGCCTCTGCATCTAGCATTGGGTAGACCTCATACAATAACTATCCTAGCTCTACTGTATCTTTTGTTTCATTTCTTATGGAACAATAACAAACACTTTTTTTGATAATGGATCTACTAACAAAAATTCAATGCGTAATCTTAGCATTCAATGTGTATTCCTGAATAATCTCATTTTTCAATTATTCAATCATTTCATTTTACTAAGTTCAATGTTAGTCAGATTAGTCAACATCTATATGTTTCAATGCAACAACAAGATGTTATTTGTAACAAGTAGTCTTGTTGGTTGTTAATTGGTCACATTTTATTCATGAAATGGGTTGGGTTGGTATTAGTCCGGATACAGCAAAATAATTCTATTAGATCTAATGTACTTATTAGATCTAATATGTACCTTGTGTTAGAATTGAAAATTTCTATGGTTTAAATCTATAGTATTCTCTTATTTATTACTTGTGTCTACTATTTAGGCATAATACCACCACCCATTGTTACTAAGAAACTGAAAGAAACCTCAAAAATGAAAGAAAGGGGGGAAAGTGAGGAAGAAGCAAATGTAGAAATAGAAACAACTTCATAAACGAGGGGGACTAAATAGGAACAAGAGAAATCCACTGAAGAAAATCCTTCTCCTTCCCTTTTTTGGGAGGAAAAGGAGGATTTGGACAAAATTGATGCAACACAAGAGATATGAGACACGCTATAAACATAGACCCATTTATGAAACTTATTATATGGATGTAGATGAAAATCAAGAAAATTCAAAGTTAGAAATAGTTACAGGAAAAAAAAAAGATCTACTTTCGGGTGAAAAACCTCTCGTTAATATTCTTTTCTACTATAAACAATGGAATAGGCCATTTTGGTATATAAAAAAAAAATCAATTTGAAAATATTTTTTTTTATATATGTCAAAGTGATGGAAAAGAAAGAATATCTTTTACATACCCACCCAGTTTGTTAACTTTTTTGGAAATGATACAAGGAAAGATGTCTCTGTTTACAGCAGATAAACCCTCTTCTGCTGAATTATAAAATAATTGGACTGATAGCAATGAACAAAAAAGAAAAGACCTAAACAAAAAATTTATAAATAGAGTCAAAGCTCTAGATAAAACTTTAGATAGGATATTTTTTGTTTGGGATATACTCGAAAAAAAGACTAGATTTTGTAATGATAATCCTCAAAATGAATACTTACCTAAAATATATGATCCTTTTTTGAATGGCCCCTATTGGGGACAAATCACAAATTTTTTTTCAACTACAATCCTAAATGAAACTTCCAGAAAAAAAAAATAATATTAACATAGAGGGTTTTTGGATAAATAAGATTCATAGTATCCTTCTTATTTTTAATTACCTACAATTTGAACAGATAAAAAATCCATTTGTAAAAAACAATTAACAGCAAAAATTTTATATTTCTTGAACTTATTGAAAAACCACCATCAAGTTTAAAATTTTAAAGAGCTTTCTTTACTTCTCGAAGAAGAACAAATAAAAATTGATTCAGAAAATAACAAAAAAAATTATAAATTTCTATTTGATGCAGTTATAAAAGACCCTAACGATAAAAAAATTAGAAAAAAACCTATCCAACGAAAATAAATTAGTAAAAAAGTTCCTCGATGGTCGTACAAATTACTTAATGATTTGGAACAATAGGAGGGAGAAAGCGCAGAGGGGGTGGAAATGGAATATGAGATTCAATCATGAAAATCCAAACGTGTAGTGATTTTGACTGATAACCTACAGACTGTTGATACTAATACCAAAGATACTAATAATCCCGATGAAATAGAGGAAGTGGCTTTGATACGTTATTCACAACAACCGAATTTTCATCAAGACATAATAAAAGGTTCTATGCACGCTCAAAGATGCAAAACAGTTATTTGGAAACTCTTTCAAGCAAATATACATTCACCCTTTTTTTTGGATAGAATCGAAAAATGATATATTTTTTTTCTTTTGATATCTTTAAGCCGATGAATATGTTTTTTAAAAATTGAATGTGGAAAAACACAAAATTAACAATTTCAGATTATACAGAGAAAAGCCAAAAGGCACTGAGAAAAACAAAGAAAAAGATAAAATAGAAGAAGACAAAAGACGAGAAAAAGCATGTATAGAAATAGCATAAGCATGGGATAATATTATATTTGCTCAAATACTAAGAGGTCTTGTGTTAATAACCCAATCTATTTTTAGAAAATATATTCTATTACCCTTGTTGAAAATAGTTAAAAATATTATACGTATACTGCTGTTTCAATTTCCCAAATGGTCTAAGGATTTAAAGGATTGGAATAGATAAATGCATATTAAATGCACTTATAATGGTTTCCAATTATCAGAAACAGAATTTCTGAAACACTAGCTAATAGACGATATTCGAATAAAGATCCTATTTCCTTTTGTCTGAAACCTTGTCACAAATCTAAGCTATACAAAACTTAACATGCTATAATGAAGAAGAAAGGATAAAAAAATGATTTCTGTTTTTTAACAGTTTGGGGAATGGAAATTGAACTGCCTTTTAGCTCTCCCTAAAACCACCTTTGAGTTGTTGAACCTATTTTTAAAGAACTCAACAAAAAAACTAGAAAATGGAAAAAGCAGCATTTTCTAGTTCTAATAATTTTACAAGAAAAAACAAAAAATTTTCTAAATATTTCAAAAGACATAAAAAACCAGTTTAGTGAAATCATTCTATTTCTAAAAGAAATAGTAAAAGAACTCGAAAAAATAAATCCAATTGTATTATTTGGCTTGAGAGAACTAGAAATATATCAATTAAGTGAAACTAAAAAAGAAAAAGATTCAATAAGAAATAATACAAAATGAGTTCTAACAAAAACAAAATGAGTTATAATGATAAAAGATTAGAATCGCCTAAAAATATTGGGCAGGTATTAAAAAGAATAAATGCTCGACTAATCTGTAAATCACATTATTTTATAAAAAAAAAATTTCATTGAAAAGATATACATAGGTATCCTTTTAGGTATCATTGATATTCGGAATATTAATGCACAAATTTTTCAGGAATCAACAAAAAAAAAAAATTCTTAATAAATATATTTACAATGATAAAGATATTTCTAATTCTAATAATGAAACAAATCAAAAAATAATTTATAGAAAAAATAAAAGTCTAATTCACTTTATTTCGACTATAAAAAAGTCCCTTTCGACTATTAGTAATAAAAGCGCACAAACCTTTTTTTTACTTATCTTACGTGTCACAAGTATACGTATTTTAAAAATTATCATAAGCCTTAGCCCTTAACATATATAAGTTAAGATCCATTTTTCAATATAATGGAATAGCTTTTTTTCTTGAGTATGAAATAAAGAATTATTTTGGTGGAACACAAAAACTATTTCATTTCAAATGAAGACATTATTCTCTTCGAAATTTGGGAATGAATCAATGGAAAAATCGGTGAAAAGGTCATGATCAATATGATTTATCTCCGATTAAATGGTCTAGCTTAGTACCACAAAGGTGGCGAAATAGAGTCAATCAGTGCTCTATAGCTTAAAATAACCATTTAAAGAAATGCAATTCATATGAAAAGGAAAAAAACCCATTAATTCACTATGTAAAACAAAAGAATTTGGAAGCCACCTCATTACAAAAGGAAACAGAGAATTTTTAAAAACACTATAGATATGATCTTTTAACATATAAATTTATATCATCTAAATCTGTTATTTATGAAGATTAGAAGAACTCATCTATTGATCAACTTCCTTTTATAGTACCTACCCCCATGGGAAGTCGAATCCCCGCTGCCTCCATGAAAGGGAGATGTCCTGAACCACTAGACGATGGGGACATACTTGCTCGAGCGCCATCATACTATGCTCATAGGATGAATAGTTTTTTGAAATTGTCAATATACAATATAATAGAATGGGAATGGTATGACTCAATACAAAGGATAACACTTTTCAGTGAGTAGTTGTTCTACCAAAAAGGGGACTAAACCCGATTCTTACGCTTTCATTCATCGATTGACTCATTGTTAAGATTAGGCGGGCATATCTCTACCTCAAACTAAGACAGGAAATTCAAATAAAAAAAATGATAAGTTATTGAATTTTTTGAATTTTTTTCTCTAAATTTCTTTTTTTTGGTTAAGAGGATAGGTCGAATCTCTTTATCAACAATTGCTTCAATAAAATATTTCGGAGCTATGTTGAATTGGTAGGTACATGTATCAATCAAATGAATTTCATTATAATGGAAAATAGTGAAAAGAAATTAAGGTCAGCCGGTTAAAACCAATTCTTGCATTGATATGTATCAAATCCAATATCAATAAACCTTTTGTTACATACACTTACTAGTATATACTATACTCACTATGTAAATCAAATTGAGCATTCCTCAATGACCCACTATGCGTCTAAGATATATCTATTAGATAGACTATAATGTATACATGTATAAGATATGTCTGCAGACATATAACATATAATAAGTATATACAATAGACTCATCGTAACTAGAGGCTTATTCAGGAGTTTGAGTAAACGAGCCCTTTTAACTCAGTGGTAGAGTAACGTCGTGGTAAGGCGTAAGTCATCGGCTTAAATCCGATAAGCGGCTTTGGTTTTTCCATAAAAATCTAATGGCAGTATTCATATTTATAGAGATATTGTTGCCATTTGTAATAAAAAAGTAACAAACCATAAAATGTAATTGTAATATAAGTAATTTTTATATTGAAATTCTATTAAATACTAATGAAGTGTAGTAATTTCTAGTAATTATAGTTATAAAGTTGAACATTTGTTATTATGTTTATTATATTGTTATAAATATTATAATGCTAAGTTTATAATGAATAATGCTAAGTTGTCTACTTGAATCTCCAAATATTCCTATTACTTTAGTCTATTATTCCAATAAAATCAATTAGAAATCAACCCAAAAAAAAAGTAAGTGGACCTAACCCATTGAATCATAACTATATCCACTATTATGATATTAAAAGATTTATTCCAAGCACAACATACATGAAAGGCGTTTAAAATACATTTCTTTGATTCCAGCACACAAGACAAGATCACTTTCTATTTTATTATATATATTTCATAAGTTATAAGTATCTATTTTAGATACTTAGATAGATATCTATCAGATCATGGTTTCATGTAACAAATATTTCCATCCATATGGATACAAACAATATTTTTATTCCAATAATCAAATGGAAAATGATGCAAGAAAGAAACTTTTATCTATAATCTCCTATTATTAAATTCAATACCCTATTAATTTCATCAAAGATAAATAATAGAATAAAATAAATAGAACAGGAATTTTATTAAAAGAAAATGAAAGACTAAAATAGAAAGTAATAAAATATATGATATTGTAGTAGTTTAAGACATACAAATTCTTATTTTTATTAATTTTCCCAATGGGACTCAAAAATAAGATTAGTATATGGAACGGGAGGAATATATCTGGGGATCTATCAGTAGCAAGAAAAGGGATCACTTGTTTCTTGAATAGTTCTTTTCAAATCAAATAAAAAATGCATCTATATGATTGATGAGTCATAAGACAATTCATGGTTCAAGTGGTTATTAAGAATAGGAAAGGATAGCCAAATTAAGTTCAGGGATTTTACTTTACTAGGTCGAGTTAGAAACCAATAAATTTTTTTATATTCGAAACCTTTTCAAAAAAAGGGGTCGTAGATGAGAAATCAAATCATACATAAATGATAGAATCTCCAATGTTCTAAAAATGCTACAAGGTGCTCAAAAAAGGTTGAAGTAGTTGAATAGGAGGATCACTATGACAATAGCCCTTGGTAAATTTACCAAATATGAAAATGATTTATTTGATATTATGGGTGACTGGTCACGGAGGGACCGTTTTGTTTTTGTAGGTTGGTTTGGTCTATTGCTCTTTCTTTGTGCCTATTTCACCTTAGGGGGTTGGTTTACAAGTACAACTTTGTAATTTCATGGTATACCCATGGATTAGCAAGTTCTTATTTTGAAGGCTGCAACTTCGTAACCGCCGCAGTTTCTACTCCTGCTAATAGTTTAGCACACTCTTTGTTGTTACTATAGGGCCCTGAAGCATAAGAAGATTTGACATGTTGGTGTCAATTAGGTGGTCTGTGGACTTTTGTTGCTCTTCATGGTGCTTTTGGACCATTAGGTTTAATGTTACGTCAATTTGAACTTGCTCGATCTGTTCAATTACAACCTTATAATGCAATCACATTCTCCGGTCCAATTGCGATTTTTGTTTCTATATTTCTCATTTATCCGCTAGGTTAGTCTCATTGGTTCTTTGCACCAAGATTTGGTGTAGTGTCTATATTTCGATTCATCTTTTTTTTTCCAAGGGATTCATAATTGGACATTGAACCCATTTCATATGATGGGGGTTGCTGGGGTATTGGGTGTTACTCTGCTATGCGCTATTCATGGTGCTACTTTATTTGAAGATGGTGATGGTGCAAATACATTCCGGGCTTTTAACCCAACTTAAGCTGAACAAACTTATTCAATAGTCACGACTAACTGCTTTTGGTCCTAAATCTTTGGGGTTGCTTTTTCCAATACACGTTGGTTACATTTCTTTATGTTATTTGTACCTATAACTAGTTTATGGATGAGTGCTCCTCGAGCAGTTGGTCTAGCCCTAAATGATACGAACCTAGGACGACCTCCTCCTAAACCCGTATTATATTAGCCCAGATCTTAATTAAGTTTAAGTTCTAATGGAATTGACCTCAAACCCTAACCAACCTGTGGTTAGAAACCTTGGTATAATGTAGACGCCATAATAGGGGATGGAGATCCTATTGATAAGTCAAGATAAAACAACCAATTCTCTAATGGTGTTTTAGGTGTTCTCAAAGAACAAAGAGATAATTAATGTCACAAGTATTTTCTTAATAAAATCAAAGTTTTATTCTTATTGAAAAATAAGCCTTTAAATAGGCTTTGAAAGATACAAAATAAACCCTAAAAACCCTAGGAAAAACCAGCCACACAATGAAGAGTTCTAGCTTGATCGAATCTTTCCTTTTCCTAATCTAATTAATTAATTCCCTTATTTTCAATTAGGAATTAATTAATTTACAAACAAAATAATAAAATAAAAACTTTCCTAAACTTATTTTTCCAGCAAATAAAGGAAAACCCAAAAAGAAAAGTCAAACGCAAATCAGAAAACGAGTTGACTAGTTTGGCAACTAAGCTAACTTATGTTTGATGTCCGAGCTAATTTATGTCTGCCTAATGTCCGAGATAACTTATGTCTGTCCGAGCTAACTTATACTAAGCATTATTTATTCCACTAATATTTGTTTTTGGAATATATTCATAGCCATCTAGAATTAACATTGATCGTCAAGTTCACTTTATCATAATAAACATAAAACTACAATGACCTTGTATCCAGTGTGTTTTCTTATAGCATGATCCTTTAGGTAGGTGATAGCAAGGTAGTGAAAGGCCAATGTCAAGAGCTGCTAATATATATTTTTGTATCATATAAAAATTACATGTATGTACATATACTTTAAAAAGAATAAGGATAGCAATTTCCAGCTTACTAGGCATTAAATTATGGCTAAACTTTGTGATATAGAGTTATCTTGCAACCTATTATTTTAAATAGAATGTGGACAATATCCCTGCATTTGGTTATTTCAATTGCTCTGCCACATGATTTTTGGGCTAAAGTTCGTGTAGATGCACTATTTTTATGGTTTTTGCCATAATAATAAATTAGTTTTTTCAATCTTATTGGATGGTAAGTCAAAAGGAAAAAACCACCTCATCCATGAACAACCAAACTATAATTCCAGGAAATTACATATAAGCTTAGAGATTATGAAAATCAAATAGGATTTGAAAATGTAATTTGTATAAGTCATAGTAACAAAAAGTATTCACATAATCCTATATATGCTGCAATAAGCTATAAGTTGTTCCAACAAAGAATGCAGGTTACATATATTTGTTTTCCTAGTGACTCATCATGTAGTTTGGTATGAACCCAAAAACAAAAATCTGATATATTTTTCAATATTTACAGTACTATAACTCTGTCATTTATAGAAAGACACCACAAAATCAGAAAGAAAATGTCTCTTGCCAAGAATGCATTCCTTAGGTCATGAAGAACCTTTTCCCTCTCAGCTCATCATATCCAGCTTCTTCCCCATCTAGCTCCTCAATCCAGTTGCTTTTGCTTGACATACTTGTTAGAAATTTGATATTTTGATAAATATCAAAATATATAAATATATATTAGATATATAGATTTATAAGTTTTGACTATAAAAAAGAAATATTGAAAAATATTCGATAGAGATAAGAGAAAGTAAGCATAAGCAGGTAGCAGGGAATCGAAACCGCATCGTTAGCTTGAAAGGCTAGGGGTTATAGTCAACATTGATTCATCATTGTTAACGTCTCCAATTCAAAACCAAACATGAAACTTTGGTTTCATTCGGCTCCTTTATGAAAGATAAATAAATTTCCAAATATCAATGAAATTAAAAAAAATTCGACCCATAACATCTATGTCAGCTTTTCAGTCTCAATGCATTCAAAATGACCCACTTTTTAGATGATCCTTGTAGAAAAGAGGGGATTATAACAATCTTTCTAGTTACTTCATTCTCTATTTCTATTTGAAAGAATCCTTAGGAAAATGATTTGTTTCCACCGAGCTAAAACAATTTTTTGATGTCTCTAGTAAACCAAAGTCATTGTTTAATTAGTTATTTTGTTTCAATTGTCCCTATACAAAAAAGCAAAATTGAAGATTTAGTTACGATTAGAAATACACTTTCTGTCTTTATCCATGGATCCTTTACTCATACTTATTCAATTGGAAATATCAATTGATCCAATTAAAAAAAAAAAATTATGTTTCGTAATTTTATAATCAAAATTTTCAATTTCTAATTGATTATTGGATACAAATCACGAGAATGTATACTCTTCCTCGAATTTTTCATTGAATGGTAAAGGATTTAATCCTTTTAAGACATAAAGTTTTTGCTCCAAATGGAATATTAATCAAACCAAGAGACCCCTTAACTATTCGGTGGTTAATTGAACGAATCGCACTTTTACCACTAAACTATACCTACTCAAATTTGATTATTGTATATAAAAGGACTTTTCGTCGAATAAGAAACTCGGGCGCAATCAAAAGATAGGATCAGAAAAAAATGCATTGTGCACGAATCCATAGTTCCGTTTTTTATTATATACATATTATTATTTATTTTTTATTTCAGTAAAATATCATTAAACAAAAAAGATAAAATAAATAACGAAGATAAGAAATCTCGCTTTGATTCTATATCAAAATAGGTCTTTTTATGACTTTTGTTGTTTCAATAATAAGCCTTTTTGTTTTGGTTTCAAATTAAATAATTCATTTTATCTTATTACGATTGAACAAAACAAAAGAGGCCCGGCCTGCTACGTACTACCAAGCGAAGCCGTGGAAAGAAAGGGCCATTTCGGACGAACTCAAAGAGGTTTTATTTATTTATTATTATTAATAAATATTATTTTTTCTCATTATTTTTATTTTGCCTTTTTTCTATTTCTTTTTTCTATTTATATATTATTTTTTTCTACTTATATATTACATAAAATACAGAATATATCTACTAAACATGTATTAATTATGTAAATCTATTCAAAAAATCTAAAAAAACTATGTTAAACATATTAACAAATATAGATTCCATTTTTAGATTTGATTTATATTGGATTTTAGATTTGATTTATATTGGATTTTTTATATTTATTTCATTTATATTGGGTTTATATATTGGATTGTTGATATCTCTTTCAAGTCTTTTCTTTATACATATATGTTATATGATTATAGAATTATAAATAACATATATGTATACGTTTTATGTACATTTTATACAATCTAATTATATAATATAAATGCTTTTATTTTATCTAAATGGTCTAAATGGAATTTGATTCTATATCATCATCATTCCGTATCTATTATATAAACTATTGTATATATATATAATATATAATAAAATAATAAAAAACACTAAAAAAAATAAGGGCTTTTTTCAAGCCTTATTTTTGTGATGCAACATAGTAATTACCTCCTTTCAATTGGGGGAGAGATGGCTGAGTGGATGAAAGTGTCGAATCCCTCTCTTTCCATTTTCATCGATATATTGTTCTTTTCTTTCAAATTTCTCATGAGTTCAGTGTGGAATAGATAAAATTCTACTAAGCTAAGAACGTTTTAAAATCAAGGAAGAAAAACCTTATTTCCTTTTTTTCTTTTTTTAATTCTTCACATCCAGGATTACATCCTGGGTCGTTACATAGGAATTCAAAGATAAAGAGTGAAACAGAGAATATTACTACTGTGTAAACAAATAGTTTGAGAGTAAGCATTATACAATCTCCAAAATTATTTTTTAGGTAAAAAGATAATAGATTTGCTATTTTATTTTAGACTGCATACCCTACTCTTTTTATTTTGTATTTTGACATCAAGAAATAAAGGTTTTTTTTTTAGAAATAGAAAATGAAATTTTCAAAAAATGCATTTGTAATATTTAAAATATAAGTGGATAAGTGGAGTTTTTCATTACCAATTTTTTTTTTTCATACCCACAATTTGACATTGTGAGTACTCCAATAAGGCCTTTCAATGGAAAAAAGATCATAACAAGGAAATGGGTTGATCCAAATTTCTCGCGGCTGTACAAAAATTTCAATATTAGAATCGAGAGTTCATACTCTAAAACCTATCTAATCTTATTAAGTGTTATGTTAGAATTTTTTTTTTTTTCAAATCAATCATGAATTTGGCTAGGACATTATTAAAGATCTCATCGAAAACTTATAGCAGCTGCCAAACAAAAGCTAAGAGAAAAAATAACACGGGTATTACTAACATAACATCTACGATTGGATTCAAAAAAGTGTAGGCCTCTAGTAATTTGGTGACCAAAAAGCCGTTTGAATAAAGGGTAGAATTAAGACAGATCCATATCAAACTAAATATATTAAGCATAACAAATATTTTGTTATTTTTGCTATTGAAGATAATTATATTATTTTGATTGAGTTATTAATAAGTTGAGTTATTGATAGAAGGGAAAATGAATAAAACTAGGTAAGATAGACCCCAAAAACCTTCTTTGATTTGAACTCCCCCAATAAAAAATCCTTCAATTACCAAATCAAAAGACCTTCTTTAATTTGAACTCCCCCAATCAAAAATCCTTCAATTCCCAAATCAAAAGAAAATAGAATAAATCATACTTTCATACAATATGGATGCTAAAATATGGTCCTTACTTTAAAATGTTATTCAAATAATGTTCTCGAGTTCGAAAATTTTTCAATTACTTAAATCTTTATGATGATTTCTTATGGGTTCGTAATACTCGAAGAAGTGTGAAATTGGTACATTTATCCTATCAGTATCAAGTTACTTGAAGGTGCAGATTCAAAAAGAAATTTTTATTTTATTCGTGGTATTCATGGTATTTATATTTTATTATATTAAATAAATAAAAAATGAAATAAAATATATGTTAAAATAAATATATGTATTGGGTGTTGGGGATTAAATTGAATTCGTTCTAAGACTTTGTTAGAATATAGCCATTCATATTTCATATAGAAAGAAAAATTATAGATTACTATGTATCGACCGAACCAATGACTATTCATGATTCCATAATTGAATCAATTACATACTGGTTCCAAACTAAACGAATGTTATAGTAAAACTTCGCTTAAAACAATGTGGTAGAAAGCAACGTGCGACTTGAAGGACACGATCCGTTATGGATTCTTACATCTGCCATTTATTATTATACAAGAATTATAGAGGAATGAAAATGCTCTTGACTCGACATCGTTTCTTCTGTTTCAATAGAACTTTCATTTTTTTTTTTGGGTAATGTAAATCGTACATGATGGAGCTCGAGTAAAAAGTATTGATTCATTTCTTGGAGGCAAGAATCTAGGGTTAGTATTAATCAATAAATTGGGACAATTTCGTAAATGTATTTGTAAATATATTTTCCATATATAAATCAAACGGATCCAATTCAAGCAAGTTTCAAATTCAAAAGTCAAATTTTTTGGAATTGGTAAAACTTTTTCGATCAAATCAAAAGTGTATTACACAAGAATCATTTAGTCATATGATTCTTTGATGGAAAGAAATCATAAAAAAGGGTATGTTGCTGCCATTTTGAAACGATTCAAAATCATTGAAGTAATGTCTAAACCCAATGATTCAAGGCAAAGATAAAGGATCCTGGAACAAGGAAATACCATTTTCGATTGTCTCCACAACTAGATCAGAATACAGAATCAAAAGAGATTATAAAAGAGACAGACAAAAGGGGCGTTAGAGACCACTCAATAAATGAAATGCTTAAAAGGTTTCCTTAAGTTATTTAAGAGTTATCCAACCTGAGTTATGAGGGTGCAAAGTGTAAATAAGAATAATTTTTTTTGGTGGGGGAAAGAATAAGTATTTAAATCATAGTCTAGTTGATTTTATGATTTTATGGATATATTTGACCTTATCATTCTATACATAGATATAATTTCCAATTTTCTTGAGCCATATAAGGAGAAAACTTCTTATACGTTTCTAGGGGGGGTTATTGTTCATCTATCCCAATGAGCCATTTATCGAATCATTGCAATTGATGTTCGATCAAGAAAAGATCTCCGCAAAGTGGGTTTTTATCACCCGATAAAGAATCAAACCTATTTGAATGTTCCTGCTATTCTATATTTCCTTGAAAAAGGCACTTAGCCTACAGGAACTGTTCATGATATTTCAAAGAAAGTGGCAGTTTTTACGGAACTTACCCTTAATCACCAAACGACAGTCAATTAATGAAAAATTAATGAAATATATCAAACTGAAATATATAAGAAATATATAAATAAAGAAGGTGGAGATCACTCATAGAGAGCTTTTTATAGTATTTTCTCTGCTATTCTCTTTTAATTTGTCATTCCTACTTTTGATTTTGGGTATTACCATTAATGATGATGGGGGTAGTTAAGCTTTTTTCTTTTAGTTATATTGATTGATTGACTAAATTCAAGCTTTTTTCTACTTCTTCTTCTTTTTTTTTTCTTTATTACTTTTTCCTTACGTCTACATCCCTTATTAGTCTATATATCAATTAGCTATGTAGTGCCAATCCAACAGAAGTCCTTTTTTATTATTTAAATTTACAATATTTTATTTTTTCCTAGTTCTCCATTGTATTCTTTTCTCAAATACTCATATTGACAACAGTGCATCGAATAAATATAATTTGATTGTGGATAAATGGATCTATTTTTCTCCATGCCATAGATTTGATTTCATTCAAGGAATGGGTTCATTGGATTTTTTGTAATACAAGAAGTTTTTGTTTTTGTATGATACAATTTGTTTTGCCGTTTCAAATTTAATGTTGTGATTATGCTGTGCAATTCAACCTCTTTATTTATTTTATTGGGATTCTGATTGTATCTACACATTCTAATTCTTTTATTCGAGTTGCTGACTCAATGGTGAAGTATTCGGCTTTTAAGTGCGGCTAGCATCTTTTACACATTTGCATGAAGCAATAGATTCATCCATACCACCAGTAGAGTTTGTAAGACCGCGATTGATCCTGAAAGGAATGAATGGAAAAAGTAGCATGTTGTATCAATGGAGAATTTTGAGAATATTTCATTGTTTCTGGATATGTCCAAAACCTTGTTTGTATTGTTTGAATTCGTAGTGTGGCAAAAAAAAAAAGAAATTGGAAAATCAATTTCAAGTCGGACAGAGCCCAACTGTGGCCCCAATTAAATTATAGGGAAACAAAGAGTAACGAGCTTTTGGTCTTAATTTTTGAATGATTATCCGAATAATTAGACACTAAAAATATATTAGTGCTTGACACAAGAAAGGTTTTTCCATGAGGGATTATCCATGTTTTATGAGTCCTACCTATTAGGTATTCTCCATTATGAGGTGGAGATAAATGAGTAAAAGAAGGCAGTGTATTGATAAAGAGGTTTTTTTTTTTTTTTTTTTTTCCAAAATCAAAAGAGCGATTGAATTGCAAAAATAAAGGATTTCTAACAATCTTGTTATCTTAGATTGAACATAAACCACTTAGATGAAAAAAGAGAGGATAGAGAGTTTGCCGATGGTTTTACCTTTTTTCCGAGGTATCTATTTTTTTTGTACTATAATACCTTGTTTTGACTGTATCGTACTATGCATCATTTGATAACGTAATAAACCCGTAATCTCTGGTTCAAATTGAATTTCAAATGGAAGAATTTCAAGGATATTTTGAACTAGATAGATCTCAGCAACATGATTTGCTATACCCACTTATCTTTCGGGAGTATATTTATGCATTTGCTCATGATCATGGTTTAAATGGATTGAGTTTGCTGGAAAATGTAGGTTATGACAATAAATCTAGTTTACTATTTGTAAAACATTTAATTACTTTAATGTATCACCAGAATCATTTGATTATTTCAGCTAATGATTTTGATCAAAATAAATGTTTTGGGTACAACAAGAATTTGTATTCTCAAATGATATATGAGGGTTTCATGATATCTGAGGGATTTGCAGTCATTGTGGAAATTCCATTTTCCTTACGATTCCTATGATTGGTATGTTCGAGGGCAGAATCATAAAACATTTTAATTTACGATCAATTCATTCAATATTTCCATTTTTAGAGGACAAATTCCCACATTTGAATTATGTATCAGATGTACGAATACCCTATCCCATTTATCTGGAAATCTTAATTCAAACCCTTTGTTATTGGGTGAAAGATGCCCCTTCTTTGCATTTATTGCGACTTTTTCTTCATGAGTATTATAATTGGAATAGTTTTATTACTCCAAAAAATCTATTTCTTTTTTTGTTTTGAAAAGTAATTTAAGATTTTTCTTGTTCCTATATAATTCTCATGTTTTCTCCATTACCGATCTTCTCATTTACGATTAACATCTTTTGGGTATCTTTTGAGTGAATTTATTTCTACAAAAAAATAAAACATCCTGTACAAAAAGTCTTTTCTAATGATTTTTCGGTGGTCTTATGTTCTTCATGGAGCCTTTCATGCATTATGTTAGATATCAAGGAAAATCGATTTTGGTTTCAAAAGATACGCCTTTTCTAATGAATAAATGGAAATATTTTCTTGTCTTTTTATGGCATTATCATTTTTATGCGTGGGCTCAATGTGGAAGGATCTATATAAACCAATCGGCCAACCATTCTTTCAGCTTTTTAGGCTGTCTTTTAAGTGTGAGACTAAATCTTTCAGTGGTACAGAGTCAAATGCTAGAAAATTCATTTATAATGGATAATGCTATAAAGAAGCTTGATGCATTAGTTCCAATTAGCCCAATGATTGTACCATTGGCTAAAATGAAATTTTGTAACGCATTACGACATCCTGTTAGTAAGTCGACCTGGGTTGATTTGTCAGATTTTGAGATTATCGACCGATTTGCTCGTATATGCAAACATCTTTCTCATTATTTCAGTGGATCCCCCAAAAAAAAAAAAAAGAGTTTGTATCGAATAAAATATATACTTCGACTTTCTTGTCTTAAAACTTTGACTCGTAAACACAAAAGTACTACACGAGGTTTTTTTTTTTAAAGATTAGGCTCAGAATTATTGGAAAAGTTCTTTACGCTGAAAGAAAAGGTTCTTTCTCTGATTTTTCCAAGAACTTATTCAACATTTTGAAGGTTATATAGAGGGCGAATTTCATATTTGGATTTTGTTTGCATCAATGATCTAGTCAATCATGAATGATTGGCTGTTCGACCATGGAAGTGGAAATTATCCTTAAATGCTGAAGAGATAACAAAAAATTTATTTAGTCGTCTATTATGAAATGTTCATGCAGTAAGAGTAAAGGTTGACCAACTGAATATTCAACTTTCTTAGAGGCTTGTCTAGGGAAGGAGCTGGATTTAGATGTATACATAGGGAAAGCCGTGTGCAATGAAAAATGCAACCACGGTTTGGGGAGAGATTTTTACCTATTTTTTATTTTCTAATTCTATGAAGTAAATTAAATCTGAATTTTAATCCAAATTTTGTAATTTATTTATTTTTATTCAATTTATTTATTCAGTTTACTAAAAAACATGGATGAATCTAGATAGATAAAAACCTCAATATATCTATGGATGTTGAATATTGGTTGACATGGGTATGTAAGTCATGTTATATTGTTGAATAACAAGCCCTCGATTATCTATTTATAGAAAATTCATGTGCTTGGGAGTCCCTGATGATTTATAATCAAATAAACCAAGATTTTACCATGACTGCAATTTTAGAGAGATACGAAAGCAGAAGCCTATGGGATCGCTGCTGTAATTGGATAACCAGCACTGAAAACCGTCTTTACATTGGATGGTTTGGTGTTTTGATGATCCTTACCTTATTGACCGCAACTTCTATATTTATTATCGCTTTCATTGCTGCCCTTCCAGTAGATATTGACTGTATTCGTGAAACTATTTTTGAATCTCTACTTATGGAAACAATATTATTTCCAGTGCCATTATTCCTACTTCTTCAGTGATAGGTTTGCATTTTTACCTGATATGGGAAGCAACTTCCATTGATGAATGGTTATACAATGGTGGTCCTTATGAGCTAATTCTTCTACACTTTTCACTTGGTGTAGCTTGTTATATGGGTCATGAGTGGGAACTTAGTTTCCGTCTAGGTCTGCGCCCTTGGATTGCTAGTGCATATTCAACTCCTGTTGCAACTGCTACTGTTGTTTTCTTGATCCATCCAATTGGTCAAGGAAGCTTTATCGACGGTATGCCTCTAGGAATCTCTGGTACTTTCTACTTCATGATTGTATTTCAAGCTGAGCACAACATCCTTATGCACCCATTTCACATGTTAGGCGTAGCTGGTGTATTCAGGGCTCCCAATTCAGTGCTATGCATTGTTCCTTGGTAACTTCTGGTTTGATAAGGGAAACCACAGAAAATGAATCTGCTAATGAAGGTTACAGATTCGGTCAAGAAGAAGAAACCTACAATATCATAGCTGCTCGTGGTTATTTTAGACGATTGATCTTCCAATATGCTAGTTTCAACAACTCTCATTCTTTGTACTTCTTCCTAGATGCTTGACCTGTAGTCGGTATTTGGTTCACTGCTTTAGGTATTAGTACTATGGCTTTTAACTTAAATGGCTTCAATTTCAACCAATCTATAGTTGATAGTCAAGGTCGTGTAATTAATACCTGGGCTGATATTATCAGCCGTGCTAACTTGGGTATGGAAGTTATGCATGAGCGTAATGCTCATAACTTCCTTGTAGATCTAGCTGCGGTCGAAGTTTTGTCTATAAACAGATGAGACATTGGTATTAGTGTATACTGAGTGATTGAACATAAAGGAGCAATAATCAATTTCTTATTCTAGCAAGAAGTTTGGTATTGCTTCTTTAGGAGTTTTTTTACTTAAATTTTTTTCTTTACTTCATCTTTACTTAAACATACCCATACTTTCGTTATGTATAAATTTTTATTTTCGATATCCTCTTTCCATTTTTTTTATTTTACATTTCAATTTAAAGGTTTCAATTCCATTTTTTCTTCTTTTAGTTTGGAGAATGAAAAAAAATATGATAAATGGTGTAAATTGACCTATTTGCTTGTAATTTGTAATAGGGTGGGATGTAGCCAAGTGGATCAAGGCAGTGGATTGTGAATCCATCATGCGCGAGTTTAGTTCCCGTTGTTCACTCATATATATATATATATATATATTTAAACTAAAAATAGAAAAATATTAAAAATAGTAAAATAGTTAACTATATATACTATATATATTAACTAAATATAATATAGATATTAACTAAATAAAGAAAAATTTTAAAAATTTAAATTGAAGTATCAACTAAACGGGACCAAGTGGCTATTATTTCTTTTTCTGCTTTTGTGTTAAGCATATTTATTTTTCTTAGTAAATGATTCACTACAAAATGATTTTTTTTTTCAGTGAACGTGTCACAATTAATTACTCCTATTTTTCTTTTTCTTTTTTCTAAAGACAAAGAAACAAATTCTGTTTACTATGGCGATGAAGAATCAAATTATTACTATATTTATTCCTTTTTTCACTTCTTCTTCCAAGTGTAGGATAACCCCAAGGGGTTGCACGTTTTTTTCTACCAACTGGGGCCCTCCCTTCACCACCCCTATGGGGATGGTCTAACGGGTTCATAACTACGGGATGCTTACCTAACCAACATTTCGATCTGGCTCTACCCAAACTTTTTTGTTCACCCTAAAATTCCCCACTTGTCCGATTCTTGCTAAGTAGTTTTTGCGTATCAAATAGACATCCCTAGAAGGTAATTTTAATGTGGCCGATTTCCCCTTTTTCGCAATCAGTTTCACTACAGTACTTGCTGTTCTAGCTAATTGTCCAACCTTTCCAAGTGTGATTTCTATGTTATGTATGGCTGCGCCTAAGGGCATATCGGTTGAAGTAAATTCTTCTTTTTGATCAATCAAAACCCCTTCCCAAACTGTACAAGCTTCTTCCAAAGTATACGGCTTTCTAGATGTAGATGATGATATCTATATAGATGGATCTTATATATATTGTATAATTCTTATATATATCATATAATGAAGTATCACATGAGTGGATATATAGGGATGAAAATCTATCGAATCACTCATGTTATCCTAGGTCTTCCCATTCCTTCATTTGGCTCATGTTCTTCATGTAAGCATTCAGACCAAATGACTCTATGAAATTATGTCGATACTTCCACATATTACAGGTAACGTAGGAGAATTCTCTATTTTTCCCCTCGATAATCCTTAGAATTACCACTGCTTAGCTTTCAATTCGCCTCTGACCATAAAATGAAATGTGAATAACCCATCCTCCTCTCTTTGAAACAAAGGGCGCTTCTGGTTTTGTTGGTGCTTGAAACAGTTTTATCTTCTCCATATTACTATATCTCTAGAATCAATAATTTTAAACGAGGAACTACTGAACTTAATCACTTGCTACCATGACTCTTCAGTTTTTGGTTGAGGTCTATCCTATAGATGTACTCAAATTGGATCAGTGATCGATTTATAGGTTTCATCGGAAACCTAATTGGTTACTTCCAATTACGTAAATCAATAGTTCAAACCGCACTCAAAGGTAGGGCATTTCCCATTTTTATAGGAACTTCTGTACCGAAAACAATGGTATCTCTAATTATAGCCCCTCTGGGATGTAAATATATCTTTTCTTATGATCCCCAAAGTGTATGAGACAAATGTATGCATTTCAATTAGGATCGTATTCTAGAGTTACGATTCTACCATATATGTCTTTTTAATTTCATCAAAAATCGATTTTACGATGTAGATGCTTATGACCACCCCTTCTATGCCCTGCGGTAATGATTCCTCTGGCATTACGACCTTTACCATAATGATGCTGTCTACGGCTCCTTTGCATATGCTCGGGGTAGAAGTTTTGTATAAATGTATCACCATGCTATTAAGTATTTTGATTTAAGTTCTTTTCTTTCTAACAGGTGGAATAAAGTAACCCGGCTGAAGTGTAATGATCATTAGTCTATAATGCATTGTATGTCCCGTAATAGGTCCCACTCTTCTACCCTTTCTCGGTAGTCAGTGAGTCTTCATAGCTATTACCTTGACACCAAAGAAGAGTTCAACCCAATGCTTTATTTCTATCCTAGTTGATCGTGATTCAACATTAGAAGTATATTGATTTTCAACAATAACCGAATACTTGTGTCTATAAATACTGCATACTTGATTCCATCCATAAATCTATTTTCTTCCCTATGAGTTCTAGTCTCAATAAGAATGCTAGTTCTTGCTATTCATATGCTATGATATGAATATACCACACCAATTTGTTATGTATGGATGATGAAATTCCATTGATATAGAGTCAATTCAATAGATTTATTTTATTGGAGGGTCCCATTAGCATGAATCCAATAGGAATTGAGTTGGGCGCTTTAACCATTCAGCCATGGATGCTTAGCAGGGATCCTCATACATGATGAATAACCAAATTCCAATTCAAATGAAATCTTTAGGATAAATCAATGCAATTTAGGAGGACTCAATGAAAGGACATCAATTTAAATCCTGGATATTCGAATTAAGAGAGATATTGAGAAAGATCAAGAATTCTCATTATTTCTTAGATTCATGGACCCAATTCAATTCAGTGGGATCTTTCGTTCACATTTTTTCCATCAAAAACATTTTATAAAACTATTGGACTCCCAAATTTGGAGTATCCTACTCTCACACAGTTCACATTTACAGGATTCAACAAGCAATCGATTTTTCACGATCAAGGGTGCAGTACTATTTGTAGTAGCGGTCCTTATATATTGTATAAACAATTGAACGATGGTCAAAAGAAAAAATCTCTATTTGACAGGGCTTCTTCCTATACCTATGAATTTCATTGGACCTAGAAATTATACATTGGAAGAATCTTTTGGGCCTTCCAATATCAATAGGTTTATTATTTCGCTCCTGTATCTTCCAAAAGGAAAAAAGATCTCTGAGAGCTATTTCCTGGATTTGAAAGAAAGTACTTGGCTTCTCCCAATAACTAAAAAGTGTATCATGCTTGAATTCCTGTATCTTCCAAAAGGAAAAAAGATCTCTGAGAGCTATTTCCTGGATTTGAAAGAAAGTACTTGGCTTCTCCCAATAACTAAAATGTGTATCATGCTTGAATCTAACTGGGGTTCATGGTGGTGGAGGAACTGGATCAAAAAAAAAAAAGGCTTCTAGTTGTAAGATATCTAATGAAACTGTCACTGGAATTGAGATCTCATTTAAATAGAAAGATATCAAATATTTAGAGTTTCTTTTTGTATATTCTATGGATGATCCGATCCGTAAGAACCATCATTGGGAATTGTTTGATCATCTTTCTCTGAGGAAGAGGAGAAGCATAATCAACTTGAATTCGGGACAGCTATTCGAATATTAATGAAAGGCTGGATTTGTTATCTCATGTTTGCTTTTCGTTAAAAAAAAATACTAGCTAAAGTGGAAGGTTTATTCAAACAACAAAAACATGGGTTAACTATTCAATCAAATGATATTGAGCATGTTTCCTATCTCTTCTCAAGAAACAAGTGGGCTATTTCTTTACAAAATTGTGCTTAATTTCATATGTGGGAATTCCACCATTTTTATATATATATATAGTTTCAACGACTTCTTAGTGATATCAAGTGAATTCAAGAAGATTTGACTCTATTTCCCGCTGCCCGAAATCCATAAATGCACAAAAACTGCTACCCGGGTCCGTATTGGCTTCCACCACTTGTATGCCCAAAACAGGTCTTGGATCTTTGGATATGGACAAGCCCTCTTGAGAATGAATTATCCCATAGATAAAGGTAGCAATGTTGTCCCTAAACGTCTTAGCTTGAACCCTAATGATTGGCCCGGTCTTCATCTGTATTTGGTCAGCACCTCAACGGGTTGTCGGTTGTGTGGGCTTGGGCGGATTCGCATCAAGTAGGGTATAAGTACATCAAATACATAATTTAAATGTGGGAATTTGTCCTCTAAAAATGGAAATATTGCATGAATTGATCATAAATTAGAATATTTTATGATTTTTGGCCTCAAAAAAACTAATCGTAGGAAGCATAAGGAAAATGGAATTTCCACAGTGACTGCAAATCCCTCGGATATCATTTGAGAGTACAAATTCTTGTTGCACCCAAAACATTTATTTTGGTCAGAATTATTAGCAGACATAATCAAATGATTCTGATGATACATTCGAGTAATTAAACATTTTATAGTTAGTAAACTAGATTTATGGTCATAACCTACATTTTCTAGCAAACTCGATCCATTTAAACCATGATCATGAGCAAATGCATAAATATACTCCCCAAAGATAAGTGGATATAGGAGATCGTGTTGTTGAGATCTATCTAGTTTGAAATATCCTTGAAATTCTTCCATTTGAAATTTGATTTGAACTGGAGATAAAGGGTTTATTGGGTTATCAAATGATACATAGTATGATACAGTCAAAACAAGGTATTATAGTACAAAAAAAATAGATACCTCGGAAAAAAGGTAAGACCATCGGCAAACTTTCTATCCTCTCTTTTTCCATCTAAGTCATTTATGTTCAGTCTAAGATAACAAGATGTTTAGAAATCCTTTATTTTTACAATCCAATCACTCTTTTGATTTTGGAAAAAAAAAAAAAAAACTCTTTATCAATATACTACCTTCTTCTACACATTTATCTCCACTTCATAATAGAGAATACCTAATAGGTAGGACTCATAAAATGGATAATCCCTCATGGAAAAGCCTTTCCCACGTCAAGCACTAATATATTTTTAATGTCTAATTAGTTTGGGTAATCATTCGGATAATCATTCAAAAATGAAGACCAAAAGCTCATTACAATTTGTTTCCTATAACTAGGGCCACAGTTGGGCTCTGTCCATTTATTCACTCAATCCGACTTGAAACTGATTTTCTAATTTCTTTTTTTCCGCCACATATAGAATTAAAACAATTTAAATAAGATTTTGGACATATCTAGAAAGAATAAAATATTCTCAGAATTCTCCATTGATACTACATGCTACTTTTTCCATTCATTCCTTTCAAGATCAGTCACCGTCTTACAAGTTCTACCTATGGTATGGACGAATCTGTTGCTTCATTCAATTGTGTAAAAGATGCTAGCCATACTCAAAAGCTGAGTACTCTACCATTGAGTTAGCAACCCGGATAAAACAATTAGAATGTGTAGATACAATTAGAATCCCAATAAAATAACTGAAGAGGTTGAATTGCACAGCGTAATTACAACATTGAATTTGAAACGGCAAAACAAATTGTATCATGCAAAAAAAAAAAAAAAAAAACTTCTTGTATTATAAAAAATCCAATGAACCCATTCCTTGAATGAAATCAAATCTATGGCATGGAGAAAAATAGATCCATTTATCCATGATCAAATTATATTTATTCGATACACTATTGTCAATATGAGTATTTAAGAAAAGAATACAATGGAGAACTAGTGATGTGATTCCGCCCGAGGTCGCTCAACGGATAACCCGCTGGGGTGCTGACTCGACACGAATGAAGACTAGGCCAATCACAAGAGCTCAAATTAAGAGGCTAATGGCCAAACTCCATTGCTGCCAATTTCACCTTCTTAGCCTCTGAATAATTATGGCGGTCAAATATCATCTCCATCTTTTCTTCCCACTCCAATGGTGGACCAATGAGCAAAACACCCGAAGGAGAGTTGGTGATGACTTGATTACTACATGGCGACAAATGAAAGGAGCCATGCAGAAGCGATTCGTACCATCACACTATCATAGGTTGCTGCATCAAAGACTTCAATCTTTATCTCAAGGACATGGATCCGTGGAGGATTATTACAAGGAGATGGAGATGCTTATGAAGAGATTGAACTTGAATGAAGATAGGGAAGCAACCATGGCAAGGTTTCTTGGTGGTTTGAATCGTGAAATAGCCAATCGACTAGAATTGCAACAATATGTGGAATTGGAGGAGATGTTGCATGTGGCTATTAAATTAGAGCACCAATTCAAGAGGCGGGGTGTAAGATCATGGTTTGGAGGTGTTTCCAACAATGGAAGGTCCAATTCAAGTGGCTGGAGGAACAATCCCATCTATGAAAGCAAGCTAAAGCCGAAAGTCAAAGAAGAAAGTTCAAACTGGCCAAGGAAGGAGACTAGAACCAAATCTGTCCAATCACCAAAGAATGAGGTAAAATTAGATCCTAAACCTTCTAGAACTCATGATGTTGTGTGTTTTAAGTGCCAGGGAGGAGGATACATTGATAGCCAATGCCCGAATAGAAGAATCATGGTGTTAAAGGGCAATGACGAGCTAGAATCGGAAAGTGAAGAAAGTGAGGATAAAGCCAAGCAAGAGGAGGAGGACTTGGAGGATGAACCCAAAACCTTGAAAGCATCCAATGCTGAATTAAACTTGCTTTCTAGGAGAGTACTTGCTGCATACAAAGATGAGGATGAAATTCAAAGAGAGAACATCTTCCACACCCGATGTGAAATTCAAGGTAAGATTTGTAGTATGATTATTGATACGATAAAACTAGGAAACCTAATTCAACTAGGAATGAATTTTATTTTTTTTTTTTTTTAAGATGCTGAATGTGTATAGGATGGATAATGCTAAAATTGCAGAATAACACAAAAATAAATAAAGCAAATAAAGATAGATCAAACCTGAACAAAATTTAGCTCTGATACCAAATGATACGAACCTAGGATGACCTGCTCCTAAACCCGTATTATATTAGCCCGGATCTTAATTAAGTTCAAGTTCTAATGGAATTGACCTCAACCCCTAACCAACCTGTGGTTAGAAACCTTGGTATAATGTGGACGCCACAATAGGGGATGGAAAACCTATTGATAAGTCAAGCTAAAACAACCAATTCTCTAATGGTGTTTTAGGTGTTCTCAAAGAACAAAGAGATAATTAATCTCACAAGTATTTTCTTAATCAAATCAAAGTTGTATTCATATTGAAAAATAAGCCTTTAAATAGGCTTTGAAGGAAACAAAGTCAACCCTAAAAACCCTAGGTAAAACAGGCCACACAATAAAGAGTTCTATGGTGGCCAAAATTCTCACTCCTTTCCTAATCTAATTTGAATTAATTAATTCCTTTATTTTGAATTAGGAATTAATTAATTTACAATGAAAATAATAAAATAATAACTTTCCTAAACTTATTTTTTCAGAAAATAAATAAATAAAAACTGAAAAGTAATGGTAATTTCCTAGAACAAAAAGTAGAATCAAATTACGAAACTATAATACTAGCTTTTTGACTAAGTTGACTTTGACCAATCTTTGATCAAATTGAGCTCCAAATCAGCTTCTAGATGCTTTTTAGGATGCCAAATAAACTGAATATGAAGGCCCACACGTTGCCTATGCTTGGAAAAATAAGAAAAGGCCAATACAGTAAAATACAGTAAAGCCAGCAAGCAATACAGCAAATTCGGCCAAATTGTTAATGCTGTCCGTACAAGCCCTTTTTCATTGCATTTGAGGCTGCTTTAACTTGAATCCATGACCTCTTAGGCATATGTACTGAACCCATAAATCATTGGAACCATTTCATGCTTCCCAGACTCCAAAAATGTACCAAAACCGTCACCCGGGTCCATATCGACTTCAACCACTTGGATGCTTCGAATAGGCTTTGTATCTTCAAGTATGGACAAGCTCTGTTGAGATTGATTACCCTCTGTATAAATACTCCCAGGTTTCCCTTAAATCTCTTAATTTGAGCTTTTTTGATTGGCCTAGTCTTCATCCGTGTCAAGTCAGCACCCAAGTGGGTTATCGGTTGAGCGGCCTCGGGCGAAATCACATCACAAGTGGTCAACGATTACTTGAGTTGCTCAAACAATCTCCATCAGCCTCTCTCACGGTGGAATAATAGATAATGACTATTTATACTGGAATCAGTGGTGATGCGATTCCGCCCGAGCCCGCTCAACTGATAACCCGCTGGGGTGCTGACTCGACACGGATGAAGACTAGGCCAATCACAAGAGCTCAAATTAAGAGATTTAAGGAAAACCTGGGAGTATTTATACAGGGGGTAATCAATCTCAGCATACTTTGTCCATACTTGAATATACAAAGCCTATTCTAAGCATCCAAATGGTGGAAGCCGATACGGACCCGGGTGACGGTTTTGGTACATTTTTTGAGTCCGGGAAGCATGAAATGGTTCCAATGCTTTATGAGTTCAATACATATGCCTAAGAGGTCATGGAATCAAGTTAAAGCAGCCTCAAATGCAATCAAAAAGGGCTTGTACGGACAGCATCAACAATTTGGCCGAATTTGCTGTATTACTTGCTGGCTTTATTATATTTTACTGTATTAGCCTTTTCTTATTTTTCCAAGCATGGGAAACGTGTGGGACTTCATATTCAGATTATTTGGCATCCTAAAAATCATCTAGAAGCTGATTTGAAGCTCAAAGAGGTCAAAGATTGGTCAAAGTCAAATTAGTCAAAAAGCTAGTATTATAGTTTGCTAATTTTATTCTACTTTTTGTTTTAGGAAACTACCATTACTTTTTAGTTTTTATTTATTTATTTTTCTGGACAAATACGTTTAGGAAAGTAATTATTTTATTATTTTCATTGTAAATTAATTAATTCCTAATTCAAAATAAAGGAATTAATTAATCAATTTTAGTTTAGGAAACTTAGTTTAGGACATATTAGAATTCTGTCAAGTTTCCTAATTCCTATAGGAGTCCGGTTTTGAATTAATTTTTTAGGGTTTGTTTTGTTTCTTTCAAGCCTATTTAAAGGCTTATTTTTCAATAATAATACAACTTTGATTTGATTAAGAAAATACTTGTGAGATTAATTATCTCTTTGTTCTTTGAGAACACCTAAAACACCATTAGAGAATTGGTTGTTTTAGCTTGACTTATCAATAGGTTTTCCATCCCCTATTGTGGCGTCTACATTATACCAAGGTTTCTAACCATAGGTTGGTTAGGGGTTGAGGTCCATTCAATTAGAACTTGAACTTAATTAAAGATCCAGGCTAATATAATACGGGTTTAGGGGCAGGTCGTCCTAGGTTCGTATCATTTGGTATCAGAGCTAAATTTTGTTCAGGTTTGATCTATCTTTATTTTCCTTATTTGTTTTTGTGTTATTTTGCAATTTTAGCATTAGGTTAAGGTTGCATCCATCCTATACACGTTCTGCATTTAAAAAAAAATAAAAATTCATTCCTAGTTGAATTAGGTTTCCTAGTTTTATCGTATTTTTGTTTCCTAATTTGTTGGTTGTCTTTTATCATTATTCTTGATAATTTTGGTTTTTGTTGATTTTCCTTTGCTGTTTTAGTCTTATAAATTTTCATTCATATATTAAAAAAAAAAAAAAAAGAGTTTGCGGCAACATTAAAAAAAAAAAAAAAAAAAAACTGCACATTTGTGTTTATTTGGAGGTCGCGGGCTTGGTGTTTGTTTTGGAGTTGGAATTGCAATTTTGGTAATTATTCTTGCTACTGCAGTTGTTTATGTTCTGTGAGTAAAAAAAACAAGAAAAAAAAAAAAGAAGAGGTAAAGCCAAATTAAAAAAAAAAAAAAGAAAAAAAGAAAAATATTTCGGTTTGCTGGAGTTTGATTTGTTTGCTGGAAATTTGTTGGAGCTGCTGGTTTTTTGATTATTTATTCAATATTTGAGTTGCTGGGAAATTATTTTTGCTGCTGGATATTTGGATTTTGGGTGCTTAAATTTTTTGGATTAAAATTAGTTAAAGGAATTGATACAAAACTTGAATTACAAAGAACAACAACCAACACTTTTCTATAATTTTGTTCTCTTTGATTCTTGTTCGTATTTGAATTTCTTTTTCTGGAATTTTATTCTTGAACTCATAATCTACTACCATCTGGTGCAGTTTTAAAAAATTCCAATGTTTTCCCATTATTTTGTGTTTTCTTGTCTAGAAAGCCGAAAAATTAGGATTTGTTGGATTCTTTCGGTATTGCCTACTTTTTGCTACTGCTTTGTTGATAAGTTTAATTAAAACATACTAGTGATCTAATTGCTGTTTTGTGGGTGTTTTAATTAGAACTTTGAGATAATTCATTGAGTGGAAAAAGGCAAGAGTGTGAGAGCTTAACAGAGGGTAAAAGCCAAAACTAGTGTGCAAACAAGTGAGGGAGTGAATATTGTGAGGATTTATTTTATTTTTGCATTATTTTACTAACATGGCAGATTCTAGAATAAGAAGAGGGGATCCACCCTTGAGGATCAATGAGGAAGAGTCCGTAGCATTCCATGGCAATGACCGAGCTACCGGGAGTGAAGACCAAGTGGATATGAGAGCTGTCTTGGAATCAATACAGCGGGTTAGTGCTCAAGTTGAGCATGTGAATCAAAGAGTGGGAAGACGAGAAGCCTCACAAGGAAGGCCGAATACAAGAAATAGGCAAGAATTCCATGGAGGACGAGTCCGAGGACGAGGAGGTCGCGAGAGGCCGAGGGAGGAATTTGATGAGGAGCCATTCGACGGCGACTTTGAGGAAGGTATGGACGAAACCTTTGCTGTCGAAGATAGAGCTGGCCATGGGAGATATAGGAGGGAAGATACAGATGATGATTTGGGAAATATCAAGGTTAATATCCCACCTTTTATGGGTAAAAGCGATCCCGAAGCTTATTTGGAGTGGGAAGAAAAAATGGAGATGATCTTTGACTGCCACAACTATTCGGAAGGTAAGAAGGTGAAGTTGGCAGCAATGGAGTTTGGCCATTATGCACTCCAATGGTGGACAAATGAGCAAAGCACCCGAAGGAGAGTTGGTGATGACTTAATTACAACATGGCGACAAATGAAAGGAGCCATGAGGAAGCGGTTTGTGCCATCCCATTACCATAGGTTGCTGCATCAAAGGCTTCAATCTTTGTCTCAAGGAAGTAGGTCCGTGGAGGATTATTACAAAGAGATGGAGATGTTAATGATGAGGCTGAATATGAATGAGGATAGGGAGGCAACCATGGCAAGATTTCTTGGAGGGTTAAACCGAGACATTGCCAACCAACTTGAATTACAACAATACTTGGAATTGGAGGAGATGTTGCATGTAGCCATTAAGCTTGAGAACCAATTCAAGAGGAGGGGTGTTAGTACATGGTTAGGAGGAGTTTCTAGCAGTGGAAGGACAAGTTCAAGTGGCTGGAAAAACAATTCCACTTATGAAAACAAGTTGAAGCCGAAATTAGGAGAAGAAACTACATACCGGCCAAGAAGGGAGGTCAAGACCGAATCTGTCCAAGCACTTAAAGGTGAGATAAAATCTGATCCTAAACCTCAAAAATCCAGAGAAATAATTTGTTTTAAGTGCCAAGGAAGAGGACACATAGCCAGCCAATGCCCAAATAGAAGAATCATGGTATTAAAGGGAGATGGTGAGCTGGAATCTGCGAGTGAAGAAAGCGGGGCTGAAACCGAGCAAGAGGAGGATTGCAATGAAGATGAAGCCGAACATGTAGATACATCTAATGCCGAGTTGAGCTTGGTTTCAAGGAGAGTACTTGCTGTCTACAAAGATGAAGAGCAGATACAAAGAGAAAACATCTTCCACACTCCCTGCGAAATACAAGGTAAAATTTGTAGCATGATTATAGATAGTGGGAGTTGTACTAATGTGATAAGTAATCTTGTAGTTGATAAATTAGGCTTGAAAACAATTAAACATCCAGAACCTTATAGATTACAATGGCTTAATGATAGTGGTGAGATGAAAGTAAAGAAACAAGCCAAAGTAAAATTTAATATAGGTAGATATGAGGATGTAGTTTTATGTGATATTGTACCCATGATTGCTGGACATATACTATTAGGTAGACCATGGCAATTTGATAAAGATGCTACTCATTTTGGTCAAGAAAAATAGTATTGTTTTCAGGTTTAAAGGGAAGAAGGTCAAGCTGGAACCATTATCTCCCAAAGAGGTTTACAAAGACCAATTACAAATGCAACAAAGGAGAGAAGCCGAAAAGCTCAAGGAAAAAGCAAGTATGGCACCAACGGCTTCACCATCCTTTCAAGAAGGTAAGATTGAGGTTGCTGACCAAGGTAAGGTTTCTAAGGTTCATATTGAGTGGAAAGATCAAGGGAAAGCCGAAAGAGAGGGAAAAGGAAGTGGCAAACCCGCAAGCTTGGAGAAGGAAGAGAAATCCGACGATTTGCTCCAATCCAAGGGAAAAAAAGAAAAAGAAAGAAAGGAAAGGTTAAGTAGCAATTTTTATTTGAGTTTAGGAGATATTAATAAGGTTATTCAATGTAAGAAACCTTTGCTGGTCATGCTTTACAAAGAAAATTATTTTAATGATCAAACTAACTTTGAAGAACTTGAATTGCCAAGTTCAATGATTTCTCTTTTGAAGGAATTTGGAGATGTCTTCCCAAATGAGATTCCAAGTGGACTACCACCTATTCGAGGGATAGAACATCAAATTGACTTTGTTCCAGGGGCTGCCATACCAAATAGACCAGGTTATAGGAGCAATCCCGAAGAAACAAAGGAGCTGCAAAAACAGGTAAGTGATTTGCTTGATAAAGGATACATTCGTGAGAGTTTAAGCCCATGTGCTGTTCCTGTTTTGTTGGTACCTAAAAAGGATGGTTCTTGGAGAATGTGTGTTGATTGCAGGGCTATAAATAACATTACCATCAAATATAGACATCCCATTCCTAGATTAGATGATATGCTTGATGAGTTGCATGGTGCTTGCATGTTCACAAATATTGATCTTAGGAGTGGTTATCACCAAATTAGGATGAAAGAAGGTGATGAATGGAAAACCGCTTTCAAAACTAAATATGGGCTGTATGAATGGTTAGTTATGCCTTTTGGATTATCCAATGCACCTAGTACCTTCATGAAGCTTATGAATCATGTAATGCGTCCATTTATTGGAAAATTTGTGGCTGTTTATTTTGATGACATTCTAATATATAGCCGAAATTTGGATGACCATGTGGATCAACTTAGGCAAGTTTTGCAAGTTCATAGAAAGGAAAGATTGTTTGCTAACATTAAAAAATGTGAATTTTCCAAAGAAGAGCTTGTGTTTCTAGGTTTTGTAGTAAGTGCTGCAGGAATCAAAGTTGACCAAGCTAAGGTGAAAGCAATTCAAGAGTGGCCGGTTCCTACTTCTATCACCCAAGTGAGGAGTTTTCATGGCTTGGCAAGCTTTTACAGAAGATTTGTCAAGGATTTTAGTACCATAGCAGCACCATTGAATGAAGTTGTCAGGAAGAATGTTGGTTTCAAATGGGGGGAAGTACAAGAAAAATCTTTTAATTTGTTGAAAGAAAAATTATGTAATGCACCTTTGTTAGTTTTGCCAAATTTTTCTAAGACTTTTGAAATTGAGTGTGATGCTTCAGGTGTAGGTATTGGAGCTGTCTTAATGCAAGAAGGAAGACCCATAGCCTACTTTAGTGAAAAATTAAGTGGAGCTGCCCTAAACTACCGGACTTATGACAAGGAGATGTATGCTTTGGTGAGGGCTTTGGAGATGTGGCAGCATTATCTCATGCCAAAGGAGTTTGTGATTCATACGGATCATGAGTCTTTGAAGCATATCAAGGGTCAAGGAAAGCTCAACCAAAGGCATGCTAAGTGGATTGAATTTATTGAAACATTTCCATATGTGATCCGCTACAAAAAAGGTAAGGAAAATGTGGTTGCGGATGCATTATCCCGAAGGTATGTGCTCTTTTCTACCTTAGATGCTAGATTACTTGGATTTGAACAATTGAAAGAACTTTATGAGCATGATAGTGACTTTGGAGAAATTTTTAAAACCTGTTTGAAACATGGATTTAATAAATTTTACATATTTGAGGGATATTTGTTTAAGGAAAACAAACTTTGTGTGCCTAATTGTAGTATTAGGGAATTATTGGTTCGGGAAGGACATGGGGGTGGTTTAATGGGTCATTTTGGTGTTTTAAAAACTTTATCCTTGCTGCAAGAACATTTTTATTAGCCTAACATGAGGAGAGATGTTGACAGAATTTGTGAAAGATGTTTAAAGTGCCGAAAAACAAAATCAACATTGAAACCGCATGGATTGTATAAGCCTTTGCCGATCCCTACCTATCCTTGGGTAGATTTGTCTATGGATTTTATTCTTGGGTTGCCTAGGTCAAGGACAGGTAACGATTCAATATTTGTTGTAGTAGATAGGTTTTCTAAGATGGCACATTTTATTGCATGTAACAAAACTGATGATGCATCCAATATTGCTAATTTATTTTTCAAGGAAATTGTGAGATTGCATGGAATGCCAAGAACTATTGTGTCGGATAGGGATGCTAAGTTCTTAAGTTATTTTTGGAAAACATTGTGGGCTAAATTAGGTACTAAGCTTTTATTTTCAACTACTTGTCATCCACAAACTGATGGATGAACCGAAGTAGTAAATAGAACTTTATCTGCATTGTTGAGAGCTTTACATAGTGGTAATTTGAAAATTTGGGAAATATTGTTTGCTAACTTTAAAAAGTGTAATTTTTACCATAACGAGCATGTATTTCTAGATTTTGTTGTAATAGTGTTTGACCCAGGAGAATTGGTTTGGTTGCACTTACGAAAGGAAAGATTTCATGAACAAATAAGGTTAAAGCTCATGCCGCCTATGGATGGACTTTTTCAAGTTTTGGAGCCCAATAACAAGAATGCCTACAAGCTTGATTTATCGGGTGAGTATAACATGAGTGCTGCATTTAATGTTGCTGATTTAACTCATTATGATGCAGGTGATGATCTTGATTTGAGGACAAATCCTTTTCAAGATGACGGGAATGATGTGATTCCGCCCGAGCCCGCTCAACCGATAACCCGCTGGGGTGCTGACTCGACACGGATGAAGACTAGGCCAATCACAAAAGCTCAAATTAAGAGATTTAAGGAAAACCTGGGAGTATTTATACAGGGGGTAATCAATCTCAGCAGACTTTTTCCATACTTGAAGATACAAAGCCTATTCTAAGCATCCAAATGGTGGAAGCCGATACGGACCCGGATGACGGTTTTGGTACATTTTTTGAGTCCGGGAAGCTTGAAATGGTTCCAATGCTTTATGAATTCAATACATATGCCTAAGAGGTCATGGAATCAAGTTAAAGCAGCCTCAAATGCAATCAAAAAGGGCTTGTATGGACAGCATCAACAATTTGGCCGAATTTGCTGTATTGCTTGCTGGCTTTACTGTATTTTACTGTATTAGCCTTTTCTTATTTTTCCAAGCATGGGCAACGTGTGGGATTTCATATTCAGATTATTTGGCATCCTAAAAAGCATCTAGAAGCTGATTTGAAGCTCAAAGAGGTCAAAAATTGGTCAAAGTCAAACTAGTCAAAAAGCTAGTATTATAGTTTCCTAATTTTATTCTACTTTTTGTTTTAGGAAACTACCATTACTTTTTAGTTTTTATTTATTTATTTTCTGGACAAATAAGTTTAGGAAATTTATTATTTTATTATTTTCATTGTAAATTAATTAATTCCTAATTCAAAATAAAGGAATTAATTAATCAATTTTAGTTTAGGAAACTTAGTTTAGGACATATTAGAATTCGGTCAAGTTTCCTAATTCCTATAGGAGTCCGATTTTGAATTAATTTTTTAGGGTTTGTTTTGTTTCTTTCAAGCCTATTTAAAGGCTTATTTTTCAATAATAATACAACTTTGAGTTGACTAAGAAAATACTTGTGAGATTAATTATCTCTTTGTTCTTTGAGAACACCTAAAACACCATTAGAGAATTGGTTGTTTTAGCTTGACTTATCAATAGGTTTTCCATCCCCTATTGTGGCGTCTACATTATACCAAGGTTTCTAACCACAGGTTGGTTAGGGGTTGAGGTCCATTCAATTAGAACTTGAACTTAATTAAAGATCCGGGCTAATATAATACAGGTTTAGGAGCAGGTCGTCCTAGGTTTGTATCAAGTGGTTATCTAGATTTACTAGAAATTGGGCAGGTAAGGAAATTTCTCGTTGAGTTACGTACTTACTTAAAAATGAATAAAACTCAATTCCAAGAAATCATAGCTTCTACCAAGACATTTACTGAGGAAGCTGAAGCCTTTTTGAAAGTAGCTATTTAGGAACAGCTGGAATGTTTTCTACTTCAGGAACAAGTACAAAGAAAAGAAATTGATCACTTTTAATATTTATCACTCTTAATTCAATATTAATTAAATCTTAATTTAATATTAATTTTAAAATTTAATACTAATTTTAATAATAATAATTAAATTATATACTTTTTCTATTGTATAATTAATAATTATTTTAATTATTTTAAAATAAAATATAAAAAAATTATAAAATATAAAAGTTTTTGTTTTTCGTTGTAATTATTTTCTATAATAATATAGAAATAATAATATATTACATTTCTATATTGTAATATTAATATTAAATACATAATAATTATATACATATATTAACATAGATTAAATATATAATATATTTACATATATAGTACATGCAAAATATATGGAAATAATATATAAATGGAAATCATATATAAACTAGATTATACTTATATTACAAGTTCTAAGTGTATAAGAACACCTCTTATTCAAATTATTTAAAAGATCTTTCTTGACTTGGAAATCTAAAAATATATGGAAATAAATTGTGTCCAATAGGATTTGAACCAATACCAAAGGTTTAGAAGACCTCTGTCCTATCCATTAGACCATGGACACTTTGCATTCCAATTTTTTTTATACTTATCTTCTGTTCACATTTATTATTCGGACGAAACGAATATGTGAAAGAATTTTGGAATTGCTTGTTCAACTATGCACAACGTTAATTATATTCATTTTTTTTATATTTCTATAAAACATATTTCTTAGAAATTTGATATTTTAATACATATCAAAATATATAAATATATATTAGATATATAGGTACTGACCAGGCCAAACCATGGAAATAAAGGGCCCTTTCGGATGAACTCAAAGAAGTTTTTTTATTATTGTTATTATTAATATATATATATTTTTCTCATTATTTCTATTTTTTCTTTTCTCTTTTTATATATTATTTTTTCTACTTATATATTATATAAAATACCGAATATATCTATTAAACATATATTAATTATATAAATCTATTCAAAAAATCTAAAAAATCTATGTTAAACATATTAACAAATATAGATTCCATTTTTAGATTTGATTTATATTGGATTTTTTATATTTATTTCATTTATAGTGGATTTATATATTGGACTATTGTAGATTGGATTGTTGATATCACTTTAAAGTCTTTTCTTTATACATATATGTTATATCTTTATACATATGTTATATGATTATAGAATTATATATAACATATATGCAGACATTTTGTATAATCTAATTATATAATATAAATGCATTTATTTTATCTAAATGGTCTAAATGGAATTTGATTCTTTATTATTATAATTCCGTATCTATTATATAAACTATTGCATATATATTATATATAATAAAATAATAAATAATAAAAAATATAAAAAACACTAAAAAAAAAAGAAGAAGGGCTTTTTTCAAGCCTTATTTTTGTGAGGTAACATAGTAATTACCTCCTTTCAATTGGGGAAGAGATGGCTTAGTGGACGAAAGCATCAGATTGCTAATCCGTTGTATAGGTTTTTCTTATCGAGGGTTTGAATCCCTCTCTTTCTGTTTTCATCGATGTCTTGTTCTTTTCTTTCAAATTTCTTGCGAGTTCAGTGTGGAATAGATAATATCCTACGAAGCTAAGAACGTTTTAAAATCAAGGAAGAAACAAAGAATATTACTACCAAGATTACACCCTAGGTCGTTAGATGGGAATCCAAAGATAAAGAGCGAAACAAAGAATATTACTACCATGTAAACAAATAGTTTGAGAGTAAGCATTACACAATCTCCAAAATTCTTTTTAGGGAAAAAAGAGAATAGATTTGCTATTTTATTTTAGACCGCATACCCTACTCTTTATTTTGTATTTTGACACCAAGAAATAAAGTTTTTTTTTCAAATAGAAATTTGTAATATTTATAATATAAGTGGATAAGTGGAGTTTTTCATTACCAAAAATTTTCTTTCATACCCACAATTTGACATTGTGAGTACTCCAATAAGGCCTTTCAATGGAAAAAAGGTCATAATAAGGAAATGGGTTGATCCAAATTTCTTGTGGCTGTACAAAAATTTCAATCTTGGAATCAAGAGTTCATACTATAAAACCTATCTAATCTTACAAAGCATTATGTTAGAATTTTCATTTTATTTTTTTCAAATCAATCATGAATTTGGCTAGGATGTTATTAAAGATCTCATTGAAAACTTACAGCAGCATGCCAAACAAAGGCTAAGAGAAAAAATAGCGCAGGTATTACTGGCATAACTTTTACGATTGGATTCAAAAAAGTGTAGGCCTCTGGTAATTTAGCGAAGAAAAAAACATTTGAATAAAGGGCAGATATTTTGTTATTTTTGTTATTGAAGATAATTTTATTATTTTGATTGAGTTATTAATAAGTTTAGTTATTAATGGAAGGGAAAATGAATAAAACTAAATAAGATAGACCCCAAAAACCTTCTTTGATTTGAACTTCCCCAATGAGAAATCCTTAAATTCTCAAATCAAAAGAGAATAGAATAAATCATACTTTCATACAATATCTTAATTGAACTCTATGTAATGATCAATAAATTCAATTTAATTCTATATCAACACATATTAAAATTCTAGCAACAATTTATATATTTTATAGATATTTGTACTGGAGTTGACGAACAACCAATATCAATATTAGTGTTCATTAGGTTCGAATAGAAATGGGGCGTGGCCAAGTGGTAAGGCAACGGGTTTTAGTCCCACTATTTAGAGGTTCAAATCCTTCCATCCTAGAGCATGCCTAACCCATTATAGCATTGTAATATATATAATGCTATATATCAGAAAAAAGATTGTCTTTTAAAATAAAATACATTTATGTTTAAGAGTATAATATTGGATTGTAAAATTTTTATTAGTATTCTTAATAATTCTTCTCTGAATCATATCTTTTTCACAAATTGAATCATGTTCAAATTATACGTAGATATAATTGGATCCATTTATGGTCCCTAAATGTTAAATATTTAACATAAAATATCTATAATTCCTTTCAGTGACAATTTTTTTGTCTATCTGTATAGGGGTATTATTGTTATTTTGATTCCAATTTTAGAAATCAGTATGAAAAAACAACAACCTTACCTTAGACTAGTCTTTATCCACTAGTTCACTAAAAAAATAAATTGGATTTTTTAGCTATCTAGTTTTTTAATCGTTGATGGTTTAATTCAAATATGGATTTCTCTTAGGATGCTAAAATGTGGTCCTTACTTTAAATGTTATTCAAATAATGATCTCGAGTTCGGAAAATTTTTAATCACTAAAATCTTTTTGATGATTTCTTATGAGTTCATAGTACTCTAAGAAGTGTGAATTGGTAAATTTATCCTATCACTATCAAGTTACTTGATGGTGCAGATTCTAAAAGAAATTTTTTATTTGATTCGTGCTATTCGTGGTATTTATATTTCATTATATTAAATAAATAAATAATGAAATAAAATATATGTTAAAATAAATATATGTATTGGGTGTTGGGGATTAAATTGAATTCGTTCTGAGAATTCGTTAGAACGTAGCCATTCATATTTCATATAGAAAGAAAAAGTATAGATTACTATGTACCGACCGAGCCAATGACTATTCATGATTCCATAATTGAATCAATTACATACTGGTTCCAAACTAAAGGAATGTTATGGTAAAACTTTGTTTAAAATGATGTGGTAGAAAGCAACGTGGGACTTGAAGGACACGATCCATTATGGATTCTTACATCCACCATTTTTTATTAGACAAGAATTATAGAGGAATGAAAGTGCTCTTGACTCGACATCATTTCTTTTGTTTCAATAGAACTCTCAGTTTTTTTTTTGTTTGGGTGATGTAAATCGTACATGATGGAGCTTGAATAAAAAGCATTGATCTATTTCTCGAAGGCAAGAATCTAGGGTTAGTATGAATCAATAAATTGGGACAACTTCATAAATATATTTGTAAATATGTTTTCCATATATAAATCGAAAGGATCCAAGTCAAGCAAGTTTCAAATTCAAAAGTCAAATTTTTTGGAATTGGCAAAACCTTTTCGATCAAATCAAAAGTGTATTACACAAGAATCACTTAGTCGTATGATTATTTGATAGAAAGAAATCATAAAAAAAATGGTATGTTGCTGCCATTTTGATATGATTCAAGATCACTGGAGTAATGTCTAAACCCAATGATTCAACACAAAGATAAAGGATCCTGGAACAAGGAAATACCATTTTCGATTGTCTCAACAACTAGATCAAAGTGCAGAATCAAAAGAGATTCTAAAAGAGACAGACAAAAGGGGGGTTAGAGACCACTCAATAAATGAAATGCTTAAAAGGTTTCCTTGAGTTATTTGAGAGTTATCCAACCTGAGTTATGAGAGTGCAAAGTGTAAATATGAATAATTTTTTTGGTGGGGGAAAGAATAAGTATTTAAATCATAGTCTAGTTGATTTGATGATTTTATGGATATATTTGACCTTCTCATTCTATACATAGATATAATTTCCAATTTTCTTGAGTTGTACTAGGAGAAAACTTCGTATATGTTTCTTGGGGGGGTATTGTTCATCTATCCCAATGAGCCATTTATTGAATCATTGCAATTGATGTTCGATCCATAAGAGAAGGAAGAGATCTTCAAAAAGTGGGTTTTTATGACCCGATAAAGAATCAAACTTATTTAAATGTTCCTGCTATTCTATATTTCCTTGAAAAAGGCGCTCAGCCTACAGGAACAATTCATGATACTTCAAAGAAAGCGAGGGTTTTTACAAAACTTACCCTTAATACCAAATGGTAGTCAATTAATGAAAAATTAATGAAATATGTCAAAATGAAATATATAAGAAATATATAAATAATGAAGGTGGAGACCACTTGTAGAGAGGTCTGTAAAGTCTTTTATCTGATATTCTCTTTTAATTTGTTATTCTTACTATCGATTTTGGGTATTACCATTAAGGGTAATGAGGGTTAGTTGGATTTCTATGACCAAATAAAAACAGGGATTGAGCTTTTTTCTTTTACTTATATTGTTTGATTGACTAAATTCGAGCTTTTTTCTACTTTTTTTTTCTTAATTACTTTTTTCTTACATCTACATCCCTTATTTGTCTATATATCGATTAGCTATGTAGTGCCAATCCAACACAAGTCCTTATTTTTTTATTTAAATTTACAATATTTTATTTTTTTCTAGTTGATACGAACCTAGGACGACCTGCTCCTAAACCCGTATTATATTAGCCCGGATCTTAATTAAGTTCAAGTTCTAATGGAATTGACCTCAACCCCTAACCAACCTGCGGTTAGAAACCTTGGTATAATGTAGACGCCACAATAGGGGATGGAAAACCTATTGATAAGTCAAGCTAAAACAACCAATTCTCTAATGGTGTTTTAGGTGTTCTCAAAGAACAAAGAGATAATTAATCTCACAAGTATTTTTTTTAATCAAATCAAAGTTGATCACTAAGCCTTTAAATAGGCTACAAAGCCACGAAATAAAACCCTAGAACATAAAGAAAACCAGCCACCACACATAAAGAAACCTAGTTGGCTGAAACTATACTTCCTTTCCTAATAAGTTTGATTAATTAATTCCTTTATATTAAATTAGGAATTAATTAATTTACAATGGAAAGAATAAAATAAAAACCTTCCTAAAGTTATTTTTCCAGAAAATAAATAAATAAAAGCCAAAAAGTAATGGTAGTTTCCTAAAACAAAAAGTAAAAACAAATTAGGAAACTAAAAATGCTAGCCTTTTTGATCAAGTTGACTTTGATCAATCTTTGACCTCTTTGAGCTTCAAATCAGCTTCTAGATGCTTTTTAGGATGCCAAATAAGCTGAATATGAAGTCCCACACGTTGCCCATGCTTGGAAAAATAAGAAAAGGCTAATACAGTAAAATACAGTAAAGCCAGCAAGCAATACAGCAAATTCGGCCAAATTGTAGATGCTGTCCGTACAAGCCCTTTTTGATTGCATTTGAGGCTGCTTTAACTTGATTCCATGACCTCTTAGGCATATGTATTGAACCCATAAAGCATTGGAACCATTTCATGCTTCCCGAACTCCAAAAATGTACCAAAATTGTCACCCGGGTCCGTATCAGCTTCCACCACTTGGATGCTTCGAATAGGCTTTGTATCTTCAAGTATGGACAAGCTCTGTTGAGATTGATTACCCTCTGTATAAATACTCCCAGTTTGCCCTTAAATCTCTTAATTTGAGCTCTTGTGATTGGCCTAGTCTTCATTCGTGTCGAGTCAGCACCCCAGCGGGTTATCCGTTGAGCGACCTCGGGCGGAATCACATCATTCCCCTCCTCTTGAAAAGGATTTGTCCTCAAATCAAGATCATCACCTGCAGCAAAAGGAGTTAAATCAGTAACATTAAATGCAGCACTCATGTTATACTCACCCGGTAAATCAAGCTTGTAGGCATTCTTGTTATTCGGCTCCAAAACTTGAAAAAGTCCATCCATAGGCGGCATGAGCTTTGACTTTCTTTGTTTAGGAAACCTTTCCTTTCGTAAGTGCAACCAAACCAATTTTCCTGGGTCAAACACTATTACAACAAAATCTAGAAATACATGCTCATTATGGTAAAAATTACACTTTTTAAAGTTAGCAAACAATATTTCCCAAATTTTCAAATTGCCACTAAATAAAGCTCTCAACAATGCAGATAAAGTTCTATGCAATAAAGACATCTTTAAATAAGTATCTTTAAAATTCATGGTCAGCAATGATTTCTTATTCATAATTACTTTGTTAACATCACCAAAGCTAAGATAAAAATTTATATTTTTCCATTCTTGTCTTCCTTTTCCTTTCCCACTCACGGGCATCTCACCTTCCTCACTCTCGGCTTTTACACCAAATTTAAAATTTTTCCACACAACCTGAGTATTAGAAGACTTACCTTGGACAGCAAGCTCACCTTTTCCCTCTTGATTGGATGGTAGTCCAATTGGAATTTCATTTGGGAAGACATCTCCAAATTCCTTCAAAAGAGAAATCATTGAACTTGGCAATTCAAGTTCTTCAAAGTTAGTTTGATCATTAATATAATTTTCTTTATAAATTATGACCAGCAAAGGTTTCTTACACTCAATAACCTTATTAATATCCCCTAAACTCAAATAAAAGTTGCTACTTAACCTTTCTTTTCTTTCTTTTTCTTTTTTCCCGTTGGATTGGCGTAAACCTTCAGATTTCTCTTCCTTTTCCAAGCTCTCGGGTTTGCCACTTTCTTTCCCCTCTCTTTCGGCTTTTCCTTGATCTTTCCACTCAATATGAGTCTTAGAAACCTTACCTTGATCAGCAACCTCATTCTTACCTTCTTGAAAGGATGGTGAGGCCGTTGGTGCCATACTTGCTTTTTCCTTGAGCTTTTCGGCTTCTCTCCTTTGTTGCATTTGTAATTGGTCTTTGTAAACCTCTTTAGGAGATAATGGTTCCAGCTTGACCTTCTTCCCTTTAAACCTGAAAACAATACTATTTTCTTGACCAAAATGAGTAGCATCTTTATCAAATTGCCATGGTCTACCTAATAGTATATGTCCAGCAATCATGGGTACAATATCACATAAAACTACATCCTCATATCTACCTATATTAAATTTTACTTTGGCTTGTTTATTCACTTTTATTTCACCACTATCATTAAGCCATTGTAATATATAAGGTTCTGGATGTTTAATAGTTATTAAGCCTAATTTATCAACTACAATGTTACTAATTACATTTTTGTTTCCTAATTTGTTGGTTGTCTTTTATCATTGTTCTTGATAATTTTGGTTTTTTGATTTTCCTTTGCTGTTTTAGTCTTAAATATTTGCATTCATATATTCAAAAAAAAAAAAAAAGAAAACAAGAAAAAAAAAAAAGAAGAAGTTTGCGGCAACATTTAAAAAAAAAAAACTGCACATTTTGTTTATTTGGAGGTCACGGGTTGGTGTTTGTTTTGGAGTTGGAATTGCAATTTTTGTAATTATTCTTGCTACTGCAGTTGTTTATGTTCTGTGAGTGAAAAAAAAAAAAGAAAAGAAGTTAAAGCCGAATAAAAAAAAAAAAAAAAGAAGAAAAAAAAATATTTCGGTTTGTTGGAGTTTGATTTGTTTGCTGGAAATTTGTTGGAGCTGCTGGTTTTTTATTATTTATTCAATATTTGAGTTGCTGGAAAATTATTTTTGCTGCTCGATATTTGGATTTTGGGTGCTTTAATTATTTGGATTAAAATTAGTTAAAGGAATTGATACAAAACTTGAATTACAAAGAACAACAACCAACAACTTTTCTATATTTTTGTTCTCTTTGATTCTTGTTCATATTTGAATTTCTTTTTCTGGAATTTTATTCTTGAACTCATAATCTATTACCATCTGGTGCAGTTTTCAAAAATTCCAACGTTTTCCCATTATTTTGTGTTTTCTTGTCTAGAAAGCCGAAAAATTAGGATTTGTTGGATTCTTTCGGTATTGCCTACTTTTTGTTACTGTTTTGTTGGTAAGTTTAATTAAAACATACTAGTGATCTAATTGCTGTTTTGTGGGTGTTTTAATTAGAACTTTGAGATAATTCATTGAGTGGAAAAAGGCAAGAGTGTGTGAGCTTAAAAGAGGGTAAAAGCCGAAACTAGTGTGCAAACATGAGTGTCGAGACCTTGTTTGAGTGAAACACGTGAGGGAGTGAATATTGTGAGGATTTATTTTATTTTTTCAGTATTTTACTAACATGGCAGATTCTAGAATAAGAAGAGGGGATCCACCCTTGAGGATCAATGAGGAAGAGTCCGTAGCATTCCATGGCGATGACCGAGCTACCGGGAGTGGAGACCAAGTGGACATGAGTGCTGTTTTGGAGTCAATACAGAGGGTTAGTGCTCAAGTTGAGCATGTGAATCAAAGAATGGGAAGACTAGAAGCCTCACAAGGAATGCCAAATACAAGAAATAGGCAAGAATTCCATGGAGGACGAGGCCGAGGACGAGGAGGTCGCGAGAGACCAAGAGAGGAATTTGATGAGGAGTCATTCGGTGGAGACTTTGAGGAAGGTATGGACGAAACTTTTGCTGTCCAAGATAGAGCTGGCCATGGAAGATATAGGAGGGAAGAAACAGATGACAATCTTAGCCATATCAAGATCAACATCCCACCATTCATGGGAAAAAGTGACCCCGAAGCATATTTGGAGTGGGAAGAAAAAATGGAGATGATATTTGACCGCCATAATTATTCAGAGGCTAAGAAAGTGAAATTGGCAGCAATGGAGTTTGGCCATTATGCACTCCAATGGTGGACCAATGAGCAAAACACCCGAAGGAGAGTTGGTGATGACTTGATTACTACATGGCGACAAATGAAAGGAGCCATGCGGAAGTGATTCGTACCATCACACTATCATAGGTTGCTGCATCAAAGACTTCAATCTTTATCTCAAGGAACTAGGTCCGTGGAGGATTATTACAAAGATATGGAGATGCTCATGATGAGGTTAAGCATGAATGAGGATAGAGAAGCAACCATGGCAAGATTTCTTGGTGGTTTGAATCGTGAGATAGCCAACCAACTAGATTTGCAACAATACTTGGAGTAGGAGGAGATGTTGCATGTTGCCATTAAGCTTGAGCACCAATTCAAGAGGAGGGGTGTAAGATCATGGTTTGGAGGTGTTTCCAACAATGGAAGGTCCAATTCAAGTGGCCGGAGGAACAATCCCATCTATGAAAGCAAGCTAAAGCCGAAAGTCAAAGAAGAAAGTTCAAACTGGCCAAGGAAGGAGACTAGAACCAAATCTGTCCAAGCACCAAAGAATGAGGTAAAATTAGATCCTAAACCTTCTAGAACTCATGATGTTGTGTGTTTTAAGTGCCAGGGAGGAGGACACATTGATAGCCAATGCCCGTATAGAAGAATCATGGTGTTAAAGGGCAATGACGAGCTAGAATCGAAAAGTGAAGAAAGTGAGGATAAAGCCAAGCAAGAGGAGGAGGACTTGGAGGATGAACCCGAAACCTTGCAAGCATCCAATGCTGAATTAAACTTGCTTTCTAGGAGAGTACTTGCTGCATACAAAGATGAGGATGAAATTCAAAGAGAGAACATCTTCCACACCCGATGTGAAATTCAAGGTAAGATTTGTAGTATGATTATTGATAGTGGAAGTTGTACAAATGTAATTAGTAACATTGTAGTTGATAAATTAGGCTTAATAACTATTAAACATCCAGAAAAGTGAATAAACAAGCCAAAGTAAAATTTAATATAGGTAGATATGAGGATGTAGTTTTATGTGATATTGTACCCATGATTGCTGGACATATACTATTAGGTAGACCATGGCAATTTGATAAAGATGCCACTCATTTTGGTCGAGAAAATAGTATTGTTTTCAGGTTTAAAGGGAAGAAGGTCAAGCTGGAACCATTATCTCCTAAAGAGGTTTACAAAGACCAATTACAAATGCAACAAAGGAGAGAAGCCGAAAAGCTCAAGGAAAAAGCAAGTATGGCACCAACGGCTTCACCATCCTTTCAAGAAGGTAAGATTGAGGTTGCTGACCAAGGTAAGGTTTCTAAGGTTCATATTGAGTGGAAAGACCAAGAAAAAGCTGAGAGAGGGGTGAGAAAAGAGAGCAAACCCGAAAGCACAAAAAATCTGGAAATTTCCGCCAATGAGAGCCAAACCGAGGAAAGAAAAAGAAAAGAAAGAAAAGAGAGGAAAACCAGAATTTTTATTTGAGTTTAGGGGATATTAATAAGGTTATTGAGTGTAAGAAACCTTTGCTGGTCATGCTTTACAAAGAAAATTATTTTAATGATCAAACTAACTTTGAAGAACTTGAATTGCCAAGTTCAATGATTTCTCTTTTGAAGGAATTTGGAGATGTCTTCCCAAATGAAATTCCAAGTGGACTACCATCCAATCAAGAGGGAAAAGGTGAGCTTGCTATCCAAGGTAAGTCTTCTAATACTCAGGTTGTGTGGAAAGATTTTAATAAAACCAAGAGTGAAAATTTTGGTGCAAAAGTCGAGAGTGAGGAAGGTGAGATGGCCGTGAGTGAGAAAGGAAAAATATAAATTTTTATCTTAGCTTTGGTAATGTTAACAAAGTAATTATGAATAAGAAATCATTGCTAACCATGAATTTTAAAGATACTTATTTAAAGATGTCTTTATTGCATAGAACTTTATCTTCATTGTTGAGAGCTTTACTTAGTGGCAATTTGAAAATTTGGGAAATATTGTTTGCTAACTTTAAAAAGTGTAATTTTTACCATAATGAGCATGTGTTTCTAGATTTTATTGTAATAGTGTTTGACCCGGGAGAATTGGTTTGGTTGCACTTATGAAAGGAAAGGTTTCCTAAACAAAGAAAGTCAAAGCTCATGCCGCATATCGATGGACTTTTTCAAGTTTTGGAGCCGAATAACAAGAATGCCTACAAGCTTGATTTACCGGGTGAGTATAACATGAGTGCTGCATTTATTGTTGCTGATTTAACTCCTCTTGCTGCCGGTGATGATCTCGATTTGAGGACAAATCCTTTTCAAGAGGAGGGGAATGAAGTGATTTCGCCCGAGGCCGCTCAACCGATAACCCACTGGGATGCTGACTCGACATGGATGAAGACTAGGCCAATCAAAAGAGCTCAAATTAAGAGATTTAAGGAAAACCTAGGAGTATTTGTACATAGGGTAATCAATCTCAACAGAGCTTGTCCATACTTGAAGATACAAAGCCTATTCGAAGCATCCAAGTGGTGGAAGTCGATATGGACCCGGGTGACGGTTTTGGTACATTTTTGGAGTCCAGGAAGCATTAAATGGTTCCAATGATTTATGGCTTCAATACATATGCCTAAGAGGTCATGGAATCAAGTTAAAGCAGCCTCAAATGCAATGAAAAAGGGCTTGTACGGATAGCATCAACAATTTGGCCGAATTTGCTGTATTGCTTGCTGGCTTTACTGTATTTTACTGTATTGGCCTTTTCTTATTTTTCCAAGCATGGGCAACGTGTGGGCCTTCATATTCAGTTTATTTGGCATCCTAAAAAGCATCTAGAAGCTGATTTGGAGCTCAATTTGGTCAAAGATTGGTCAAAGTCAACTTAGTCAAAAAGCTAGTATTATAGTTTCCTAATTTGATTCTACTTTTTGTTTTAGGAAATTACCATTACTTTTCAGTTTTTATTTATTTATTTTCTGGAAAAATAAGTTTAGGAAAGTTATTATTTTATTATTTTCATTGTAAATTAATTAATTCCTAATTCAAAATAAAGGAATTAATTAATCCAAATTAGATTAGGAAAGGAGTGAGAATTTTGGCCACCATAGAACTCTTTATTGTGTGGCCTGTTTTACCTAGGGTTTTTAGGGTTTACTTTGTTTCCTTCAAAGCCTATTTAAAGGCTTATTTTTCAATATGAATACAACTTTGATTTGATTAAGAAAATACTTGTGAGATTAATTATCTCTTTGTTCTTTGAGAACACCTAAAACACCATTAGAGAATTGGTTGTTTTAGCTTGACTTATCAATAGGTTTTCCATCCCCTATTGTGGCGTCCACATTATACCAAGGTTTCTAACCACAGGTTGGTTAGGGGTTGAGGTCAATTCCATTAGAACTTGAACCTAATTAAGATCCGGGCTAATATAATAAGGGTTTAGGAGCAGGTCATCCTAGGTTCGTATCAACTTGCCAATTGATTCTGAATAGCTTTATTAAGATCATAAGTGAATTGTGCAAAGGTTTCTAAATCTGTGAATTGCGCCAATTCCAATTTTGATTTGCCAGCTACTTGTTTCATGGCTTCAATTTGTGCTGCGGACCTTACTCTGGACCCTACTTCATCAAGACCATAAATATGAGCAATGCCATCGCCTACTTGGAGTACAGTACCGATATTTAAAATCTTTACTTCTCTATTGTATTGCTCAATACGTTCAAAAATAATGTTACTAATTTCATATGCTCGAATAGTTACCATGAGTATTTCTTAATTCTTTAATTTGTTTTTTTTTTTTGGCAAGAAAAATAATGCCTACAGTAGAAAGACTAACCCTTTATTTCTTTCATCGTTCCAAACATGCCAATATTAGTATTGATGGTACGTAAATGTAACTCGGTGTTTAAAAAACTAGTTAGAGTTCCTATAGCTCCTTGGAAGGCTTGTTTGGAAAACCCGTTGTTGAACTTGATTAATAGCGTTTTGTTGTTCATAATGAATGGTTTCATTTTTGTAATTTTCTAATTATTCCAATGTTTTATAAGTTGAATTAATCAAATTCATTTTTTCTCATTCTATTTCAGAGTATCCATTCGTCGGAACTGCTACGCTTCCATTTCTACTTTCCTCAAGTGGGATCGGGCTTTTTCCAGCCATCCCAGGCGCCCCCCCCACTCCCCCCCGTAGCGTAGTTCTTCTGAATTTTGAATAGTCTTCAAGATTTGCTATTTTCAATTATCTAATAAATTACTCAATGAAAGTAGATTATCTTTCCATTCATTTCAAAACTTCCACAATCCCTTCTCGAACCAAACATGAATCTTTCGATTCATTTGGCTCTCATGCCTAGTTACTTATATATGGGGGAAGCTCCCTAGCTTTTTTAAATGTAATGAGTCCATCCTCTTTTCTCTATTCATATTTATGAAATGTAGAAACTAATCACTAATCCAATAACGTAATACTCGAAAGACTCTTCTGACCAAACAAATAATTGTCAGCAAAGTTTTTTTTTTTTTTTTTTTCAAATCCAAAGAATTCTTTTTACTTTATACACAAGTCATCGATTCAGCATTGGTAAAAAAGTTAAAAAAAAGGGGGGTGAAATATCCATTTTTCTAATTTTTAAAAATCAAATACAAATAACGGGTTCAAATAATTTTTTTTATTGACATGAGTGTTTTATATCGAAAAAAAAAATTCTAACTCTTTGAAATCATTTTTGGATTAACATATTCTATATTAACATAGTAGTAGAAAGAGTACCATGCTGCATCTGGACTTCAAATGATTTAGCTTTAACCCTGTTAACAATCCCACATTATTGGTTGATAGAGAATCAAAGTAGATTAACCAATGAATCATGAAATGCTATGGTTCTTAAATATGATTTCTTAATTTATTCATAAGTAATTCACAGAATCGTGCACCTGTTCGAGTTATGAAAAAAAAGTGCGGTTGGTTGGATCCAGCCTATTCTTGAAATAAACAACTCGCACACACTCCCTTTCCAAAAAAAATCAATACACCAAAGACTGCACTTAGATTTACTAGATTTGTTGCTAAAATATTAGTATAAAACTCGAAACTCCTGGCGAATGGCCAATACCCCAAGGAAAGGAAAGACTCAGTTACATTTTTCATATGATCTCCTATTTCTTATTCTTATAGATAGACTAATTATCTATATTTTTTTATTCTATTATTTTTCTAAATTAGATAGGGATAGGGTAAAAGTTTAAAAGAAGAGATTCACAAATAAAAGCACTAACGCCACAACCAGTCCATAAATTGTTAAGGCTTCCATAAAAGCCAGACTAAGCAATAAAGTATCTCATGTTTTTAGCTTTGCTTCTGGTTGTGTGGCGATTCCCTCCATAGCTTGGCCCGTGACAGTACCTTGCCCAACCCCAGGTCCAATAAAAGTAAGCCCGACAGCCAATCCAGTAGCAATAACGTAAGCGGCAGAAATTAGTGGATTCATGATAAATTCCTCACAAAACATAAAGAAAATGAAGAAATAGTTAATAATACAATCAACCAATGAATTATGGCTTACTTATTCTATCGCTAAGATTTATCCATTCAAAGTCACTAAAAACCCTAAATTGAAATAATAATATTCTTGAAGCAGCAGAATTGCTTCGATATTCTCCTATCCACGTAATTTTTGTTAATTCGTATGAATTTCGTTCAGCCAGTTCTTTCTTTTTTATTTTTTCCTTCTGAACCATTCTTTGAATTCTTTGTTCTTTTTCGTGATTTAAATTCATTCAATATTAAAAAAAAAATGACAATCAAAATGGAAGGACTTATATTGGAATCCCTATCGAAATTCATAACATAATAGTAGGGCAAATTAATATATCTTTAATTCATATATACCTAGTTAATAACGAGTATCACATATGCATGTCTTTCCCCCATAATGTAAACCAACTATTCATATCTTAGATTCACTCAGATTATAGAATCATTCTTCGAAACATACATAAGAATTGTCTTATAACGGTTAGATTACATACATCTAGTTCGACCCCCTCCCCTCCTCCTCTAACCAAACCCCTTTTTTTATAAATATCCTTTTTGTAAACCCTTATCTTCTATTTTTATTTATCATTATCCCCCATGAGTACAATTAATATAACTGAAAAATTCATTAGACATAATCATTGCATAGAAATATTAGGATTGAGTTGATCGAAGTTCATGTAATTTATTATTTATTAATTTTTTTGGGACAATCGGTGAATTGAATGAACAAAACAATATCAATAGAAAGGGAGTATTCATTGGAGGGTGGTATGAATAAACCAAACAGGAATTTAAGGGAAATGATCTTTTAGATCTCTATCCTTTTTCTTTTTTTTTTTTCTACAATTCCTTTACTTAATATCATAATATTCTTTTTACTATTACTCTAGATCGTATATACTTTATTTTTATTTCAATCTTATTTGTATATTTTTCTTCCTAAGTCTAAGTGGATTACTTTGAGACACGTAGACATGCTGCAGGCTAAGCTAAAAAAAAGACTATGTCAAAAACTAATCAATGATGACCTTCCATGGATTCACCAATGTAAGCCGCAGCTAAGGTTGCAAAAATAAGAGCTTGAATGCCACTTGTAAATAATCCAAGGAACATGACAGGTATAGGAACCACTAAAGGTACTAAAGAAACAAGAACAGTAACTACTAATTCATCAGCTAATATATTTCTGAAAAACATCGAAAACTAAGCGATAAGGGTTTTGTCAAATCTTCTAAGATGTTAATGGGCAAAAGGATTGAGGTTGGTTGAATGTATTTACTGAAATAACCTAATCCTTTTTTTGAAAGGCCAGCAGAGCAATATGCTACTGACGTGAGTAAAGCTAAAGCAATAATAGTATTTATATCATTTGTGGGCGCGGCTAACTCCCCATGAGGTAACTGTATGATTTTCCAGGGTAAAAGAGCCCTTGACCACTTCTAAACAAAAATAAATAAAAACATAGTTCCAATAAATGGAACCCAGGGACCATATTTTTCTCCAATCTGCGTTTTGCTCACGTCTCGAATGAATTCAAGGACATATTCAAAGAAAATCTGACTGTCAGTTGGAATGGTTTGTGGATTACAAACAGCTATAATGGCTGAACCTAATAAGATAGCAATTACAACCCAAGAAGTAATAAGTACTTGGCCATGGACTTGGAAACTTCCTATTTACCAATAGAAATGTTGGCCTACTTCCTCACCGAATAGATCGTATAACTCTTTTAGTGTGTTGATGGAACATAATAAATCATTCATATTAACCTAAAAAAGAAATAGAACTTTGAAAGGAATTATTGTGATTCAACCATCTCATTTTCAATTTGCATACTTGCATTGGATATTTTAAATACCTACTAATCGAATAATATCCTCAGTTATTTTTATCTATTTTCTGTGAGTTAGAAATAGTAACCGATTCAATAAATCTATTCTATGGAGTTCCAAAAATAATTTACTTATCTTGTTATTAATCAAGAATTTCGTATATAGCTAGAACGGCCCTAAAAAATAGCAAATACTAATTTGTTAAGAATTAATCGAATTGAAGCTATAGCTTCATCATTTGCTGGAATCAAAATATCTACTAGATCTGGATCACAATTTGTATCATTGGAATGCCCAAAGTCATGCATTCATAAAGAGCTGTAGATTATTCTTGTTGATCAACAATTATTACAATATTGGGCAATCCAGCCATATATTTAATCCCACAGACATATGTTTGCAAGTGAGATAATTGTCTTTTCAACACAGCCTCATCCCTTTTCGGAAGACGACTGAGTCTCTCGGTCTTTTGTTCTATTCTCAAGTCCCAATATTGCAGCCCGAGCCTTCACTGCACCGAGCCTTTGTTGTAGCCCGTGCTATTCAATCCGCTGCTTTATTTTTGGTACCAACAATTAAGAATTGTTTTCCCCTACTTGCTGCATCAAAAATTAAATCATAAGCTTATGCCAAAAACTGAGTAGTTCTAGTAAGATTTATAATATGAATACCTTTATGCCTTGCAGAGATATAAGGTGCCATTTGAAGATTCCATTTCCTAGTACCATGACCAAAATGAACTCCTGCTCCCATCATCTCTTCCAAATTGATGGTCCAATATCTTCTTGTAATTTCTCCCCACATTTCTTCTCTTTTTTATTTTTTCATTGAAAAGAAAAAAGAGAAGCTAAAATAGAAATAAATAATTATTCCCACATAACCTTCTCTTCTACCGAAGATTGGCCATTGATACACGATCCAAACCATTCATTTATTTCTATTCATTATTATCTTTATTTCTATCACCAAATTAAAGGACCACTACACAAATAAAAAAAGGATGAATTTGCTTTTAGGAATCATTAAATCCTAGAAATGATTGTTCTGATATATCATTTAAATTCTTTGAAACGCAAAAATCAAATAGTTATTTGTGGTCTAACAAAATGTCTATCATTTCCCACTTGAATAAATTCTTCGTTTTTATTTCCAAAAGAATGTTGTGATGTTGCCTTGAACAGTGCACTAATCTTTTGAATCCGATCCTAATGAGTATCATCCCCCTAGAACAACATTCTCTTTCAAGCTTTTCAACCAATCGATACGACCACGTAGAGCAACTTTGGTAAAACACGAGCAGTTTCTTGAAAACTCGCTTCAGATATGAAATGTTGAGTATTTAAAGATGCTTTCGTTATTCCCAATAATATGGCTTTGTAACAAATCGCTTCTTCCAAAGCACGCCCCGTTCATTCCGCTCCAAACAATTGAATTGGTTCTCCCTGTGAAAAAACATTGGACATTCCATCTTCTGAAATCATCACTTTTGATGTTATTTGACGTACAATAATTTCTATACGTCTATTATGGATATGCACCCCCTGTGATTGATAAACCTTTTGGATCTTACTAACCAAAGAGACACAAGTTTGCACTATAGTTAGCTCAGCACCAATCAAGAATCCTTAAGGAATTCTAAGAACTCTTGTAATATGTTCGTTCCAGCTCTCAACCCTCTTTTCTAGGTTCATCGATATTGAATCAATCGAACACACTTCTAAAACTTGTTCCCCTTTTGGAAGACCCTGCGTTATATCACCGAATCTCAATTTTTCATATATAAATGTAATTAATGTATCTCCTTTGGAAAGTATTTCTCCATAATGGCCATGAACAGTTGCTCCTGGAGTGGCCAAATAAGGCTTTGCTGATCTTATTATTACAGAGTCAATTTGAACAATTATAACTTCGCCTGATTTTAGGTATGGCTCTTTTTTAGCTATATATACATTTTCACAAATAAACTGCCCTAGGATAATTATTGTAGGTATTTCTACACAATAATTATGATCATAATTATGATGGAGAAAATGCCAATTTAAGTTGAATGGATGTTATTGCATGGAGCGGAATTATAAATTCTCCCGTTTTCATCCATTAAACAATATTTAAGTACTTCAAAACTATATTTTAAATTGTCAAGTTCTAAATATTTAGTTACCAAGATCTGATTATGAGTATTTAAAAGGTAATTATCAATTTGAGAGGTTGTTCCTAAAGGGCCTAACAAATTCGTAATTGGAGGATCTCTTTTAATTGATTCTTTTATTACATTGTAATATTTTACATCATTAAATGGACCCATTTGAAAACAATTAAACGATGACAAAATTATCAAAGATTGAGATTCCTTACTTCTATTCAACAACATACAAATAGTTCCTTGATTTTGGCTAAGTGATTGTTGAATCCTTTCCTTGGAATAAATATAATGAAATGGATTGGTACAGTTTTACCTATTATCAAAGATAGTTCCTCTTTCTGAGATATGAAATATGGGATTTCATTAAGTTGATTCTTAGGACAGGGTCTCTTCGATAGTTCAACAAAGGAAGTGTGGGCCTCTTCGATAGAACAAGTTTTTTTGTTTTGGTCCTAATTCAAAACTAAACAAGTCCGAACTAATTGAATCCTAGTGCCAAAAATTCCCTGAATTGGTTTGTCATTTCCATAAAGAATATAATTTACAACTCTAAGTTCTAGGTTATCACTTTCCTACAATGGGTCCCAGGGAAAAAGTGTTTCTAAATTATATCGTCCGATATTTCATATATGATTACAGGTCGAACCAAAACAAAATATTTTTTCTTGGTATGTGTGATCCATTGGACATAGATCCAAATTTTCAATTTTTTTTATTCCTTACATTCTTTTTTTTACCATTCCCAATGGTATCAAGATGCTGCTGTCTCGAAATATCTTATCCATCTCTATAGTAAAATGGATATCTCCAGAAAAGATTTTAAGTTCAATCTTTTTTTTTTCTCTCCACTTGCACCAATTCGCTTGCTCAACTTCTTATATTTAAAGTGATTCGTGTATCTACTCCAATGATACTATTGTTCTGTACCATTCTGGAAGAAGATTCAGGTAAAATATGCACTTTATCGGGAATGAAAAAAAAATTCGATCTACTTTCATTTGGTATTTTGGCTTAAATTCTTTGACTCCTTGATACTCAAGCAAATCCATTTTTTTTTTTTTAGATTGAATACAACCCTATTGTCCCATATTTAGTAATTCCTGAACTTTTTCTTCTATATTGAGGATCATCAAAATAAGTAAAAATAATATTTCTACGAAAAATACCATTTATCGATGTTTCAATCGAAATAGTGGGACGAGGCATTAGTTCTTTCTCTCATTTTTTAATCCACTGGAATGGAATAATGAATCTATTTCATCGTCTCTTTGTCAATAAAAATAAATCAAAATTCTCATGTAGAATAGAAAAAAATATGAAATTACAATGAACTTTATATATGATTAGATTAAATGTTGAATAATCCAAAATGATACTTTCTTTTTTACCAGAACGACCCAAAACTAAAGAATTTGTGTTTTACTTGACCATTATTTATTGGATTTCCTGAAAGGCTACAAAACATTTTTCCTTCGGCAGAAATAAAATGAACATTCGTTTGATCTTGATCTTTATGCAGTGAAAGGGGGATGACACTGGATCGGCACGAACCTCTTGAGAATATCCATAAATGACTTGTTTTTGGTAAGAAATGGACATTACTATATGTAAATTTTGGTGCATGGTATACATCGATACTCCATTGCATTTCTCCCTCTGAGTCATAATAAATATGTTTTCGAACCTTTTCTTTAAAATTTAAAGTGTATGTTCCAACGTGAATTTTAACAATAACTTGTTCGGATTCTACATATTGATCATTTTGAACTAAAATAGAACTTTTTGGTTACATACACGTCTATATAACATAGCAAAGCGGGATGCCCATGATGTGTACATGTAGGATGAACCAAATACTCATTGAATTTTATTTTTCCATTAGAAGGGGCTCGTACATGTTCTGCAGTACTCCCTGTGAATACTCCACTGGTATGAAAAGTTCTTAATGTTAGTTGAGTGCCCAGTTCCCCAATATATTTACCCGCAATAATACCTATAGCTTCTCCCAATTTGACCAAGTCACCATGAGTAGGGCTCCAACCATAACGTAATTGGCAGATCCAAGACATGCTCTTACAAGTAAAGGGAGTTTGGATAGATATTGGTTGTGTTTGAAAGGTAATGAATTGATTGACAAGTCCAATCCCAATATCTTAATTTTGGATGGCAATACATCATGGGCCTATACATATATCATCTACTAATACATGACCAATCAATGTTTGGATAAAAATTCTTTCCCGCATCATCCCATTGCGAGAACTCATAGAAATACCTTGGGCGCTATTATACGTACAGCAACGTGTTGAACTACTTTAACAAGTCTGCGTGTAAGATATCCAGCAGTTGATGTTCATGCAACAGTATCCATAACTCCTTTGCGGTCTCCGTAACAAGAAATGATATTTCTATTAAAGACAGTCATTCATGTAAATTGCTTTTGATAGGTAAATCAATCATTTGTCCCTGTGGATCTAACATTAACCCTCTCATACCTGCTAATTGGTGTACTTGAGATGCATTTCCTCTAGCTCTCGAAAAGGACATGATATGGACTGGACTAAAAGGGTTAGTCATACTAAAATTAGGATTCATTTCTTGTCACAAATAGTCACTTGTAGCATACCATATCTCAATAGATTGTCATAATTTTTCTACCACGTGTACATTCCCATAATGATGGTGTTTTTCCAAAATCTAAACACCCAAAAAGAAGCGAGCCACATCTGAGTGAAACTTGGAGATGAAAGTTGATGGAATTTGGTGTAGGTTTATGTTGTTGTACCCTAGAGCACAATCATTCAAGGTGTTAGTCAATAATGAATGCTGTTGGTTCTTGATTTTGTTTTTTTTTTTTTTTGGGTTTGTTAAGGTTTTGTTTCTGGTTTTAATGGAGGTTTAGGGTTCTTGAGAAGGTTGTTAGCTTTTGGGAAGAAGAAGAAAACAAATGTAGTAGTTGAGAGAGAGAGAGAGAGAGCCAAAAATGTTGTTTTTCAAAATTTTTTGAATATTTCTTCCTCACATTTTCATTACAATTTTCATACTCTTAAATACATCAAAAAAGGCAATAAAACATGCTACCATATTGAGCAATAAATACAAAAGCATTAAAAATAACCAACCAAGCCAAACTACCTCAACTAACTCTAATCAATGTGCTGGGCATGCAAGAAACCTTCTTTAATGGGCAGTTTAGCTTGTCTAAGGCATTTGAATTTGAAAACCAGCTTCATTTGACTTGAAAATTGGAGGGAATCCTTTCTGAATATTGAACTATGTTCTATCCAAAAATTAGATAAAACAAAGTCCATTTACACATTCAAAAATAATCAAACCCGAGGCAGTTTTATCCAGATTTCTGGACAACAAAACTGCACAAGGGTCAGATTGTTTGGGGCTTAACTGAGCCTTCCCAGCTTCAAATTGGGCCATTATTTTTTTGCTGCTTCTTCTGTGTTTCTAGTTTATTATATCCAAAATTCAGATCCAAATCCCAAACCTTCTTCAAACGGCATCCAAGGAAGTGGACTTATGTTGCTGGAAATACAATTCCAGCAACTAGGCAAAAAGCCCCTAAGCTTAGTTAATGAGCTCAGGGCATTACAAAAAGGATATTGTTCTTAAACATTACAAGATAAAATAAAAATGCATAAACATAAATAGTGTTTGGTCTTTGATGTTGCAAAATAAAGAGTGCAAGTGTAACCGAACTACCTTGCACATTGTGGCAAGATCACCACATTTCAACACTCCTCCTTGGTGTTCTTACTTGAAATATTGAGCAAAGATACCCCGAAGTGCTCTTCATATCTAAGCACACGATCTAATAGATCCTTGTATCAAGTAGTTGGATCATAGTCTCTTACCATAAAAATGGCTGCGTGCATAGCATCACCAACTATGAGAAAGCCACCAATTCACATGTGATGTGTGAACAATGAAAGTTATATACCATAGTCAGTAGCTAGATATGGATAAGGGGGCATCGAATACATATGGTGAGCTACACAACAGTTAAAGAGCCCAACATAGCTAGGTTAATAGATAATTGAGCATGCCATGATGTTGTTAGGATCTCATAGAGACCTTTACGACCCTAGCTGGTAAATGGGCCTTTATGAGCCTTTAAAATATCTTTTATGCCATAACCAATGCCCTAGTTGGTCCTATACATGTGACCTGCTATTAGGAAAAGAATTGCAATAGCTAAATGATGGTGTGCTATATCGGTCAGCCATATACCCCTGGTTACTGGATCTAATCCTCTACGAAAGGTAAGAAATTCCGCACTTTTTGACCAATTCATGGTGAAAAAGGGGTTGCTCCCTTGGAAAAACTGGGATAAAGTTGAGCCAAAAGATCCAAGTGGACTCTCTTTCGGATCTACTCCAGCATTTAGAGATTGATTAATTGGTAAAGATACATGTACTCGATGCCCTCCTTAAAAAAGAGACCCAAGTCCTACTAGCCCTGTTAAATGATGATTCAACATAGATTTTACATCTTGGAACCAAGCCAATTTTGGAGCACCTTTGTACCAACCAGCAAAAAGCATTAAGCCTGTAAAAACCAATGCACCAACTGCAGTATAATAGAGTTGTAATTCACTAGTTATTCAAGATGCTCACCAAAGCTTAAAAAAACTGGAGGTTATTTGTATTCCTCGGAAACCACCGCCTGTATCACCGTTTAATATTTCTTGACCCACTATTGGCCAAACCACATGGGCACTAGGCCTAATGTGAGTAGGATCGCTTAGCCATGCTTCATAATTGGAAAAACGAGCATCGTGGAAATATTACCACTCAACCAAAGAAAAATGATGGAGAGTTGGCCAAAATGGGCACTAAATACTTTTCGAGAGATCTCCTCCAAATCATTGGTATGGCTATCGAAATCGTGAGCATCAATGTAGGTTCCAAATCCAAGTGTAGTATCCGATCCTTTAGCTATTGTTTTTGAGAAATGACATAATCTAGCCCATTCCTCGAATGAAGTTTTTACGGGATCCCTATCTACCAAAATTTTAACTTCTGGTTCCGACGAATGAATAACCATTGAGTCCTCCTCTTTTTAGTTAATCTATGAGAGATGTTTAGACTTAGTTTTTTATCTTCTATCTCCCATCTATCTATTTTCTTTAGTTATTCACTAGAGCAATTATGATTTAGAAGTCGATCCGAGGCAAGTGTTCAGATCTATTATGACATAGTCGGGGGGCGCTTAACGGATCTTTTTAATCATATAAAATTTTTTTGGGGGGCTTTGAATTGACTCAATTCTTTTTTGTGCAACCTAATGTATTCATATCTCATTTAGAAGTTCCTAAATGAAGAGACTTTATGTCTTATATAGAATATATTACTATTACTCTATTCCAAACCGTGTGAACAATCATTAGTCATTACTAAAAGACATACCAATATTTCTATTTGGTCATTCGAGGGTCTCTTTTACTTTTATTAGTTATTATTATTAACTGCAGAAAATAAATATATTTTCTAACTTATCTGTATATCGTTTATCCCTACGAAATAACAGACGATATAGAATGATCTTAGAAGGAGAAAGGATGTAATGAATTTTTCGATTGGTTGTTCCCAGAGAAACGATCCATTTTATTTGACTGAAAGAGACAACAAACAATTCATTGTAACAAATAAAAAAATAGTTGGAATAAAACAGTGTTCTTATTCGAAATGCCTTGTGATTTTCAACCAATTTTGTGCTTCAATATAATTCCCAAGAGTAAGCACTATAGCCTGTTTCCAATACTCGGCAGCTGGGTAAAACCAAGCCTCCATAATTTCAAAATCTCCTTGTCGAATGGCTTGTTCTCCCTAGTCAGAATAGGTGGGCAAATTCCTTCCCTTAGAACCGTACTTGAGAGTTCCTGACCTCATACGGCTCATTAGTTATATTCTTTTAGTATCTCATTTTTTTAATCTACCATATATAATTGAATAAGATTTCTTATGGATCTATCCCATTTTTTTCTCTCAAGTTAACCAAAAGAGGTTATGAGTTTTAAACTTTAATTTTGCTTAATGATTTAAGTAGTTCTATATTTTCTCCCACCTTCATAAAGCATAGGTATTTCCGCTATCATTAGAATCTTCTGAAGGGTAACTATCTCGGTTTCATATATAAACTTATATAGAATCTTTAAAAAATACTTTCTTCATAAAAAGGAAAAGACTTACTATCTTTGGGATCTGATGCTACACCCCTGCTTAATACATTATGGGATAAACTCTATTACATAAGTACATTCCTAACTTTTATCTCATATCATGACATACGTAAGTAGTTGTTATTGTATCAGCCCAAAATCTCATGAATTTATCTTTACGGTGCTTCCTTTTCAATTAGACCCTTTATCCATAGCATGAAGTCTCTAGGCATACCAATTTAGTCATATTTCCACTTCTATAAAGTGCATTTCTTTACTACAGCTGATAAAAATCGTTGTTTTGGATGCTACATAATAGAAAGCCTATTTTTTCTAGTATTTATTAATGGATTTGCTCTTTCTTTCCCTTTCTATAGTGGAGATAGTCACACGTAATGAAGATCGTGGCAATATTATTAAAAGCTTATGGTAAGAATGGGCTCCGCTCTAGTGCTCGAAAATAATATTCCAAAGCTTTCATATGTTCTATGTTCCTTGTCTAGATAAGGCCTAAGTTATAAAGTATATAACTTCGATCATAGGGATCGATTTCTAACCGTATAGGTTCATAATAATTCTGTAAAGGTTTTGCATAATTTCCTTCGGATTTAGTCGACATCCATTACGGTCGTCATTCGATTCAAAGAATCTCCATTTCAAAACTGTACATGAGATTTTCATCTCATACGGCTCCTCCTTTATGTGCATAATGAGAATAATATATGGAATCCACAAGATTGAAATGAAATAGTCTCATTATTAACTGAGTGGGGCTAATGTTTTTACAAGAAATATCTAGCCAACCTTCTTGTAAAAAACATTTCCTTAACATCAACCATGTTGGTACTAGATAAAATAAAAAAGGGTGACTCCAACAATTTCTTTGTTTTTCAATGCCTCTTAATTTCTAGGAATTAATCACTTCAACAGTATTCGATGGTTATATGGGTACCTAAAATACGAACAAGATGGATGTTTATTGTCCCAACCATTCTTGTTACTCCTGATCCTAATAAAGGAAAGGTATAATTTTTACCACAGTTTTCATGTTGTTGATTCCTAGGAGTAGTGCCTCTTCCCCTATGCCCCATATTGGTACTAGTAGAGTAGGTTAGACCTAACCCGAAGGGTAAACTTTCGCTCAATACACTAAAATCGACAATTGAAGCATCTGAAGCTGCATTAATCGGGGATACACGACAGAAGGGCTTGTTTTATTTACAAACTTCACTTTTAACAAGCATAGATTTATTTCAATAAATTTTTTTTTCTATTCTGAGTGCCTTTCTCCTAAGATTGACAACGGTAAAATAAAAAAGTATAAGTATAAAAAAGAAAAAATTAGAAAATATATAAAATATATATATATATAATTGATTTATAACTTAATAATTGATAATTGTAATTTACTATAATTATATAATTATTTATAATTATAATAAATATATATAATAAATATATTAAATATATATAATAAATATATTATTTATTAATTCTAATTTATCATAATGTAATTAATTAATTTATTATATATTTTTATAATTTATTATAACATAATATTTTATAATATAATAACCAATATAATAACTAAATAAGAAAGAAATAATAAAAAAAAACAAAGAATCAAATCGCACCATCTTGATAATAGGTGAATGCCATTTTCTCTCCTGAAGTTGTTAGAATTATTCACAATAAGATATTGGCTACAATTGAAAAGATCCTGTCAATAAAATTTCCATTTGTTCCAGATCTAGACATAGGCAAGAATCCATTCTATAATATCTTTGAATTACCCTTCGTGTTGTGAGAAAATAATTCCCAAACAAATGGAATTGGACAATACAAAATAACATAAAAACAGACTCATTAAAAAAGAAGACCTACTCAAATTCTTTCTTTTCGTTTTGATAAGAGTCAATAAAAACTAAGAAATATTTGAATCCAATTATATTTCATTCAAATGTAAATATAGTAAAATATACTAATAAAAATATAGTAGTACTATAATAGTAGTAGTAAAAGAATGAAAGGAACTATTCCTTTTTCAGCGAAGTTGAAGAATCAAAGAATTTTTCCTTCAGATTTTGATAATTAGAGAAGTTTTGATCGAACTATGATCCAAAAAGAGAAGAAAAAGAAGCGAATAATCATTCTATGGTGAATGAAAATAGACTAACCGTCCACTTTGTGTTGTGTGTATTGTGTGTATAATGGGTATACGCTCTACAATCAAATATAAAAGCCCCAGGATGTTTCCTAAATTTGGAATAAATCTATGGGTCCGAAGTTAGGATAAGAGGTTGAAACATCTACAACTGGAAAGTCATTTTAGAATTTTTATGAAAATGGACAAATAATCTAACCTAAATATAATAATGATCTAAAAGTATCCCTTAAACATAGTCTCAAAAAATAGATTGCTTGGTGTATTCGTTCCAATTGAGTGATTTAATCAGGTATAAATATTATAAAAGGCTGGGTGCTGTCTTCGCAAACATAAATCTTTATCTATTGTTTTTCACAAAAAAAATTATTTTTCCTCAACATCGAAGGAAGGGTTTATCTTTGATTTAATAAAAAATTTTCTATTAAAAAAAAAATAGAGTGTACATACCTATCCAAAAATCGAATATGAATAACTCACTATTCACTTGGTTTCTAAACCATAATCGTTATGTAGGAGAGATGGCCGAGTGGTTGAAGGCATAGCATTGGAACTGATATGTAGGCTTTTGTTTACCAAGGGTTCAAATACCTCTCTTTCCGTACCCTTTACCTAATTCACCAATGTGATGTGATTCCGCCCGAGCCCACTCAACCAAGAACCAGTTGAGGTGCTGACCCGACACAGATAAAGACCGGGCCAATCGTAAGAGTTCAAATTAAGAGATTTATGGACAACCTTGGAGCATTTATATAGGGGGGAATCAATTCTCAACAGAGCTTGTCCATACTAGAAGATACAAAGCCTATTCTAAGCATCCAAGTGGTGGAAGCCAATACGGACCCGGGTAGCAATTTTGGTGCAAATATGGACACCGAGCAGCATGAAATGGTTCCAACTCTTTATGGAGTCAATACATATATCTAAGTGGATATGGAATCAAGTCAAAGGCATTCAAAAAGGGGTTGTACTGACAGCTTCAAATTTAGCCTATTTTTACTGTATTTTGTGCTGGCTTTACTGTATTTTGCTGAGCTAGCTTTTTCTCTTTCTTCCAAGCAAGGGCAATGTCTGGGACTTTATGGTCAGCTTATTTGGCATCCTAAAAAGCATATTAAAGCTGATTTGGAGCTCAAATTGGTCAAAGAATGATCAAAGTCAACTTAGTTAAAAAGCTAGTATTTTAGTTTCCTAAATTTTATTCTTGAATCCTTAATCTCTTACCATTTGGTCTAATTCTTAACAATTCCAAAGATTTCTCCTTAATTTGCTTTATTTTGCCTAGAAAAGCTGAAAACTAGCTCTTGTTAAATTATTTCGATATTGCCTACTTTTTGCTACTGTGTTGTTGATAAGTTTAATTAAGACATACTAGTGATCTAATTGCTGCTTTGCGGGTCTTTTAATTAGAACTTTGAGATAATTCATAGAGAGGAAAAAGGCAAGAGTGAGTGAGCTTAAAAGAGGGTAAAAGCCGAAACTAGTGTGAAAACATGAGTGTCGAGATCTTGTTTGAGTGAAACACGTGAGGGAGTGGATTTGGTGAGAATTTATTTTATTTTTGTATTATTCATACTAACATGGCAGATTCAAGGGTGAGAAGAGGAGATCCACCTTTGAGAATTAATGAAGAAGAGTCCGTAGGATTTAAAGGTGATTCCTGAGCTACGGGAAGTGGTGAGCAAATGGACATGAAAGTTATATTGGAGCAATCGGAGCGGATGAATGACCAATTTGACAATATAGATCAAGGGATGGACATGATTGAAACATCACAAAGAGGGCCGAATATAAGATTGGATGCTCATGGAGGACGAGGTCGATGGCGAGGAGGCCGAGGGTGACCTAGAGAGGAGTTAGAAGAGGAAAATTTTGGAGATGACTTTGAAGAAGGAATGGATGAAACACTTGCTATCCAAGAGAGGCTAGGCCGTGGGAGGCATAGGAGAGAGGATGTAGATGATGCTCTTGGCAACATCAAGGTAAACATCCCACCATTCATGGGTAAAGTGATCCAGAAGCATATTTGAAATGGGAAGAGAGAATGGAGATGACCTTTAATTCTCATAATTATTCGGAGGCTAAGAAGGTGAAATTGGCAGCAATGGAGTTTGGCCATTATGCACTCCAATGGTGGACCAATGAGCAAAACACCCGAAGGAGTGTTGGTGATGACTTGATTACGACATCGCGACAAATGAAAGGAGCCATATGGAAGCGATTTGTACCATCACACTATCATAGGTTGCTGCATCAAAGACTTCAATCCCTATCTCAAGGAACTAGGTCCGTGGAGGATTGTTACAAGGAGATGGAGATGCTCATAATGAGGTTAAACATGAATGAGGATAGAGAAGCAACCATGGCAAGGTTTTTTAGTGGTTTGAATCATGAAATAGCCAATCAACTAGAATTGTAACAATATGTTGAATTGGAGGAGATGTTGCATTTGGCTATTAAATTGGAGCATCAATTCAAGAGGAGGGGTATAGGCTTATGGTTTGGAGGAGTTTCTAGCAGTGGAAGATTAAATCCAAGTGCTTGGAGAAATAATCCCACATTTGAAGCAAAACAAAAACCGAATCTAGGAGAAGAAAGCTCCATTCGTCCAAAAAGGGAGTCCAAGCCCGAATCTGTCCAAGCACCTAAACATGAGGTAAAATCTGATCCTAAACCTTCATGATCTAGAGAAATTATTTGTTTTAAGTGCCAGGGACAAGGACATATCGCTAGCCAACGCCCGAATACAAGGGTCATGGTGTTGAAAGGCAATGGTGATCTAGAATTGGAAAGTGAGGATGAAGCCAAGCAAAAGGAGGAGGACTTGGAGGATGAACCCGAAACCTTGCAAGCATCCAATGCCGAATTAAACTTGGTTTCTAGGAGAGTCCTTGCTGCATACAAAGATGAGGATGAAATTTAAAGAGAGAACATCTTCCACACCTGATATGAAATTCAAGGTAAGATTTGTAGTATGATTATTGATAGTGGAAGTTGTACAAATGTAATTAGTAATCTTGTAGTTGATAAATTAGGCTTAACCACTATTAAACATCCAGAACCTTATAGATTATAATGGCTTAATGATAGTGGTGATACAAAAGCGAATAAACAAGCCAAGGTAGAATTTAACATAGATAAACATGTGGATGTTGTTTTGTGTGATGTTGTGCCTATGCATGCCGGACATATTCTATTTGGTAGACCATGGCAATTTGATAAAGATGCTACTCATTTTGGTCGAGAGAATTGTATTATTTTTAGATTCAAAGCTAAAAAGGTCAAGCTGGAGCCATTAACTCCAAAGGAAGTATACAGTAACCAATTACAAATCCAACAAAGGAGGGAGGCCGAAACACTCAAGGAGAAGGCTAATATGGCACTAACGGCTTCACCATCCATCCAATAAGGTAAGTCCGAGCTTGCTGTCCAAGGTAAGCATTTTAAAACACAAATTGAGTGGAAAACCCATGAGAAGGCTTAAAGTGGGGTGAGAAGAATGGAGAAACCCGAGAGAAATGATGAGAAAACCAAGAGGGAGGAAAAATGTGTGGTGGCCGAGATAGAGAAAGGAAAAGAAAGGAAGGAAAGAAAACGTAAAAATTGTTAATTGAGTTTTGGGGATGTTAATAAGGCTACCTTGGGTAAGAAACCATTTTTGGTTATGAATTATAAAGATGATAATTTAAAAATGCTTTTGTTGTATAGAACTTTATCTGCAATATTAAAAGCTTTACTTAGTGGAAAATTGAGAATTTGGGAGATATTATTTGCTAATATTAAAAAGTGTGATGAATTTGTATTTCTAGTATTTTTTGTGATAGTGTTTAACCAAAGAGATTTTGTTTTCTTGCACTCAACAAAGGAGAGGTTCCCCGAACAAAAAAACAAAAAAAAAAAAAACTCCAAGCCTATGCCGCATATGGACGGATCTTTTCAAGTTTTGGAGCCGAATAATAAGAATGCCTACAAGCTTGATTTACCGGGTGAGTATAACATGAGTGCTGCATTTAATGTTGCTGATTTGTTCCCTTTTACTGTAGGTGATGATCTAGATTTGAGGACAAATCCTTTTCAAGAGGAGGGGAATGATGTGATTCTTCCCGAGCCCACTCAACCAATAACCTGTTGAGGTGCTGATCCGACACGGATAAAGACTGGACCAATCACAAAAGCTCAAATTAAGAGATTTATGGCCAACCTGGGAGCATTTATATAGGGGTAATCAATTCTCAACAGAGCTTGTCCATAATAGAAGATACAAAGCCTATTCTAAGCATCCAAGTGGTGGAAGCCGATACAGACCTGGTTAGCAACTATGGTGCAAATATGGACACCGAGCAGCATGAAATAGTTCCAACTCTTTATGGAGTCAATACGTATGTCTAATAGGATATGGAATCAAGTTAAAGGCATTCAAAAAGGGGTTGTACAGACAGCTTCAAATTTGGCCTGTTTTTACTGTATTTTGTGCTGGCTTTATTTTATTTTGCTGAGTTGGCTTTTTCTCTTTCTTCCAAGCAAGGGCAACATGTGGGACTTTATGGTTGGATTATTTGGCATCCTAAAAATCATATTGAAGCTGATTTGGAGCTTAAATTGGTCAAAAAATGGTCAAAATTAACTTAGTCAAAAAGCTAGTATTTTAGTTTCCTAATTTGATTCTACTTTTTATTTTAGGAAATTATCATTACTTTTTGGATTCTATTTATTTATTTTCTGGAAAATAAGTTTAGGAAAGTTATTATTTTATTATTTTCATTGTAAATTAAATAATTTCTAATTTAAAATAAAGGAATTAATTAATCCAAATTAGATTAGGAAGGGAGTGAGAATTTCGGCCACCATAGGAAACCACTTTATATGGCCGGTTTTCCCTTTGTTTTTAGGGTTTTATTTCATGACTTTGTAGCCTATTTAAAGGCTTATTTTTAAATAAGAATAAAGCTTGAATTTTATACAGAAAATTATTTGTGAGATTGAATTCTCTTTGTTCTTTTGAACACCTAAAACACCATTAATGAATGAGTGTTTTAGTTTGACTTATCAAAAGGCCTTCTATCACCTATTATGATGTCTTTATTATATACCAAGGTTTCTAATCACAGGTTGGTTAGGGGTCAAGGTGACCATTAGAACTTGAACATAATTAGATCCGGGCTAATATAATAGGAGTTTAGGAGCAGGTCGTCCTGGGTTCGTATCACAATGTTACTGATTGCAGTGTAGCAAATAACAATGGATACCATTATTCCAACAATTAACCCTCTCTTTGATATAGATTCTCTATTCCTAATACTAATTTCTATGGTATGGAGAATACTGTAATGTAAAGGAGGGACAAAGAATGAAAATCACCCTACTAATCTATGATACATGAAGGGGAGAAAAATCCCCGTATCAAAACCGTTACCTCGGGTCTTTTTACATAATAAGGGGGTGTCCAAACCCCTGTTCTTGTTATTTTATTTCGGTTTAAGTCTGACGAGAATAATATTCTACAACTAAGAATTCATTTACTATCTGTTATTTGATTGATCAATCCTTTACATTGAAATGGGTGAAGCATTAAATGTTTTGGCAATTCCTTAGGGGAGGCTGAATCAAGATAATTTTGAACCAGAGCTCTAGACTTTTGTTCATCCTTTACTATAATAATATCTTGGGATTTGCAGCGATAACTTGGTATATCTACTATACAACCATTAACTAAAATATGTCTATGGTTAACCAATTGGCAGGCTTGGGGAATAGTCAAAGCCATACCAAATTGAAAAAGTATGTTATCCAAATGCATTTCCAGTAACTATAGTAAAACCTGGCCCGTTGACCTTTTGGCTTTTGCCATGATACGAATGTATTTAACTAATTTTTGTTCTGTAAGACCATAATAAAGTGAAATTTTTGTTTTTCTTCTAAATGAATACGATATTTGGATTTTTTACCGAGGCATGATTGGATTCTAAGATGGCTTCCGTCTCGAGGTTTTTGAGCCATTAGTCCCGGCAAAGCCCCCAGATGATGTATTTTTTTGAAACGAGGTCCTCTGTAATGTGACATAAAGACTCCTTATTTTATTGAAATTTCATAAGCCTAAATGAAATTAAAACTAAACTAAATGATAAATGAAGTGAAATTTACTAAAGTCTTGGACTGCAAAGAATATTAAATGAATTGTATCAATATCCAGACTGTATTGTATTGTATACATAATATATTTATATATAAATATTATTTATTATTGTGTATAATTTTTATACAATACAATAATATATTTTATAAAAAAATATAAATAAGCAATATATAAATAAATAATAAAGGTTATTTTCTTGATTGATTTGTTTTACAGAGATCGAACTTCTATTTTTTTTTTTTAAATAATTGGGAGTTTCTATGGGATAATAGAGAGATAATAGATCGGCGACCCTTGGTAAGGTAAAATGGTAAGAAGCCTTTTCAATATTCTTATTATCTCAACATTTTTATTATCAATTTAAAAAAAAAAATCAAATAGATGGAGAAAAGCCAGCTATCGTGATACGAACCTAGGAGGACCTGCTCCTAAACCCGTATTATATAAGCCTGGATCTAATTATGTTCAAGTTCTAATGGTCACCTTGACCCTTAACCAACCTGTGATTCGAAACCTTGGTATATAATGAAGATGCCACAATAGGTGATGGAAGGCCTATTGATAAGTCAAACTAAAACACTCATTCACTAATGGTGTTTTAGGTGTTCAAAAGAACAAAGAGAATTCAATCTCACAAATAATTTTCTGTATAAAATTCAAGCTTGATTTCTCATTGAAAATAAGCTTTTAAATAGGCTAAGATTACAAGCAAAAACCCTAAAAAAATTAATTCAAAACCGGACTCAAAGTGTGGAGAAAAAGAAAGTAGAGAAAAGGAAAGTGCCTAATTTTTCCTAGTTTCTTAAACTAATTTGGATTAATTAATTTCTTTATTTTGAATTAGGAATTAATTAATTTACAATTGAAATACTAAAATAATCAATTTCCTAAACTTATTTGTCCAGAAAATAAATAAATAAATAAATATCAAAATAAAAGACTAATTTCCTAAAACAAAAAGTCAAAATCAAATTAGGAAACTAGTTGAATAGTTTGACTACTAAGGTATCTTTGACCAATCTCCAGCTTTTTTGGGCTCCAAATCAGCTTCCAAATATCATTTAGGATGCCAAATATGATTAATAATGATTCTCACACATTACCCCTTGATTGGAATAAGTCAAACAAAAAGAAAAGTCAAAGTCAGAGCCAAAACAGCACATTTTCGGCCAAATTGATATGTTGTCCATACAAGTCCTTTTTAGATGCTTTTGATTCTAACTTGGCTGGATTCCATGTCCTTTTAGTGATATTATTTGAGTTCATAAAGTGTTAGAACCATTCCTTGCTACTCGGACTCCATAAATGCACCAAAACCGCTACCAGGGTCCATATCGGCTTGCACCACTTGTTTGCCCAAAACAGGTCTTGGATCTTCGGGTATGGACAAGTGTTCTTGAGAATGAATTACCCTTGGATAAAAGTGGCAAGTTTTTCCCTAAACATCTTAGCTTGAGCCCCAGTGATTGGCCCGGTCTTCATCCGTATCGAATCAGCACCCCAGCGGATTGTGGGTTGTACGGGCTCGGGCAGAATCACATCATGTCGGAATCGAACTGATGACCATCGCATTACAAATGTGATGCTCTAACCTCTGAGCTAAGTGGGTTTACATAACACAAATCATACATGCATAGGAATTTAGTAAACTATGGGGATCTTAAACTTTTGATTCAAAATCATGGTGTAACATGTATCCCCCCCATTCTGGTCACGGAATAGATGAAATAAATCGAAAAATGGATTTTTGTTTAAGAATTAAATCTTATTAAAACTATCCAGTTCATCCTTCGGAACCATATCACATCTGCGATATGATGAATTGATAAGGTATTTTATAAATATGTAATTATCTTGAATATATTAACTATTTCTTTATTTTCCAATCGCCTGGAAAGGATAAAAGGAGCATCTTGTTCTTTCTTCAACAATTTTTGATCTCTAGTAGACCTCTTAGTAGGATTCGAACCCAAATGATGTTTTGACCATCTATTAGAGAAAAAGAACAAATGGATCTTGTAGGATTCCTAAGAAATTCTTCGATTTCTTCCAGAAACAGATGATTACATTTCGTGAAAATCCAAGACATTGAGGAATATCCAAAGAGGCGTTTAGGGAATCAGTTTGATTTGATCTTTGTTCGTTCCGTTTGAAGAAAGGAAGGGTCCCAAAGAATTGATATTTCTTTTAGTTGTTGAATCTCTCTTTGATTGATCAATGTGTGATATTCTGAATCCTCATTACTAATGGAATCAAAATGATCTCTAGATCGATCAGAAGATCCTTTCAATTGGCTAGAATCTGTTACTTGAACAAAACTGGATTTTGTGGAAACATATTGAATATTGGATGATACATTCCGTACCTTGCTAAAAAACTGGTCCTTGTTTACCAACCATATATTGTCTAACCAAATCCAATTCTTTCTCGATATGTTCCTTAAAAAATCAGATTTGTACGGATTCTTCCCCCAACTAAGGAAGAGATCTTGGCGGAATTGCCACATATGAAATTGAGCACAATTTTACAAAGAAATAGCCCACTTGTTTCTCTAGAAGAGATGGGAATCATGCTCAATATCATTTCATTGAATAGTTGACCCAGCTCCTTGTTGTTTGAAGAAACCCTCCGCTTTAATTGTTATTTTCTCACGAAAAGCAACCATGAGATAACAAATCTAGTCTTTCACTAAGATTTTGAATAGCTGTCCCGAATTCAAGTTGATTATGTTTCGCCTCTTCCTCGGAGGAAGACGATAAAACAATTCCAAATCATGGTCCTTGCAGATCAGATCATCCATAGAATATACAAAAAGAAACTCTAGATATTTGATATCTTTCTCTTTGAATGAGATCTTAATTCCAACGACAGTTTCATTAAATATCTTACAACTAGAATCCTTCTTTTTTCTGATCCAGTTCCTCCACCACCCCGAACTCCCGTTAGATTCAGGCATGATACACTTTTTAGTTATTAGGAGAAGCCAAGTACTCTCTTTTGGATCCAGGAAACAGCTCTCAGAGATCTTTTTTTACTTTTGGAAGATACAGGAGCGAAACAATCAATCTATTGATATTGGAAGACCCAAAAGATTCTTCCAATGTACCATTTATGGGTCCAATGAAATTCATATGTATAGGAAGAAGCCTCGCCAAATAAAGATTTTTTCTTTTGACCATCTTTCAATTGTTAATATGATATATAAGGACGGCTGCTACAAATAGTACTACACCCTTGATTGTGAAATATCAATTACTTGTTGAACCATGTAAATGTGAATTGCATGAAAGTAGGATACTCCAAATTTTGGAGTCCAAGAGTTTTATAAAATGTTCTTGATGGAAAAAAATGTGAATGAAAGATCCCACAGAATTGAATTGGGTCCATGAATCTAAGAAATATTGAGAATTCTTAATCTCTCTCAGTGTGTCTCTTACTTCAAAAATCTAGGATTTGAATTGATGTTCTTTCATTGAGTCCTCCTAAATTGCATTGATTTTTCCTAAAGATTTCATTTGAATTGGAATTTGGTTTTTCACCATGTACGAGGATCCCCGCTAAGCAACCATGCCTGAATGGTCAAAGTGCCCAAATCATAATTGGCTAATTCGTAGGTTCAATTCCTACTGGATGCATGCCAATGGGACCCTCCAATAAAATAAGTCTATTGGAAATGGCTCTGTATCAATGGAATCTCATCATCCATACATAACAAATTGGTGTGGTAAATTCATATCATAACATATGAACAGTAAGAACTAGCATTCTTATTGAGACTATAACTCATAGGGAAGAAAATAGATTTATGGATGGAATCTAATATACAGTATTTACAGACAAAAGTATTCAGTTATTGTTGAAAAATCAATATACTTTTAATGTCGAATCAGGATCAACTAGGACAGAAATAAAGCATTGGGCTGAACTCTTCTTTGGTGTCAAGGTAATAGCTATGAATAGTCATCGACATACAATGCATTACAGATGTAATGTCATTACCCTTCAACATGGTTATTCTATTAGACCTGTTAGAAAGAAAAGAATTTAAATCAAAATACTTAATAGCATGCCGATACATTTATAAAAAACTTTTACCCCGAGCACATGCAAAGGAGCCGTAAGCAGTCAAGTGAAATCCAATCCATGAAATAATTTGATCTATGGGCAACACCGTTGTGGTAAAGGTCGTAATGCTAGAGGAATCATTACAACCGGGCATAGAGGGGGAGGTCATAAGCGTCTATACTGTAAAATCAATTTTCGACGGAATGAAAAAGACATATATGGGAGAATCATAACTTTACAATACGATCCTAATTGAAATGCATACATTTATCTCATACACTATGGGGATAGTGAGAAAAGATATATTTTACATTCCAAAGGGGCTATAATTGGAGATACCATTGTTTCTGGTACAGAAGTTCCTATAAAAATGGGAAATCCCCTACCTTTGAGTGCAGTTTGAACTATTGATTTACGTAATTGGAAGTAACCAATTAGGTTTACGATGAAACCTAGAAATCGATCACTAATCCAATTGGAGTACCTTTATAGGACAGAGTTCAATAGAAAACTAAAGAGTAACAGCAGCAAGTCATTGAGTTCAGTAGTTCCTCATATAAAATTATTGATTCTAGAGATATAGTAATATGGAGAAGACAAAATTGTTTCAAGCACCAATAGAATTGGAAGCACCCTTTGTTTCAAGAGAGGAGGACAGGTTATTCACATTTCATTTAATGGTCAGAGGTGAATTGAAAGCTAAGAAAAATAGAGATGTCTCCTACATTACCTGTAATATGTGGAAGTATTGACTCAATTTCATAGAGTCATTCGGTATGAATGTTACATGAAGAACATAAGTGAGATGAAGGAACGAGAAGACCTAGGATGTAGAAGACCATAACATGAGTGATTCGGCAGATTTTGATTCCTATATATCCATTCATGTGGTGCTTACAAGAATTATACGATATATATAAGATCCATCTGTATAGATATCATCATCTACATCCATAAAGTTGTATGCTTTGGAAGAAGCTTGTACAGTTTGGGGAAGGAATTTGATTGATCAAAAAGAAGAATCTACTTCAACTGATATGCCCTTAGGCACGGCTATACATAACATAAAAATCACACTTGGAAAGGTGGACAATTAGCTAGAGCAGCAGGTGCTGTAGCGAAACTGATTACAAAAGAGGGGAAATTGGCCACATTAAAATTACCTTCTGGGGAGGTCCGTTTGATACCCAAAAACTACTCAGCAACAGTCAAACAAGTGGGGAATGTGGGCGTGAACCAGAAGAGTTTGGGTAGAGCTAGATCGAAATATTGGCTAGGTAAGCAACCTGTAGTAAAAGGAGTAGTTATGAACCCTGTAGACCATCTCCATGGGGGTGATGAAGGGAGGGCCCCAATTGGTTGAGAAAAACCCGCAACCCCTTGGGGTTATCCTGCACTTGGAAGAACAAGTAGAAAAAGGAATAAATATAGTGATAGTTTGATTCTTCGTCACCATAGTAAATAGAATTTGTTTCTTGGTCTTTACAAAAAAAATAAATAAATAGAAGTAATTAATTGTGACACGTTCACAAAAAAGAAATGCTTTTGTAGTAAATATTTATGAAGAAAAATAAATACGCTTAACACAAATGCAGAAAAAGAAATAATAGTCACTTGGTCTCGTTTAGTTGATACTTCAATTTAAATTTTAAATTTTTTCTTTATTTAGTCTTTATTTAGTTAATATCTATAGTATATTTAGTTAATATATATAGTATATATAGCTAACTATTTTATTATTTTTAATATTTTTTTGTTTCTAATTTAAATATATATATATATATATATGGGGGAATGACGGGAATTGAACCTGCGCATGGTGGATTCCCAATCCACTGCCTTGATCCACTTGACTACATTGTGCAAACCATATTGAAGCTGACTTGGAGCTTAAATTCGTCAAAAATTGGTTAAAGTTAACTTAGTAAAAAAGCTAGTATTTTAAGTTTTCTAATTTGATTCTACTTTTTGTTTTAGGAAATTACCATTACTTTTTGGGTTTTTATTTATTTATTTGCTGGAAAAATAAGTTTAGGAAAGCTATTATTTTATTATTTTCATAGTAAATTAATTAATTCCCAATTCAAAAAAAAAAAAAAAAACAAATTAATTAATCCAGATTACATTAGGAAAGGAGGAGACTTTCGGCCATAATAGGAATCTACAACTCATGGCCGGTTTTACCTTTTGTTTTTAGGGTTTCATTTTGTTTTTTTTTTTAGCCTATAAAAGGGCTCGTTTTTGAGGAAGAATACATCATTAATAATATTCAGAATTTATTTTGTGAGATTGAATTTCTCTTTGTTCTTTTGAACACCTAAAACACCATTAGTGAATGAGTATTTTAGTTTGACTTATCAATAGGATATCCATCACCTATTGTAGCATCTTCATTATATACCAAGGTTTCTAATCATAGGTTGGTTAGGGGTGAAGGTGACCATTAGAACTTGAACAAAATTAGATCCGAGCTAATATAATACGGGTTTAGGAGCAAGTCGTCATAGGTTCGTATCATTTGGTATCAGAACCGAATTTTGTTCAAGTTTGATCTATCTTATTTGCTCTATTTGTTTTTATGATAATCTGCAATTTTATCATTAGGTTAAGGTTGCTTCTATCATCATATATGTTTTTCATGTTTGAGGAAAAAAAAAAGAACAACCGAACAGAATAAAAAAAAAAAAAACTGCACTTTTGTATTTTGTTAGAGGTCATGGGTTTGGTGATTATTTGGTGTTGGAATTGTAATTTTTGATTGATTCTTGATACTGAAGTTGTTTTATGATCTGTGAGTTAAAAAAAAAAAAGAAAAAAAGAAAAATAAAAGAAGAAGGGTTTGCGAAAAAAAAACTGCACATTTGTTTTTTGTTGAAGGCCACGGGCTTGGTGAGATTTTGCTATCAGAATTGCTATTTGATTGCTAATTTTTGCTACTGGAGTTGTGTTTGATATTTAGTGAAAAAAAAAGAAGAAAAGCCAAATAAAAAAAAAAAATTTCGGTTTGTTGAATTTGGTGTTGAAGTTTATTGCTGGAAATTTCTTGGAGCTACTGTTTTGTAGATTATTTATTCAATATTTGGAGTTTCTAGAAAGTTATTTTTGTTGCTGGATATTTGAATTTTGGGTGCTTAAATTAGTTGGATTAAAATTAGTTAAAGGAATTGATACAATACTAGAATTACAAGAACAACAACCAACACTACATTTTAATTTTGTTCAAATTGATTCTTGTTTGAGTTTGAATTTCTTTCTCTAAAATTTCATTCTTGGATTATTAATTTCTTACCATATAGTCCAATTCTTATTAATTCCAAAAGTTTCTTATTTCTTTGCCTTATTTTGTTTAGAAAAGCCAAAAACTAGGTTTCGTTAATTCATTCGGTATTGCTTTCTTTTCGCTACTGTTTTGTTAATAAGTTTAATTAAAACATACTTGTGAGCTAATTGCTGTTTTGTGGGTGTTTTAATTAGAACTTTGAGATAATTCATTGAGTAGAAAAATGCAAGAGTGTGTGAGCTTAAAAGAAGGTAAAAGCCGAAACTAGTGTGAAAACATGAGCATCGAGACCTTGATTGAGTGAAAGATGTGAGGGAGTGATTTTTGGTGAGAATTTATTTTATCTTGCATTATTTATACTAACATGGAAGATTCAAGGGTGAGAAGAGGAGATCCACTTTTAAGAATTAATGAAGAAGAGTCCGTAGGATTCCGTGGTGGTTCCCGAGCTGCGAGGAGTGGTGAACAAACGACATGAGGGCTATATTGGAGCAATTGTAGCAGATGAATGCCCGATTTGATAACATAGATCAAAGGATGGACATGATAGAAACATCACAAAGAGGGCTGAATATAAGGATAGATACTTATGGAGGTCGAGGTCGAGGTCGAGGAGGCCGAGGGTGACTAAGAGAGGAATTTAGGGGAAGTAACTTTGTAGATGACTTAGATGAGGGGTTTGATGAAATTTTTAAACCTCAAGAAAGGCCAATCCATGGGAGACTAGCAAGGAATGAAGATGATGATCTAAGGAATATTAAGGTAAACATTCCACTTTTCATGGGAAAAAGTGATCCGGAGGCACATTTGGAATGGGAGGAGAGAATGGAGATGATTTTTTATTGTCATAATTATTCGGAGGCCAAGAAGGTGAAATTGGCAGCAATGGAGTTTTGTCATTATGCACTCCAATGGTGGATCAATGAGCAAAATACCCAAAGGAGAGTTGGTGATGACTTGAGCACTACATGGCGACCAATGAAAGGAGCCATGAGGAAGCGATTCGTACCATCACACTACCATAGTTGTTGCATCAAAGGCTTTAATCTTTATCTCAAGGAAGTAGATCCGTGGAGGATTATTACAAGGAGATGGAGATGCTTATGATGAGGTTAAACATGAATGAGGATAGAGAAGCAACCATGGAAAGATTCCTTGGTGGTTTGAATTGTGAGATAGCCAATTAACTAGAATTGCAACAATATGTGGAATTGGAGGAGATGTTGCATGTGGCTATTAAATTAGAGCATCAATTCAAGAGAAGGGGTGTAGGCTTATGGTTGGGAGGTGTTTCGAACAATGGAAGATCAATTCCAAGTGGCTGGAGAAACAATCCTACCTATGAAAGCAAGCCAAAGCCGAAGGTGGGAGAAGAAAGCACCAATTGGCCAAAAAGGGAGCCTAAAGCCGATTCTATCCAAGCACCAAGGAATGAAGGTAAATCTAATCTTATACCTTCTAGAACTCATGATGTTGTGTGTTTTAAGTGCCAGGGAAGAGGACACATTGCTAGTCAATGCCCAAATAGAAGAATCATGGTGTTGAAGGACAATGGTGAGTTGGAGTCCGATAGTGATGAAGCTGAAATTGAGATCGAGCATGAAGAGAAAGAAATTGAAGATGAAGCCGAAACCCTAAAGGCTTCAAATGCTGAATTAAGCTTAGTTGCAAGGAGGGTCCTTGCTGTATACAAAGATGAGGATCAGATTCAAAGAGAAAACATCTTCCACACCCGATGTGAAATCCAAGGTAAGATTTGTAGTATGATTGATAGTGGAAGTTGTACCAATGTAATTAGTAATCTTGTGGTAGATAAATTAGGTTTGACAACAATTAAACATTCAAAACCTTATAGGTTACAATGGCTTAATGATAGTGGTAAGATAAAAGTGAATAAACAAGCCAAAGTAAAATTTAGCATAGATAAATATGTGGATATTATTTTGTGTGATGTTGTGCCTATGCATGCTGGACATATTCTATTAGATAGGCCATGGCAATTTGATAAAGATGCTACTCATTATGCTCGAGAGAATTGTATTGTTTTTAAATTTAAAGGTAAGAAGGTCACGCTGGAGCCATTGACCCCAAATGAGGTTTTTAGAGACCAACTATAAATGTAACAAAGGTGGGAAGCCGAGAGGCTCAAAGAGAAGGCTAGTATGGCACCAACGGTTCTGATGTGATTCCGCCCGAGGCCGCTCAACCGATAACCTGTTGGGGTGCTGACTCGACACGGATGAAGATTAGGCCAATCATAAGAGCTCAAATTAAGAGATTTGAGGACAACCTGGGAGTATTTATACAAGGTGTAATCAATCTCAACAGAGCTCGAATTTGCTGTATTGCTTGCTGGCTTTACTGTATTAGCCTTTTCTTATTTTTCCAAGCATGGGCAACGTGTGGGACTTCATATTCAGCTTATTTGGCATCCTAAAAAGAATCTAGAAGCTGATTTGAAGCTCAAAGAGGTCAAAGATTGATCAAAGTCAACTTGATCAAAAGGCTAGCATTTTTAGTTTCCTAATTTGTTTTTACTTTTTGTTTTAGGAAACTACCATTACTTTTAGGTTTTATTTATTTATTTTCTAGAAAAAATAACTTTAGGAAGGTTTTTATTTTATTCTTTCCATTGTAAATTAATTAATTCCTAATTTAATATAGAGGAATTAATTAATCAAACTTAGATTAGGAAAGGAAGTATAGTTTCGGCCAACTAGGATTCTTTATGTGAGTGGCCGGTTTTACCAAGGGTTTTTAGGGTTTATTTTTGTTTCTTTCAAAGCCTATTTAAAGGCTTAGTTATCAATAAGAATTAACTTTGATTTGATTAAGAAAATACTTGTGAGATTAATTATCTCTTTGTTCTTTAAGAACACCTAAAACACCATTAGAGAATTGGTTGTTTTAGCTTGACTTATCAATAGGTTTTCCATCCCCTATTGTGGCGTCTTCATTATACCAAGGTTTCTAACCATAGGTTGGTTAGGGGTTGATGTCCATTCCATTATAACTTGAACTTAATTAAAGATCTGGGCTAATATAATATGGGTTTAGGAGCAGGTCGTCCTAGGTTCGTATCATTTGGTATCAGAGCTAAATTTTGTTCAGGTTTGATCTATCTTTGTTTGCTTTATTTGTTATTCTGTAATTTTAGCATTAGATTAAGGTTGCATCCATCCTATACATGTTCTGCATCTTTAAAAAATAAAAATAAAAATTCATTCCTAGTTGAATTAGGATTTCCTAGTTTTACCGTATTTTTGGTTTCCTAGTTTGTTGGTTGTCTTTCATCACTGTTCATTTAATTTGGTTTTTGTTGATTTTTATTTGCTGTTTTAGTTTTAAATATTTCCATTCATATATTCAAAAAAAAAAAAGAAAGGAAAAAAAAAAAAAGAAGTTTGCGGCAACATTTAAAAAAAAAAAAAGAAAAAAACTGCACATTGTGTTTATTTGGAGGTCACGGGTTTGGTATTTGTTTTGGATTTGGAATTGCAATTTTGGTACTTAATCTTGCTACTGCATTTGTTTATGTTCTGTGAGTAAAAAATAAAAAAATAAAATAAAAAGAAGAGGTAAAGCCGAATATAAAAAATAAATAAAAATATTTCGGTTTGTTGGAGTTTGATTTGTTTGCTGGGAATTTGTTGGAGCTGCTCTTTTTTTGATTATTTATTCAATATTTGAGTTGCTGGAGAATTAGTTTTGCTGCTGGATATTTGGATTTTGGGTGCTTAAATTATTTGGATTAAAATTAGAGAAAGGAATTGATACAAAACTTGAATTACAAGAACAACAACCAACACTATTCTATATTTTTGTTCAATTTGATTCTTGTTCGTATTTGAATTTCTTTTTCCAGAATTTTATTCTTGAACTCATAATATATTACCATCTAGTCCAGTTCTTCAAAATTCCAAAATTTTCTCATTAATTTGCTTTATTTTGTCTAGGAAAACCGAAAATAGGTATTTTCATTCCGTTTGGTATTTGTTTATTTTTGCTTACTGTTTTGTTGATAAGTTTAATTAAAACATACTAGTGATCTAATTACTGTTTTGTGGGTGTTTTAATTAGAACTTTGAGATAATTCATTGAGTTGAAAAAGGCAAGAGTGTGTGAGCTTAAAAGAGGGTAAAAGCCGAAACTAGTGTGCAAACACGAGTGTCGAGACCTTGTTTGAGTGAAACACATGAGGGAGTGAATATTGTGAGGGTTTATTTTATTTTTTGCAGCATTTTACTAACATGGCAGATTCTAGAATAAGAAGAGGAGATCCACCCTTGAGGATCAATGAGGAAGAGTCCGTAGCATTCCATGGCAATGCCCGAGCTACCGGGAGTGGAGACCAAGTGGACATGAGAGCTGTTTTGGAGTCAATACAGCGGGTTAGTGCTCAAGTTGAGCATGTGAATCAAAGGATGGGAAGGCTAGAAGTTTCCCAAGGAATTCCGAACACAAGAAATAGGCAAGAATTCCATGGAGGACGAGGCCAAGGACGAGGAGGTCGTGAGAGACAGAGAGAGGAATTTGATGAGGAGCCATTCGGTGGAGACTTTGAGGAAGGTATGGACGAAACTTTTGCTGTCCAAGATAGAGCTGGCCATGGAAGATATAGGAGGGAAGAAACAGATGACAATCTTAGCAATATCAAGATCAACATCCCACCATTCATGGGAAAAAGTGACCCCGAAGCATATTTGGAGTGGGAAGAAAAAATGGAGATGATATTTGACCGCCATAATTATTCAGAGGCTAAGAAGGTGAAATTGGCAGCAATGGAGTTTGGCCATTATGCAATCCAATGGTGGACCAATGAGTAAAACACCCGAAGGAGAGTTGGTGATGACTTGATTACTACATGGCGACAAATGAAAGGAGCCATGCGGAAGCGATTCGTACCATCACACTATCATAGGTTGCTGCATCAAAGACTTCAATCTTTATCTCAAGGAACTAGGTCCGTGGAGGATTATTACAAATAGATGGAGATGCTCATGATGAGGTTAAGCATGAATGAGGATAGAGAAGCAACCATGGCAAGATTTCTTGGTGGTTTGAATCGTGAGATAGCCAACCAACTAGATTTGCAACAATACTTCGAGTTGGAGGAGATGTTGCATGTTGCCATTAAGCTTGAGCACCAATTCAAGAGGAGGGGTGTAAGATCATGGTTTGGAGGTGTTTCCAACAATGGAAGGTCCAATTCAAGTGGCTGGAGGAACAATCCCATCTATGAAAGCAAGCTAAAGCCGAAAGTCAAAGAAGAAAGTTCAAACTGGCCAAGGAAGGAGACTAGAACCAAATCTGTCCAAGCACCAAAGAATGAGGTAAAATTAGATCCTAAACCTTCTAGAACTCATGATGTTGTGTGTTTTAAGTGCCAGAGAGGAGGACACATTGATAGCCAATGCCCGAATAGAAGAATCATGGTGTTAAAAGGCAATGACGAGCTAGAATCGAAAAGTGAAGAAAGTGAGGATAAAGCCAAGCAAGAGGAGGAGGACTTGGAGGATGAACCCGAAACCTTGCAAGCATCCAATGCTAAATTAAACTTGCTTTCTAGGAGAGTACTTGCTGCATACAAAGATGAGGATGAAATTCAAAGAGAGAACATCTTCCACACCCGATGTGAAATTCAAGGTAAGATTTGTAGTATGATTATTGATAGTGGAAGTTGTACAAATGTAATTAGTAACATTGTAGTTGATAAATTAGGCTTAATAACTATTAAACATCCAGAACCTTATAGATTACAATGGCTTAATGATGGTGGTGAAATAAAAGTGAATAAACAAGCCAAAGTAAAATTTAATATAGGTAGATATGAGGATGTAGTTTTATGTGATATTGTACCCATGATTGCTGGACATATACTATTAGGTAGGCCATGGCAATTTGATAAAGATGCTACTCATTTTGGTTGAGAAAATAGTATTGTTTTCAGGTTTAAAGGGAAGAAGGTCAAGCTGGAACCATTATCTTCTAAAGAGGTTTACAAAGACCAATTACAAATGCAACAAAGGAGAGAAGCCGAAAAGCTTAAGGAAAAAGTAAGTATGGCACCAACGGCTTCACCATCCTTTCAAGAAGGTAAGAATGAGGTTGTTGATCAAGGTATAGTTTTTAACACTCATATTGACTGGAAAGATCAAGGAAAAATCAAAAGAGAGGGGAAAGAGAGTGGCAAACCTGAGAGCTAAGAGAAGGAAGGGAAATCCGAAGGTTTGCGCCAATCCAAGGGGGAAAAAGAAAAGAAAGAAAAGAAAGGTCAAGTAGCAACTTTTATTTGAGTTTAGGGGATATTAATAAGGTTATTGAGCGTAAGAAACCTTTGCTGGTCATGATTTATAAAGAAAATTATTTTAATGATCAAACTAACTTTGAAGAACTTGAATTGCCAAGTTCAATGATTTCTCTTTTGAAGGAATTTGGAGATGTCTTCCCAAATGAAATTCCAAGTGGACTACCATCCAATCAAGAGGGAAAAGGTGAGCTTGCTATCCAAGGTAAGTCTTCTAATAATCAAGTTGTGTGGAAAGATTTTAATAAAACCAAGAGTGAAAATTTTGGTGCAAAAGCCGAGAGTGAGAAAGGTGAGATGGCATTGAGTGAGAAAGGAAAAGGAAGACAAGAAAGGAAGAATATAAATTTTTATCTTAGCTTTGGTGATGTTAATAAAGTAATTATGAATAAGAAATCATTGCTGACCATGAATTTTAAAGATACTTATTTAAAGATGTCTTTATTGCATAGAACTTTATCTGCATTGTTGAGAGCTTTACTTAGTGGCAATTTGAAAATTTGGGAAGTATTGTTTGCTAACTTTAAAAAACGTAATTTTTACCATAATGAGCATGTATTTCTAGATTTTGTTGTAATAGTGTTTGACCCAGGAGAAATGGTTTGGTTGCACTTACGAAAGGAAAGGTTTCCTAAACAAAGAAAGTCAAAGCTCATGCCGCCTATGGATGGACTTTTTCAAGTTTTAGAGCCGAATAACAAGAATGCCTACATGCTTGATTTACCGGGTGAGTATAACAAGAGTGCTGCATTTAATGTTGCTGATTTAAATCCTTTTTCTATAGGTGATGACCTTGATTTGAGGACAAATCCTTTTCAAGAGGAGGGGACTGATGTGATTCCGCCAGAGGCCGCTCAACCGATAACCCGTTGGGGTGCTGACTCGACACTTCACAATGGCATTGGTGTTTTTCATGGCACCATAACTAGAATGCCCAAGCCTTTTATGCCAAAGTTGAGAAATGGACTCCACTTTGGTTTTTAAGGGTTGTTCATTCTTAACTAGGTCCAATCTATAGCTTTTGTCCTTCAATGGTACTTTAAACAGCTCATTACCACAAGCATCATATATGATACATCCATCTTTTGCAAAATTTAAAGCAAAGCCTCTTTCTACCAATTGTGCTACACTGAGCAAGTTTTCACATAAACTAGGAACATATAGCACATCTTTTATAATTTTGGTACCTTCCTTGGTGTTCAAGCACACATTTCCTTTGCCTTCGGTACCCTTGGTGTTCAAGCACACATCTCCTTTGCCTTCTACTTTCATGAACCGGCCATCACCAATCTTCACTTTGGTTTTGTAGTTTCGGTCAAGCTCCATAAAGCCATCCTTTTGGAAACTCATGTGGTGTGAGCAACCACTATCCACAAGCCAACCGAGACCACTACTTGTGACTTTAAGGCATGTGGCCACAAATAGGTTCTCGGCTTCTTCATTAACCACATTGGCTTGTTGTCTCCTTTACTTGCATACTTTGGCAATGTGGCCTTTTCCTTCACATCTTTCACAAGATGCATCCGGCCTCCAAAAACACTTGGATGGTGGATGTCCAAGCTTCTTGCAATGAGGGCAAGGTGGATGCCCTCCTCGGTTTTGATGGCTTTGTTGTTGTTGTTGTTGATTCCATCCATTTTTGTTGTTGTTTGTGTTGTTGTTGGTTGTAAAACCGGTTTGGTTGGTGTTGTTGCTCTTCCTTCCTTTGTTCTTCTTTTTGTTGCCGTGGCCACCATAGAATGCACTCTCTATGGTCTCCTCCTTTCTAATGGCTCTCCTTTGTTCGGTTGCTTAAAGAGCATTGATGAGCTCACTAAAAGTTATTTCACTAAGATTTCTAGATTCTTCAAGGGAGGAAATCTTAACTTCAAACCTTTCGGGTAAGCTCACCAATACTTTCTCTACTACCCTTTGATCGGTCAATTGCTCACCAAGGACCTGAATTTGATTTACCACTTTGAGCATCCTTTCCATGAAATCCTTGACAAGCTCATTCTCCTTCATCTTCAAGGTCTCAAACTCTCTTCTTAGGTTTAAAACTTGCATTTGCCGAGTTCTAGTATTTCCATGGAACTCCTTTTGAAGCTTTATCCAAACCTCTCTAGCACTTGTGCATGACATTATCCTTGCAAAAATGGAATCACTCATGGAGGAGTGCAAGGCAGTGAGGGCCTTGAACCCCTTGGCAACTTCGACCTCATGTGCATTTCTTTGTGCTTGGGTTGCATAGCTCTCAGCTCCTCCACTACATAACCTTCTTCTATGACTTCCCATAAACCAAAGGCTTGAAGGTAGGCTTTCATTTTTATACTCCAAATGGAATAGTTTTGGCCTTCAAACTTAGGTGGTGTTGGGGTTGCAAAGGATTGTGAGGCCATTTGAAAAAATGGTTTTTCAAAAGTTTTGAAAAATGGACACAAGAACAAGCTCTCGGGTGGTGGTGTTTTGGTGAGTTTCAACTAGTCTTTATGGGAGGTTTTGGTTTCAATTGGAAGGCTTTAGGTGGGGGATCCTCTCACAAATAAAATGGTCTAGTTTGAAAGCTCACAAGGTCCTAAGAAATTACACTATGCTCTGATACCATGATGGAATTTGGTGTAGGTTTATGTTGTTTTTCAAAATCTGGTTTTTTGAATATTTTCTTTCTCAACGTCTTTCATTACAATTTTCATACTTTTAAATACATCAAAAAGACAATAAGGCATGCTGCCATATTGATCAATAAATACAAAAGCATTAAAAGTAACCAACCAAGCCAAACTACCTCAACTAACTCTAATCAATGTGCTGGGCATGCAAGAAACCTTCTTTAATGTGCAGTTCAGCTTGTCTAAGGAATTTGAATTTGAAAACCAGCTCCATTTGACTTGAAATTTGGAGGGAAGCCTTTTTAAATATTAAAATATGTTCTACCCAAAAACCAGATAAAACAAAGTCCATTTACCCATTCAAACCCGAGGCAGTTTTGCCCAGTTTTCTGGGCAACAACACTGCACAAGGGTCAGATTGTTTTAGGCTTAACTCAGCCTTCCCAGCTCCAAATTGGGCCATTCTTTTTGCTGCTGCTTCCTCTGCATATCTAGTTTATCATACACAAAATTTAGGTCCAAATACCAAACCTACTTCAAACGGCGTCCAAGGAAGTGGACTTATGTTGCTGGAAATACAATTCCAGCAACTAGACAAAAAAGGCCTTAAGCTAGATAATGAGCTTAGGGCATTACAAAAAGGATATTGTTCTTGAACATTACAAGATAAAATAAAATGCATAAACATAAACAATGTTTGGTCTTTGATGTTGCAAAACAAAGAGTGCAAGTGTAACCGAACTACCTTGCACATTGTGGCAAGATCACCACATTTCAACAATTTCTTGTGTTCGGAATTCCTTGGGAAACTTCTAGCCTTTCCATCCTTTGGTTCACATGCTCAACTTGAGCACTAACCCGCTGTATTGACTCCAAAACAGCTCTCATGTCCACTTGGTCACTGCTCCCGGTAGCTCGGACATTGCCATGGAATGCTACGGACTCTTCCTCATTGATCCTCAAGGGTGGATCTCCTCTTCTTATTCTAGAATCTGCCATGTTAGTAAAATACTGCAAAAATAAAATAAATCCTCACAATATTCACTCCCTCACGTGTTTCACTCAAACAAGGTCTCGACATTCGTGTTTGCACACTAGTTTCGGCTTTTACCCTCTTTTAAGCTCACACATTCTTGCCTTTTTTTCACTTAATGAATTATCTCAAAGTTCTAATTAAAACACCCACAAAACAGTAATTAGATCACTAGTATGCTTTAATTAAACTTATCAACAAAACAGTAAGCAAAAATAAACAAATATCGAACGGAATGAAAATACCTATTTTCGGTTTTTCTAGACAAAATAAAGCAAATTAATGAGAAAACTTTGGAATTTTGAAGAACTGGACCAGATGGTAGTATATTTTGAGTTCAAGAATAAAATTCTGGAAAAATAAATTCAAATACAAACAAGAATCAAAGAGAACAAAAATATAGAAAAGTGTTGGTTCTTGTTCTTGTAATTCAAGTTTTGTATCAGTTCCTTTAACTAATTTTAATCCAAATAATTTAACACTCAAACTCAACTATCCAGCAGCGTCCAGAAACTCCAAATATGTAACAAACAGTCAATAATGCAGCAGTTCAAGGAAATTTCCAGCAAACACCAAATTCAAAAACCAATTTTTTTTTTTTTTTAAATTTGGCTTTTTCTTCTTTTTTTTTTTTCACTCACAAAACATAAACAACTGCAGTAGCAAGAATAATTACCAAAATTGCAATTCCAACTCCAAAACAAACACCAAACCCGTGACCTCCAAATAAACACAAAAGTGCAGTTTTTTTTTTTTTTTTTTAAATGTTGCCGCAAACTTTTTTTTCTTTCATTTTTTATTTTTTATATGTTGCTGCAAACCCTTCTTTTTTTTTTTTTTTTTGAATATATGAATGCAAATATTTAAGACTAAAACAGCAAAAGAAAAATCAACAAAAACCAAAATCAACAAGAACAATGATGAAAAACAACCAACAAATTAGGAAACAAAAATACGATAAAACTAGGAAACCTAATTCAACTAGGAATGAATTTTTTTTTTTTTTTTAAAGATGCAGAACGTGTATGGGATGGATGCAACCTTAACCTAATGCTAAAATTACTGAATAACACAAAAAAATAAATAAATAAATAAAGCAAATAAAGATAGATCAAACCTGAACAAAATTTAGCTTTGATACCAAATGATACGAACCTAGGACGACCTGCTCCTAAACCCGTATTATATTAGCCCGGATCTTTAATTAAGTTCAAGTTCTAATGGAATGGACCTCAACCCCTAACCAACCTATGGTTAGAAACCTTGGTATAATGTAGACACCACAATAGGGGATGGAAAACCTATTGATAAGTCAAGCTAAAACAAGCAATTCTCTAATGGTGTTTTAGGTGTTCTCAAAGAACAAAGAGATAATTAATCTCACAAGTATTTTTTCTTAATCAAATCAAAGTTATATTCTTATTGAAAAATAAGCCTTAAAATAGGCTACAAAGCCACGAAATAAAACCCTAGAACATAAAGAAAACCGGCCACCACACATAAAGAAACCTAGTTGGCCGAAACTATACTTCCTTTCCTAATCTAAGTTTGATTAATTAATTCCTTCATATTAAATTAGAAATTAATTAATTTACAATGGAAAGAATAAAATAAAAACCTTCCTAAAGTTATTTTTCCAGAAAATAAATAAATAAAAGCCAAAAAGTAATGGTAGTTTCCTAAAACAAAAAGTAAAAACAAATTAGGAAACTAAAAATGCTAGCTTTTTTATCAGGTTGAATTTGATCAATCTTTGACCTCTTTGTGCTTTAAATCAGCTTCTAGATGCTTTTGAGGAAGGCAAATAAGCTGAATATGAAGTCCCACACGTTGCCCATGCTTGGAAAAATAAGAAAAGGCTAATACAGTAATATACAGTAAAGCCAGCAAGCAATACAGCAAATTCGGCCAAATTGTTGATGCTGTCCGTACAATCCCTTTTTGATTGCATTTGAGGCTGATTTAACTTGATTCCATGACCTCTTAGTCATATGTATTGAACCCATAAATCATTGGAACCATTTCATGCTTCCCGGACTCCAAAAATGTACCAAAACCGTCACTCGGATCCGTATCGGCTTCCACAACTTGGATGCTTAGAATAGGCTTTGTATCTTCAAGTATGGACAAGCTCTGTTGAGATTGATTACCCCTATATAAATACTCCCAGGTTGTCCTTAAATCTCTTAATTTGAGCTCTTGTGATTGGCCTAGTCTTCATCCATGTCGAGTCAGCACCCTAGTGGGTTATCGGTGGAGCGGGCTCGGGCGGAATCACATCACAAAACAGCTATCATGTCCACTTGGTCTCCACTCCCGGTAGCTCAGGCATCGCCATGGAATGCTACGGACTCTTACTCATTGATCCTCAAGGGTGGATCTCCTCTTCTTATTATAGAATCTGCCATGTTAGTAAAATACTGCAAAAATAAAATAAATCCTCACAATATTCACTCCCTCACGTGTTTCGCTCAAACAAGGTGTCGACACTCGTGTTTGCACACTAGTTTCGGCTTTTACCCTCTTTTAAGTTCACACACTCTTGCCTTTTTCTACTCGATGAATTATCTCAAAGTTCTAATTAAAACACCCACAAAACAGCAATTAGATCATTAGTATGTTTTAATTAAACTTATCAACAAAATAGTAAGCAAAAATAAACAAATACCGAACGGAATGAAAATACCTATTTTCGGTTTTTCTAGACAAAATAAAGCAAATTAGTGAGAAAACTTTGGAATTTTGAAGAACTGGACCAGATGGTAATATATTATGAGTTCAAGAATAAAATTCTAGAAAATGAAATTCAAATACGAACAAGAATCAAAGAGAACAAAAATATAGAAAAGTGTTGGTTGTTGTTCTTTGCAATTCAAGTTTTGTATCAATTCCTTTAACTAATTTTAATCCAAATAATTTAAGCACCCAAAATCCAAATATCCAGCAGCAAAAATAGTTTCCCAGCAACCCAAATATTGAATAAATAATCAAAAAACCAGCAGCTCCAACAAATTTCCAGCAAACAAATCAAACTCCAACAAACCGAAATATTTTTCTTTTTTTCTTTTGTTCTTTTTTTTTTTTCACTCACAGAACATAAACAACTGCAGTAGCAAGAATAATTACCAAAATTGCAATTCCAACTCCAAAATAAACACCAAACCCGTGACCTCCAAATAAACACAAATGTGCAGTTTTTTTTTTTTTTTAAATGTTGCCGCAAACTCTTTTTTTGTTTTTTTTTTTTTTTTTAATGATGCAGAACGTGTATGGGATGGATGCAACCTTAACCTAATGCTAAAATTGCAGAATAACACAAAAACAAATAAAGCAAATAAAGATAGATCAAACCTGAACAAAAATTAGCTCTAATACCAAATGATATGAACTTAAGACAACCTGCTCCTAAACCGTATTATATTAGCCCGGATCTCAATTAAGTTCAAGTTCTAATGGAATGGACCTCAACCCCTAACCAACCTGTGGTTAGAAACCTTGGTATAATGTAGATGCCACAATAGGGGATGGAAAACCTATTGATAAGTCAAGCTAAAACAACCAATTCTCTAATGGTGTTTTTGGTGTTCTCAAAGAACAAAGAGATAATTAATCTCACAAGTATTTTCTTAATCAAATCAAAGTTGTATTCATATTGAAAGAATGAGCCTTTAAATAGGCTTTGAAAGAAACAAAATAAAGCCTAACAAAAAACCCGAGGTAAAACCGACCACACATAAAGACACCTAGTTGGCCGTAAGTATACTTCCTTTCCTAATCTAAGTTTGATTAATTAATTCCTTTATATTAAATTAGGAATTAATTAATTTACAATAAAATAAAACCTGACTAAAGTTATTTGTCCAGAAAATAATTAAATAAAAACCCAAAAACAAATAAAGTCAATCGCAAATTAAGTAACAAATTGACTTTGACATCTAGGCTGAATTATGTCTTCAACCGAGCTAACTTATGTCTGCCTGATGTCCGAGCTAACTTATGGCCTATCTGAGCTAACTGATGTCTGGTCGAGCTAACTTGTGTCTGGCCGAGCTAACTGATGTCTGTCCGAGCTAAGTTACATCCGATGTCCGAAGTCCGAGATCACATGTCCGAGGCAAGGGTGTCCGATATAAAATGTCCGATGTATGGGTATCTGATGTATCAGCTTCCACAACTTGGATACTTAAAACAGGTCTTTTATCTTCAGGTATGGACAAGCCCTTTTGAGAATGAATTACTTTCTGGATAAAGGCAGCAAGATTGTCCTTAAACCTCTTAGCTTGAGCCCTAGTGATCGGTCCAGTCTTCATCCGTACCGGATCAGTATCCTAGTGAGTTGTCGGTGGTGCGAGCTCGGGCGGGTTTGCATCAATTTGATCCCCATCAAAGTCTGCATTGAATCCCCTACAAACTATTGGATGTAAACAAATAGCATGTCCTTTGACTAAAATGGGTTGGAAGGCTTGTATGCTTAATCTATGCAGAGTGGGTGCCCTATTCAGCAATACAGGATGCTCTTGCATAACTTCGTGAATTATTTCCCATACAACAGGCTCTTTTTTCTGAATTTTACTAGCAACTCCTATGTTCGAAGCCAACTGTTGTCTAATTAAACCATGAATTACAAATATCTTAAAAAGTTCTATTGCTATTTCGTGAGGCAACCCATGTCGATGTAATGAAAGTGAAAGACCTATGGCAATGACAGAATGCCTTGAATAATCAACACGTTTGCCAAGCAGAGTCTCACGAAATCTTCCTTCTTTGCCTTCAATTACATCTAAAAATGACTTGTAAGCCTTATTATGACCATCCCTCACTGGTTGTCTGCGGATTACATTATCAAAAAGTGTATTCACAGCTTCTTGTACCAATTTCTCCTGACACATTACTAATTCCCGTGGTGTAGATCTACTTATGGTTAATAGATCGATAAAAGTATTGTTCTAATAGATAACTTTTCTATAGAGTTCATTAATATCCGAGCTCGTTAGTTTACCCCCATCTCTCTGAATAATAGGTCTCAACTCGAAAGGAAGAACCGGTAATAGACATAAAACCATCCACTCGGGTTCTATATTCGTTCGAATAAAATTCTTAACTAATTCCATGTGTTTAACAAAAAAATCCCTTCTTCTTCCAACTTTTGGATCTTCCTATTCATTACCTATGGGGCCTTCTTCCCCTAATTCTTTCCATTCTACCAATGAATAATCTATAATAATTTGCAAATCCAGATTAGCTAACTGTTCTCGGATAGCACTTGGTCCAGTAGAAATTTCTCGATTTCGAAATGTCTCGAAGCCTTGGATAGGTAAAAAAAAGTGGGATGCTATATTTCCAACATTGGATTTCATATTCGAATGAACCTCATAAATGTAACAAAGCGGGTTTTTTAGTTATGGGCCTAGCATAAGAAAAATTTGAATAGAATCCTATCGAATCTCCCCCCCTCAAAATTGGACGTGAACGTTTCCTCTCATCCGGCTCAAGTAGTTGCACCAAAAAAGATAAAGAAAAGAAAGGGATTTCATTTCCACTTTCAAATTCTATAAAAACCCCAAAAAATCTATTCCTTACTCAAGTTCCAAAAGAAGGTCAAGCAACATTTCATTTATTCATTTTATTTATTTATTTTAGTACATTTTCTAAATTGAATTCTTTATTTAATTATGGCATACTAAAAATAAATGAAATGTGAAATTCTTGAGTAGTCCACTTCCCTTCGAATGATGAATCCCCTTAATTTTAATTACAGTAAAGGAGGGCCTTAGAATTCATAAGGTATTTACTTGTCTATGTATCGTTCTGTTCAATTTTTTAGGTCCCTACTTTGCCTCGACAGTTATTTCATGATATCCTTAATGCCTATATGTGATGGATAGATTCCTGCAACCATGATATATTTGCTTATTTTGATAGAATTTCTTTCGTTTAGAAAGAAAGGAAATGGTTAATTCCACAAAAGAAGTCTTTTTTTTCACGAGGTAAAAATTTCTGTTTATTTGCTACTGAATCGACCATAGACCAATTCTCTTTTTGCTTGGGAGTATTGAACACACCCATAATTATGAGCTTCATGTTACTCCTACCAAAAAATATGTCAGACCTAAGGCAACCTAATACGATTGAATGGGATGATTGTTTCTCACTCTGAATTTGTAAAATCATAATTTTGACCAAATCACACAGCGCAATATACTAGGCCTTCTAATTCTTTCAAAGGCTTATCTAAAAGATTAGAAATATAACTAGGAAGATGTTTCAGATACCACACATGGGTTACTGGGCATGCCAGTTTGATGTAGCCCATTTGATATCTTTGTATTCGAGAATCAACAAATTCAACTCCACATTGTTCACAAAATTTCGGTTCTACTTTGTCATCTCTGATTACTCGATAATTTCCACAAGCACAAATCCCACTTGTTATAGGCCCAAAAATTCATTCGTAAAATAATCCATCTTTCTTCGATTTATTGGTTTTGCTATGAAAAGTGTAGGGTTTTGTCACCTCTCCAATTATCTCTCCATTAGGTAGGATCTTTTTGGCCCAAGTACTTATTTGCTGAGGAGAAACAGATCCGATTCGAAGTTGATACGAACCTAGGATGTCCTGCCCCTAAACCCATATTATATTAGCTCGAATCTAATTATGTTTAAGTTCTAATAATCAGCTTGACCCATAACCAACCTGTGATTAGAAACCTTGGTATATAATGAAGATGCCACAATAGGTGATGGATTTACTATTGATAAGTCAAACTAAAACACTCGCTCACTAAGGGTGTTTTAGGTGTTCAAAAGAATAAAGAGAAATTCAATCTCACAAAATAAATTATGAATATTATTAAGGTGTATTCTTCCTAAAAAAAAAAGCCCTTTTATAGGCTAAGAGAAAAAAAAAATAAAACCCTAAAAACTAAAGGGAAAACTGGCCATGCTTATTGTTTCCCAATGTAACCAAATTTTCTCTCATTTCCTAATCTAATTTTGACTAATTAGTTCTTTTATTTTGAATTAGGAATTAATTAATTTTCAATGAAAATAATAAAATAATAATTTTCCTAAACTTATTTGTCCAGAAATAAATAAATAAAAACCATAAGTACAGGTAATTTCCTAAAACAAAAAGTAGAAATCAAATTAAGAAACTAAAATACTATCTTTTTTACTAAGTTGACTTTGACCAATATTTGGCCAATTTAAGCTCCAAATCAGCTTCCATATGCCTTGTAGGATGCCAAATAGGCTGTTCATGAAGTCCCACACGTTCATTGCTTGGAGGAAAGCGAAAAAGCCAACTCAGCAAAATACAGTAAAGCTAGCAGGTAATACAGCAAAACCAGCCAAATTTCCATATTGTGCGTACAGCCCTTTTTTTGAATGCCTTTGAAGCTAAATTTACTTGATTCCATGACCTATTAGACATATTTATTGAATCCATGAAGCATTGGAACCATTTCATTCTCCCCGAACTCCATAAATGCTCCAAAATCACTACCCGGGTCTGTATCGGCTTCCACCACTTGTATGCTTAAAACAAGTCTTGGATCTTTGGGTATGGACAAGCCCTCTTGATAATGAATTACTCTCTAGATAAATTGATACTAATCCGCCCGAACCCGTACAACCGACAACCCGCTGGGGTGCCGATCCATTACGGATGAAGGTGGGACTAATCACTAGAGCACAAGCCAAGAAGTTTCAGGATAACCTTACTGTGCTTATTCAAAGGATAAATCATAATCAAGAAGGAATGATCATGACCAAATAACCAAGTCCTATTTTGCTGATACAAGCACTGGAGGCTAGTACGGACCCGAGTGACAGTTTTGGTACATTTTTTGAGTCCGGGAAGCAAGAAATGGTTCCAATGCTTTATGGGTTCAATACATATGCCTAATAGGTCATGGATTCAAGTTAAATCAGCCTCAAATGCAATCAAAAAGGGCTTGTATGGACAACATCAACAATTTGGCCGAATTTGCTGTATTGCTTGCTGGCTTTACTGTATTTTACTGTATTAGTCTTTGCTTATTCTTCCAAGCATGGGTAACATGTGGGACTTCATATTCAGCTTATTTGGCATCCTCAAAAGCATATTGAAGCTGATTTGGAGCTCAAAGAGGTCAAAGATTGATCAAAGTCAACTTAATCGAAAGGCTAGCATTTTTAGTTTCCTAATTTGTTTTTACTTTTTCTTTTAGGAAACTACCATTACTTTTTGGCTTTTATTTATTTATTTTCTGGAAAAATAACTTTAGGAAGGTTTTATTTTATTCTTTCCATTGTAAATTAATTAATTCCTAATGTAATATAAAGGAATTAATTAATCAAACTTAGATTAGGAAAGGAAGTATAGTTTCGACCAACTAGGTTTCTTTATGTGTAGTTGCCAGTTTTCTTTATGTTCAAGGGTTTTTAAGTTGTCTTTTGAAAGCCTATTTAAAGGCTTAGTGATCAATAAGAATTAACTTTGATTTGATAAAGAAAATACTTGTGAGATTAATTATTTCTTTGTTCTCTGAGAACACCTAAAACACCATTAGAGAATTGGTTGTTTTAGCTTGCCTTATCAATAGATTTTCCATCCCCTATTGTGGCATCTACATTATACCAGGGTTTCTAACCACAGGTTGGTTAGGGGTTGAGGTCCATTCCATTAGAACTTGAACTTAATTGAGATCCGGGCTAATATAATATGGATTTAGGAGCAGGTCGTCCTAGGTTCGTATCATAAATGCAGTAAGGTTGTCCCTAAACCTCTTAACTTGATCCCTAGTGATTGGCCCAGTCTTCAGTCATATCGGGTTAGCACCCCAGCGGGTTGTCGGTTGTGCGGGCACGAGCGGATCCGCATCATTCCCCTCCTCTTAAAAATGATTTGCCCTCAAATCAAAATCATTACCTACAGAAAAAGAAGATAAATCAACAACATTAAATGTGGCCCTAACATTGTAATCACCTATTAAATCAAGTTTGTAGGCATTCTCGTTAGTCTGCTCTAAAACTCAAAAAGGTCCATCCACATGCGGCAAAAAGGTCCTCTCTTTTCGTAAGTGCAACCAAACCAAATCTCCTGGGTCAAATACTATCATAACAAAATCCTGAAATACATGCTCATTATGGCAAAAATTACACTTTTTAAAGTTAGCAACGAATCTCTTCCTAATTTTCAAATTTCCACAAAGTAGAGTTCTCAACAAGGCAGATAAAGTTCTATACATCGAAAGCATTTTTAAATAAGCATCTTTATAATTTAGGAACATCAATGGTTTTTTACTCAAGATGGCTTTATTAAAATTCCCAAAACTAAGATCAAAATTTGCATTTTTCCTTTCTCTCTTTCGGGTTTCTCACCTTGTCTCTCAGCTTCCTCTATTTTCCTCTCTCCACTTTTGGCTTGTTCATGATTTTTCCACTCAATTTGTGTTTTAGAATGCTTACCCAAGACAGCAAGCTCAGACTTGCCTTTTTGGATGGATGTGAAGCCGTTGGTGCCATACTAGCTTTCTCTTAATGTTTTTCAGCCTCCCTCCTTTACTATATTTATAATTGGTCTCTATACACTTCCTTGGGAGTAAATGGTTCCAGCTTGACCTTCTTACCTTTAAATCTAAAAACAATACAATTCTCTCAACCATAATGAGTAGCATTTTTATCAAATTTCCATGGTCTACCCAATAGAATATGTCCGGCATGCATAGGCACCACATCACACAAAACAATATCCATATATTTATCTATGCTAAATTTTACCTTAGCTTATTTATTGATTTTCATCTCACCACTATCATTAAGCCAGTGTAATCTATATGGTTCTAGATGTTTAATAGTTGTTAAGCCTAATTTATCAACCATAATATTACTAATTACATTTGTACAACTTTCACTATCAACAGCCATACTACAAATCTTACCTTTGATTTCACATAAAGTGTGGAAAATATTTTCTCTTTGAAGTTGATCCTTATCCTTGTAAACAGCCAGCACTCTCATAGAAACCAAGTTTAATTTAGCATTGGAGGCATGCAAAGTTTTGGCTCACCATTACCCTTTAACACCATGATCCTTCTATTTGGGAATTGGCTAAGGATGTTTCCCCGTCCCTGCACTTAAGACAAACAATTTCTGTAGATCTTGAAGGTTTAGGATCCGATTTTACCTCATTCTTTGGTGGTTGGACATATTCGGGTTTAGGCTCCCTTTCTGGCCGATTGGTGCTTTCTTCTCCCACCTTCAGCTTTGGCTTGTTTTCATAGGTAAGATTGTTTCTCCAGCCACTTAGAATTGAACTTCTGCTATTGGAAACACCCCCAAACCGTGAACTTACACCCCTTCTCTTGGATTGATGCTCTAAATTAATAGCCACATGCAACATCTTCTTCAATTCTAAATATTGTTGCAATTATAGTTGATTGGCTATTTCATGATTCAAACTACCAAGGCACCTTGCCATGGTTGCTTCTCTATCTTCATTCATGCTTAACCTCATCATAAGCATCTCCATCTCCTTGTCATAATCCTCCATGGGCCTACTTCCTTGAGATAAAGATTAGAGCCTTTGATGCAGCAACCTATGATAGTGTGATGGTACAAATCGCTTCCTCATGCGTCCTTTCATTTGTTGCCATTTAGTGATCACTTCGTCACCTACATTCCTTTAGGTGTTTTGCTCATTAGTCCACCATTGGAGTGCGTAATGTCCAAACTCCATTGCTTCCAATTTAACTTTCTTGGCCTCCAAATAGTTGTGACAATCAAATATCATCGCTATTCGCTCCTCCCATTCCAAGTAAGCCTCCGGATCACTCTTCCCCATGAAAGTGGTATGTTTACCTTGATATTGCCAAGATCATCATCTACCTCCTCACCCTGTGCCTCCCATGGCCTAGCCTCTCTTAGACAGTAAGTGTTTCATCCATTCCTTCCTCGAAATCATCTCAAAATTTTCCTCTTCAAACTCCTCTCTAGGTCGTCCACGGCCTCTTCGACCTCGACGTCAACCTTCATGGAACTCTTGCCTCCAATTTGTTCCATCATGAGATGTTTCTGTTATGTCCATCCATCAATTTATGTGGCCAAATTGAGCATTCATCTGCTGCAATTGTTCCAAGACAGCCCTCATGTCCGTTTGATCGCCACTCCTTGTAGCTCGAGAATCACCATGGAATCCTACAAATTCTTCTTCATTAATTCTTAGTGGTGGACCTCCTCTCCTCAACCTTCAATTTGCCATGTTAGTATAAATAATGTAAAATAAAATAAATTCTTACCAAAAATCACTCCCTCACATGTTTCACTCGATCAAGGTCTCGACACTCGTATTATTATACTAGTTTCGGCTTTTACCCTCTTTTAAGCTAACACACTCTTGCTTTTTTCTACTCAAAGAATTATCTCGAAGTTCTAATCAAAACACCTACGAAACAACAATTAGATCACAAATATGTTTTAATTAAACTTATCAACAAATATGTTTTTTTTTTTTTTTAAAGATGCAGAACATGTATGATGATAGAGACTACCTTAACCTAATGCTAAAATTTCATCTTAACACAAAAACAAATAAAGCAAATAAAGATAGGTCAAACCTGAACAAAATTCAGCTCGAATACCAAATGATACAAACCTAGGACGACCTGCACCTAATCCCGTATTATATTAGCCCAGATCTAAATATGTTGAAGTTCTAATGGTCACCTTGACCCCTAACTAACCTATGATTAAAAATCTTGGTATACAATGAAGATGCCATAATACGTGATGGATTTCCTATTAACAAGTCAAATTAAAACACTCACTCACTAAACAAAATAAAACCCTAAAACTAAAGGGGAAATCAATTATGCTTGTTGTTTCCTAATGTGACAGAATTTTGTCTCATTTCCTAATCTAATTTTGATTAATTAATTCCTTTATTTTGAATTAGGAATTAATTAATTTACAATGAAAATAATAAAATAATAACTTTCCTAAACTTATTTGTCAAGCAAATAAATAAATAAAAACCAAAAGTAAAGGTAATTTCCTAAAACAAAAAGTATAAATCAAATTACGAAACTAAATTACTATCTTTTTGACTAAGTTGACTTTCACCAATTTTTGACGAATTTAAGCTCTAAATCAACTTCCATATGACTTGATTCCATGATAGCTTAGACATATGTATTGAATCCATGAAGCATTGGAACCATTTCATGCTGTCGGACTCCATAAATGCACCAAAATTGCTACCTGGGCCTGTATCGGCTTCCACCACTTGTATGTTCAAAATAGGTCTCGGATCTTTGGGTATGGACAAGCCCTCTTGAGAATGAATTTGATGTGATTCCGTCCAAGCCCGCTCAACCGATAACCCGCTGGGGTGCTGACCCAACACAGATGAAGACCATGCCAATCACAAGAGCTCAAATTAAGAGATTTAAGGACAACCTAGGAGAATTCATATAGAAGGTAATTAATTCTCAATAGAGTTTGTCCATACTTGAAGATACAAAGCCTATTCTAAGCATCTAAGTGGTGAAAGCCGGTATGGACCCGGGTAGCGATTTTGGTGTACAAATGGAGACCGGACAGCATGAAATGGTTCCAAAAATTTATGGATTCAATTTATAAGTCTTCTAAGTCATGCAATCATGTCAAGGCAGCTTCAAAGGCAAACAAACAGGTGGTGTGGGCATGGGGTCCAAGATTTGCCGGGTTTTGCTGTATTTTGTACTTGCTTTACTGTATTGTGCTGAGTTGGCTTTTTCTCTTTCTTACAAGCAAGGGCAACGTGTGGGACTTCATATTCAGCTCAGTTGGCATCCTACAAAGCATGTTGAAGCTGATTCGAAGTTCAAATGGGTCAAAGTCAACTTAGTCAAAAGGCTAGTATTTTAGTTTCCTAATTTGTTTTTACTTTTTGTTTTAGGAAACTTCCATTAATTTTTAGTTTTTATTCATTTATTTTCTGGAAAAATAAGTTTAGGAAAGTTTTTATTTTATTATTTTCATTGTAAATTAATTATTTCGTAATCCAAAATAAAGCAATTAATTAAGTAAAATTTAGATTTAGGAAAGTAGGAAATTCGGCCACTTTAGGAAAGGTTACTGTATGGCCGGTTTTCCTTATGTCTTCTAGGGTTTATTGTGTGACTTTTGCAGCTTATTTAAAGGCTTATTTTATTCAAAATAATCAGTACATTATTCATACAAAAACTTAATTGTGAGAGTGAATTCTCTTTGTTCTCTTTGAACAGCTAAAACACCATTAGTGAATGAGTGTGTTAGTTTGACTTATCAATAGGACATCCATCACCTATTGTAGTGTCTTCATTATATACCAAGGTTTCTAATAACAGGTTGGTTAGGGGTTACAGTGACCATTAGAACTTGAACATAATTAGATCCGGGCTAATATAATACGGGTTTAGGAGTAGGTCGTCCTAGGTTCGTATCATTTTGTATCAGAGCCAAATTTTGTTCATGTTTGATCTATCTTTATTTTCTTTGTTTGTTTTTGTGTTTTCTGCAATTTTAGCATTAGGTTAAGGTTGTATCCATCCCATACACGTTCTGCATTTAAAAAAAAAAAAATTTCATTTCTAGTTGAATTAGGATTCCCTAGTTTTACAGTATTTTTTGTTTCCTAGTTTGTTGGTTGTCTTTCATCATTGTTCTTTTAGTTTGGTTATTTTTTATTTTTCTTTGCTTTTTTAGTCTCAAATATTTGCATTCATCGATTCAAAAAAAAAAAAAAAAAAAAAAACTGCACATTTGTGTTTATTTGGAGGTCACAGGTTTGGTGAATTTTTGGAGTTGGAATTGCAAAGTTGTTGTTTATTCTTGCTACTGCAGTAGTGTTTGATATTCATTGAGTGAAAAAAAAAAGAAGAAGAAAGCCGAATATAAAATATATATATATCGGTTTATTGAAAATTGGTGTTGAAGTTTGTTGCTGGAAATTTCTTGTAATTGCTGCTTTGCTTATTATTTATTCCATATTTGGAGTTTCTGGAGAGTTATTTTTTCTAATAGATATTTGAGTTTACGTGCTAAATTATTTGAATTAAAATTAGTTAAAGGATTCGATACAAAACTTGAATTACAAGAACAACAACCAACACTTTTCTATATTATTGTTCTCATTGATTCTTGTTCGTATTAGAATTTCTTTTTCTAGAATTTTATTCTTGAACTCATAATCTATTACCATCTGGTCCAGTTCTTCAAAATTCCAAAGTTTTCACATTAATTTGCTTTATTTTACCTAGAAAAGCCGAAAATTAGGTTTTGTTAAATTCCTTCGGTATTGCATTTTTTTTTTTTGGCTACTGTTTTGTTGATACGTTTAATTCAAACATACTTGCGATCTAATTGCTATTTTTTGGGTGTTTTAATTAGAACTTCTAGATAATTCATTGAGAGGAAAAAGGCAAGAGAGTGTGAGCATAAAAGAGGGTTAAAAGCCAAAATCAGTGTGCAAACACGAGTGTCAAGTTCTTATATTGAGTGAAACACGTGAGGGAGTGAATCTGGTGAGAATTTATTTTATTTTTGTATTATTCATACTAGCATGGCAGATTCAAGGGTGAGAAGAGGAGATCCATGTTTGAGAATTAATGAAGAGGAGTCCGTAGGATTTAAAGGTGATTTCCGAGCTACGGGGAGTGGTGAGCAAACGGACATCCCCAAAACTCAAATAAATTTTTTTATTCTTTCTCTCTTTTCTTTCTTTTCCTTTCTCTCTCTCGGCCACCACATATTTTTCCTCCCTCTCGGTTTTCTCACTATTTCTCTCAGTTTTCTCCATTATTCTCTCCATACTTTTGGCCTTCTCATGGTTTCTCCACTCAATTTTTGTTTTAAAATACTTACCTTGGACAGCAAGCTCGGACTTACCTTCTTGGATGGATGGTGAAGCTGTTAGTGCCATACTAACCTTCTTCTTGAGTGTTTTGGCCTCCCTCCTTTGTTGGATTTGTAATTGGTCTCTATATAATTCCTTTGGAGTTAATGGCTCCAGCTTGACCTTTTTGCCTTTGAATCTAAAAACAATACAATTCTCTCGACCAAAAAGAGTAGCATCTTGATCAAATTGCCATGGTCTGCCTAATAGAATATGTTCGGCATGCATAGGCACAACATCACACAAAACAACATCCACATATTTATTTATGTTAAATTCTACCTTGGCTTGTTTATGCACTTTTATTTCACCACTATCATTACGCCATTGTAATCTTTAAGGTTATGGATGTTTAATAGTGGTTAAGCCTAATTTCTCAACTACAAGATTACTAATTACATTTGGATAACTTCCACTATCAATAATCATACTACAAATTTTACCTTAGATTTCACATCGGGTGTGGAAGATGTTTTCCCTTTGAACATTGTCCTCATCCTTGTATACAGCAAGTACTCTTCTAGAAACCAAGTTTAATTCAGCATTGGATGCATTCAAAGTTTCGGCCTCATCCTCTGAGTTCTCCTCCTCTTGCTCGGCTTCATCTTCACTTTCCTCACTTTCTGATTCTAGCTTACCATTGCCTTTCAACACCATGATCCTTCTATTTGGGCATTAGCTAGCGATGTGTCCTTGTCCCTGGCACTTAAAATAAATAATTTCTCTAGATCTTGAAGGTTTAGGAATAGATTTTACCTTATGTTTACGTGCATGGACAGATTCGGCTTTGGACTCCCTTTTTGGTCGAATGGAGCTTTCTTCACCTAGTTTTGGTTTTTGTCTTGCTTCAAAGATGTGATTACTTCTCCAAGCACTTGGATTTGATCTTCCGCTGTTAGAAACTCCTCCAAACCATGAGCCTACACCACTCCTCTTGAATTGATGCTCTAATTTAATAAACAAATGCAATATCTCCTCTAATTCAACATATTGTTGCAATTCTAGTTGATTGGCTATCTCACGATTCAATCCACCAAGAAACCTTGCCATGCTTGCTTCTCTATCTTCATTCATGCTTAACCTCATCATAAGCATCTCCATCTCCTTGTAATAATCCTCCACGGACATACTTCCTTGAGATAAATATTGAAGATTTTGATGCAGTAGCCTATGATAGTGTGATGGAACAAATTGCTTCCTCATGGCACCTTTCATTTGTCGCCATGTAGTAATCAATTCGTCACCTACTTTCCTTCGGGTGTTTTGCTCATTAGTCCACCATTGGAGTGCATAATGTCCAAGCTCCATTGCTGCCAATTTAACTTTCTTGGCCTTCGAATAGTTGGGACAATAAAATATCATCTCCATTCGCTCCTCCCATTCCAGGTATGCCTCCGGGTCACTTTTTCCCTTGAAAAGTGGTATGTTTAACTTGATGTTGCCAAGATCATCATCTACCTCCTCTCTCCTATGCCTACCATGGCCTAGCCACTTTTGGACAGCAAGCGCTGCATCCATTCCTTCTTTGAAATCATCTCCAAAATTTTCCTCTTCAAACTGCTCTCTAGGTCGTCCACGGCCTCCTCAACCTCGACCTCGACCCCCATGGAACTCTTGCCTCAAATTTGGTCCACCATGAAAGATTTCTATTCTATCAATCCTTTGATTTATGTGGTCAAATTGAGCATTCATCTGTTGTAGTTGCTACAAAACAGCTCTCATGTCCGTTTGGCCACCACTCCCTGTAGCTTGGGAATTACCATGGAATCCGATGGATTCTTCTTCATTAATTCTTAGTGGTGGATCTCCTCTTCTTAAAATTGAATGCCATGTTAGTATAAACAATGCAAAATAAAATAAATTCTCACCAAAAATCACTCCCTCATGTGTTTCACTCAATCAAGGTCTTGACACCGTGTGTTCACACTAGTTTTGGCTTTTACCCTTTTTTACACTCACACACTCTTTACTTTTTTCACTCAAAGAATTATCTCAAAGTTCTAATTAAATCACCCACAAAATAGTAATTAGATCACAACTTATGCAAAATAATTAACCAACCACTTATCTACGTTTACATAATCACAAACTTTAATTATATGAATACTAAAAAAACAGACGAAAATAGGTGACGTTTATAATAGAAAATGCGTCACTTAATATTTTATATGAAAAAAAAAATTTGAAACTCCTTAATTTAACAAACAAATTAGTTATTATTGCAAAAATAAGTTAAGTGGAAATTGCAAATCAAAAAATGGTAAACATTGCCTCAAAATTATTTTTTTTGTTTCAAGTACAGCATATTCGCTATTAAAATTTGCATGTCTATTAAAAATAATTTTTTAAAATTAAGGTAATAGGCAACACATTCACATATAACCGCGTCGCCTGTACCTCCAATCATAATTTTTTTTTGGCTTTTTAATTAGTTCTTTATTGTTCATCAACAAATAAACACTAAAGATATTTCTTAAAAATGTGAAGGAAAAATACTAAGGTGGTTGTTTAATATCTTTGTTTTTCAAGTCAAGTTTATTTGCTTATACATTTGCAAGTCTCTTTCTTTTTTCATTTTCTTTTTACAAAAGAAAACAAACGACGCATTACCTTAAAAATGCATCGCCTGTTTTATGTGTCTTTTTCTTTTTTTTTTTTTGTGATTGTTCATCTTCAAATAAACATTTAAAATATTACTTAAAATGTTAAGAAAATTAATAAGCTGGTTATATTGCTTAAATATTTTTATTGCTCATTTGAAGTTGAAAAAATATCCTTTTTAAAGAAAAAAAAAATGAAAATACTATTTAAGAGATTTGCAAGTTTAAACAAAAAATAATATGTACTTGGAAAAAAAAATTATTTAATGAAATAAGAAAAACGAACAGGCGACACGAAAAGAAGTTGTTGCATCACCTGTTCCTTTAAAAAACAAAGAATAGGTGATGCTAAACAAAGTAATTGCGCCGTCTATTCCCTTTTAAAAATAAAAAATAAAAATACAATTTAAGAGATTTGCAAGTTTAAATAGAAATAAGCTGTACATGAAAAACAAAATAATTGAACAACCACCCTAGTTATATTGCTTAAATGTTTTCACAGATTATTTGAAGTTGAAAAGAAATACTATTTAGAGGAAAGGGCGACGCATTTTTCAACAAATGCATCGCCGTTTCTTTTTTTTTTCTTTTTTTTTTTATTTACACATGTACAAATCCATTAAAAAAATAAAATCAGATAGGTACATGCCAAGAATGAAACCCAAAACCTCACACTCTCAAGGAATCACCGCACCACCAAACCAAATGACTTAGATATAATAATATAACAAGAAATAGCTAATATAGTATAAGGCAATGCATTCTTTTAAAAAAGAGTCGACAAGTAGAGGAAAAGGCGACGCATACCAAATGACTTAGATGTAATAATACAACAATAAATAGCTAATATAGTTTTAGGCAATGCATTGTTTTAAAAAAGAGTTACCAAATAAAGGAAAAGGCAACACATCTGTTTCTTTTTTTAAAATTTTTTTTTATTAACACGTGTACAAACACATTAAATATATATATATATATCAGATATGGCCATGCCAAGAATTGAACCTATAACCTCTTACACTCTCAAAGAATCACCACACCATGAGGCCAAATCACTAGGATGTTAAAATACAATAAGAAATAGCTAATATAGTTTTAGGCAATGCATTTTTTTGAAAAAAGAGTTGCCAAATAAAGAAATAGATGACACATTTTTTATGAAATGCCTCGCCTTTTCTTTTTTTTTTCAATTTTTTTATTTACACGTGTACAAACCCATAAAAAAAATAAAATCAGATAAGGCCATCAAAGAATTGAGCTAGGAACCTCTTACACTCTCAAGGAATCACCACACCACCAGATCAAATGACTTGGATGTAATAATGCAATAGGAAATAGGTAATATTGTTTTAGGCGATGCATTTATTGCACAAATGCATCGCCTTTTCTTCTTTTTTTCAATTTTTTTTATTTATGCATGTACAAATCCATTAAGAAAGTAAAATCAGGTAGGGCCATTCCAAGAATTAAACCCAAAACCTCTTACAGTCTCAGGGAATCACCACACCACCAGACCAAATCGCTTAACTGTAATAATATGACAAGAAATAGCTAATATAGCTTAGGCGATGCATTGTTTTAAAAAATAGTTGCCAAGTAGAGGAAAGGGCGATGCATACCGAATGACTTTGATGTAGTAATACAACAAGAAATAGCTAATATAGTTTTAGCTGATTCACTATTTTGAAAAAGAGTCACCAAATAGAGGAAAAGGCAACGCATTTGTTTCTTTTTTTTTTTTTTTTTTTTTGATTGACACATGTACAAACCCATTAAAAATATATATATATATATATATCGAATATGGCCATTCCAAGAATTGAACCCAAAACCTCTTACACTCTTAAAGAATCACCACACCACGAGACCAAATCACTTAGATGTAATAATGCAACATGAAATAGCTAATGTAGTTTTAGGCGATGCATTTTTTAAAAAAAGAATCGTCAAATAGAGGAAAGCGCGACGCATTTTTCAATAAATGCATCGCCTTTTCTTTTTTTTTTTTTCAACCTTTTCTTTTTTACATGTTTACAAACCCATAAAAAAAAAAAAATCAGATAGGGCAATGCCAATAGTTGAACCTAGAACCTCTTAAACTCTTAAGGAATCACCACACCACCAAACCAAATGACAAAGATGCAAAAATACAATAAGAAATTGCTAATATAGTTTTAGGCGACATATTTTTTTAAAAAAGAGTTGCCAAATAAAGAAATAGATGACACATTTTTGAACAAATACATAGCTTTTTCGTTTTTTTTTTTTCAATTTTTTTATTTAAATGTGTACAAACCCATAAAAAAAATAGAATCAGATAAGGCCATGCAGGAGTTGAACCAAGAACCTCTTACACTCTCAAGAAATCACCACACCACCAGACCAAATGACTTTGATGTAATAATGCAATAAGAAATAGCTAATATAGTTTTAGGCGACGCATTATTTTAATAAAAAGTTGCTAAATAGTGGAAAAGGCGATGCATCATCCCCTTTTCTTTCTTTTAATTTTTTTATTTACTCGTGTACAAACCCATAAAACAAATAAAATCAGATAGCGCCATGCCAAGTATTGAACCCAAAACCTCTTACACTGTTAAGGAATTACCACACCACCAGACCAAATGACTTGGATGTAATAATGCAACAATAAATAACAAATATAGTTTTAGGCGATGCATTCTTTTAAACTACAAAAATACAATTTACTTTAAGAGACTTGCAAATTTTGGAGGATGTTTAATATAAAATGAGTGATGCTTTTTTAGAAAATGGTCGCCAAATATAGCAATAGGCAACCCCTTTTTTAACAAACAAGGCGCCTTTTCACCGAACCAATTTTTAACTTTTTTTTAATTTGAAAGTTGTTTTTAGTATTTTTTTTTTAATTGTGAAAATATGCTCTTTTTTTTAATTTATAGTTGAGTAATCAAAAAAACTAATTAAAGATAAAAAAAAATAATTATTTTGTTATGGAAATATTTATTTTCAATTTTTGTATTCTAATTATTTTGGATGAAGCTAATTTTAGTTTTTTTGTACTTTAATTATTTTAATATTTTTACTATTTTAATCAATTTTCACAAAATTAAAAATAAGCAAATTAAAAAAAAAAAGGGCCATGCATTAAAAAAAACAATGTCGCCTAACATATTGGGCGGCATTATTTTTCCATCTTTAGCGACGTTTTCCGAAGAGTCTCCTTTCATTGGCTTTTTTAGCGACACCTTAAAAAACAATATTTAGCAACGCTTTAAAAAACAGTCGCTAAAAGATTTTTTAGCGACATCTTTTAGCGACTCTTTCGTACAATGTCACTACATGTTCAAGATAAAGGCTGACACTTTATAGAAATCCGTCGCTAAAAGTGGAACATCAAATCTAACGCATTTTTTAAAAGCATCGCTAAAAGGCGAATATAAAATCTAATGCATTTGTTAAATGTATCATTAAAAGTCATCTACTAAATTTGACACTATTTTAAATGCATCGCTAAAAATGCAAATAGGTGACTCATTTTGGTAGCATTGCATTTTCTTTGAACATTTAGCAACACATTGTTTTACATTGTTGGCCTTTTTTTAAGCTAAGGCGGCACTATTAATGCATCACATGTTGTCTTATGGATTTAGCAACAGGACATTAGGCGACGCCACATAATACATCGGTCTTTATTTTGTGCAACACATTAATTGTGTCATTTATCAATGCATTTCTAGTAGTGTCAAGATGTTTTTGTGAGTTAATGTTGGTAGATACATATGGAAAACGTTGTTCATCAAAAACAACATGCCTGTTGATGCAGACCCGATCGGTTGTTGGACGAAAATTGCAGAATCCTTTATGTTAGGAGCTATATCCAATGAAGATGCAAGGAAGAGTTTCCTTTGAAAATTTATCTATTGCATAATTCCAAACTTTGATATCTTAAGAAGAAAATATGGGGTTTCAAATTTTAAAACAAATGAGTGTAATCTGTTAATAAGAAAAGTTTGTAGTTAAGAAAGCTTCCACCCATAATTTCATGGGTACATTGGCATGGAGCATCATAGTTAAACCCATTTCCACCACATGCCTATGTTTCCTTTCAGCAACCCCATTTTGTTCTGAGGTTCCTGGACATGACATTTGATGAACAATTCCATGCTTACCTAAGTGTTCCTTGAAAGCTGAAGATATAAACTTACCTCCTCCATCACTTTGAAGAATTTTAATTCACCTGTCAAATTGGTTCTCTTCTATTCTTTAAAATTTAAGGAAACATTCAAAACATTCTAATTCTTTACGCAAAGGAAATAACCAAATGTACCTAGAATAATCATCAATGAAAGCAACATAGAAATGGTATTTTTATGTGGAAAATATTGGGGCTCCGAAATATCACAATGGATCTTTTCTAAAAGAAACAATAAAATTTTATTAGATAAAGAAAAAGGAAGTTTGCAGCTTTTCCCTAATTAACAACTAGCAATAACACTAAGCTTATTTATCCAGCTGAAAACATCAATAATGTTATTGAAATGTAAACTCTTTAAAGCCCTTAAACTGGGATGTCCTAAGCGCTGGTGCCAAAGATCTGTCGAGGGCTTTGTTACACTTAAAGCATGATGCTTTCCTTCATTCAGAACGTACAGCTTTCCCTTCTTATACCCTATTGCTATGATTCTTTGATTGCAGTCCTTTATCATAAAACCATTGGATGAGAATTCAAAAATACAATCATTATCTGTTATTAGTTGACTATTGATACGAGGATCTTTTTCAATTATGGAACTACAAGAACATTTTGAAGATCTAAACATCCATTTTTAGTTTTTAGTTTAGCATTACCAATGTGAGATATTGCAAGGCTATTCCCTTTGCCGAAATATATACTATCACTACCTTTATCAGGATAAGAATTACTTATTTTACCATTGTCATTTGTCATGTGTGCAGTGGCACTGAATCTACATAGAAGTGGATTGGAGTTGTTTGCAACGTTGAGTGTTGCTAGCGCTTTTGGGATGTTATCCTTGATATATGAATTATCAAACCTATGCTAGCAATCTATGTCACTATGATTAAGTTTATCACATACACTACAAAAAATTTGGGCAACAACTACACAACTAATTTGTCACGTAAGGGCCATTTTTGTCACCTTATCACATTTAGGTGGCAAAACTAGATTGTCTTGTGTTTGCTGTGATAGACCAGTCACAAAGCAATTTAATGGTAAACTATGTAATTTATCATCAAAAAAGCATGTAATTATGACAACAAATATCTTTGACATAGATTGGAGCTTTACCGTCACATCGGTTTTTGTCATTTAACCTTCCTCTTTTTGTCATTGTATGTACACATTTTATTATCAATACAGTTGTAAGAATTGGAAAAACTTATCCATCAATAACAATACATATAGTTAGGTGAAAAAATATTATTTATCAATTAAACCATCAGTGGCACATCTAATTTGTAACTTAAAACGTCAGTGACACATTTGATTTGTCATTGAGCCTTTCCAATGATAAGTAAACAACTTTTTATCACCGACTTGTTATGATATGACATAAACCATGGTTAAGTTATTCAATTTTTCACTGAAACTACCTTTTTTATTTGGTGACAACAGTTTTGTAACTAAAAATAATATATCAATTACGAATTTTATTTGAAAAAACTGTTTTTTATTAGATCTTACTAATTAATTATAATATCATTAATTATCATTTACAGATATAAAATAACACCTCTGAAATGCAGTTAACATAAAAGAATAATGCTTTATTGAATGTTTATCTTATACTACAAAATTCATTAAACACCAACTAATACTAATATAATGTGTACCAAATACAATAAGATTACATTAAAAGAAAAACATAAACGAAAACATATATATATACAAGATGGTTGCCTATACCCATTAAATCTTTACAATCTCCATCTTCCAATGCAGTTCATCAATATATTCTCCAAGGATCCTATATTATTAATAAATAAAAAAAGAATCATTCAATAGAAATCTAATTTAATTAGCAAGGAGAAAAGAACAAGCTTAAGACTTCTTAAGTCCGTATAAGTTGGCAATCTTTTACCAGCCAAGCATTCCCACCTCTTCTTCGATGTGGGTCAATCTGACCCCATTCCATTGGTCCTTTACCTTTTCCAAAGGAATAATTATATTTAGCTATTAATGATAAAGTGTGAAAGTTACAGCTCATATTACTATATATGCGCTTGAATATATATATATACTATGCAAGGTGTACCAAATACAATAAGCTTACACTAAAAGGGAAAAAATGATGAAAAACACTCTCTATTTCTAAGGGAGGGAACACAAACATGATTGTTGCCTATACCATCTAACTAATGTACATCTCCATCTTTTAGAGCAGCAATCATCTCCAAAGATCCTAAATAATAATAAAAAAAAATGAATGAAATACATAGAGCATATATAATTGACCTTCTTCATTAATGATGTTTCTTCACCATGTTCCTCAGAATCATTGAGCTAAACATACTCAATTGCATCTGGTCAATTGCATCTAGAACTAACAACATATGTATATATAGTCATGGTAAAGAAATTAATTGAGCTTGGAGAAAACCAATAACAAAAGCATACAATATCATGCATTGAATACTATCATATATAGTTGGCAGTATCCTTGAATGAAACTTCCATTCTAATTCTAAGAAAAATCATAGTTCCAAAAAGGCAAAATCTTAAATCACCAACAATAATGGACAAACTATATACCAAAGTGAAGCTTGTGAAGGGAGTAACAAGTCTATGAGCTTTATTTGCTCAACAATGGCTATCGGTGACCATAGACTATGCTTTAAATTTGCTGTCAAAGTGGATTCCTTCATACTTTGTAAATGAGCTAATTTCGAGCTAATCTAAGCTTCAATTTGAGCTCAATAGTCCAATAATGGTAGAAAATGTAAGCCCTAAGATTTTAGAACCACTGATTTCCAGTTATCAAACTAAAATAGTGATGGCTTGTGTTCAGCTCTTCCCCAATGCATCAGGTAGTCATTTAGAGTATTCTCACCGTGGTTTAGTCACTGGTAGACTGGGCTTGGTGGCTGAGATGGTGGTGTGGTCAATTGGCATCAAGATTGGAGCGATTTTTCCAATGGAAGTCTGGCCTACATGGGTTTTGTAAAGCATCGAGGCTTCTAGTTGGAGAAGAAGAAAGCTTCATCGAGAGAGGTATCCTTTATTTTATATTTATATTTAAATTAGTTACAAAAAATATTTGTCACCATTGTCATAAACTAAATTAAAAAAAAATTTCCCTCCAAAGAGCAATTAGTTACAAATATAGGTGACAAAGTAAGAATTTATTACTAATTAAATGACCCAATCATTAAATGTAATAACGGGAATTTTTCCGACTAATCACTTATATAAACTAACAAGTTTTCATTTGTCATAGTATCTCAAGTTATCTATGACATCCAATATCTTTGTCAGCATTATCTTAGTAAAATTAGTTACAAATGTAAAACATTTGTCACCATTAACATCAAATAAATTCAAAAAAATATTGCCTTCAAAGGGCAATAGTTACAAATGTAGATGACAATTTAAGAATTTATCACTAATTAAATGATCCAATCATTAAATGTGACAAAGAAAATTTTTTTCATTAATCGCCTATATAAACTGACTGGTTTTTATTTGTCACAGTAGTATTTAAAGTTATCTGTGATACCTAATATTTTAAATTAGTTACAAATATAAAATTTTGTCACTACTAACATCAAATTTATTCAAAACAATTTTGTCTCCAAACTTTAAAGGGCAATTAGTTACAAAAGTAGGTGACAAAGTAAGAATTTATCACTAATTAAATGACCCGATCACTAAACATGACAAATAAAATTTTTGTCACTAATTGCCTATATAAAGTGATAAATTTTCTTTTGTCACTAGGATTTTTATAGTCATTGCCCATAATTTTTGTAGTGATATTTGACAAATAATTTTACCTATACTATTTTGTCCAAAATTTCCTTCAGCATTGGTTTTGATTTCTATTTTCTTGGTTTCATTGGAATTCCCTACTAGTGTAAAGCCTTTTCCTTTTGAATTGAAATAGCCACCACCACGAGCTCTACAACTTCTTCCACGCCCATGTAGTCCAAAATAAGTTTGATTATCGTCATGTTCTTCATCTTCAATTTGCAACATGTGGCTATGACTTTGTAACTCAAAAATGGACTAATTGAACAACGTGCAAGGTGGTTATGCCAGTATGGCAACTCTAAAATCCTTATAATTACGACAAGCCCTCGAGCAAATGAAAATACCTTATCTACGTTTGAAACTGGAGCAATATTGGTAGCAAGATTGTCATACACTTGTTTGAATTTTCTCAAGTATTCATCCATTGAGAGACCTTCTTTCTTAAGTGAAGCAAGTCTGTCCTTAAGAACATGTTCTTGTTCTTTTGTTGATGGCAACAACTGGTCTTCTAATGATTTCTATAGTAAAAATGCACTATCGATACCTACATTCAAACTTGGAATTTCATTAAACATGATACAAAGCAGCCCAGTTGTCAACAACCCATCATTACTAATCCATGCATTATGGTTTGGATTTATAGTAAGGAATTCCTTTTCATCATGTAAAAGTTCATATGGTGGTTCACCGTTAATGACATGATGATATATTCCAAGACTTCTCACTAATGGAATGATTTGTGAATGCCAAAGGAGAAAGTTTGAGGCATTCAAGTTGACTAAAATCAAATTAGTGCACTGGTGAAAAGATTGAGCGGTTACGATGGGTTCTTGTGGAATGAAAGCTCTGGTGCTAGTATTTGGCTGTGAAGAAAATTCATTTTGAGATTCCATAATAGTGCTATGTGTCGAATAATGCTCTAATACCATGAAGAAGGTCACCAACCATGTGTATTATTTCTTGTATGTTAGCTTTATAAAATGAAGAGAATTTATAGATGTGCAGTTTTGAGCAAAAAAGGAAGCTATGATCAAGAGGGAAGCTAATTAACATCTTCCTATATTAAACGAAATTCAAAAACATTAAAAGAGGCCAACTTATGTCTTAAAGGCATTTTCTGTCAATGGAAATCTTGCAAGTCTTGCCATATGAGAAATCTCTTGACTTAGAAAGTTAAAGTTGCTTCTTTGATGATTGAGCAATCGTAGCAGTGAATGAGGTTGATGCAATGGATATGTCTGTGTTTGACTTCTCTTCTTTTTTATTACAAATTTCAAGGAAATTGCCATCAGTAATCGATACATGGGCCAACTATCTATCATAGCTGTTAGTGTTTCGATTGAGAGGCAGATTTTATTTTATCACATTCCATTCAACGCTAGCTGGTGCACGAACTTCAGTGTATACCTACATTTCAATATCATAAGTACGTATAAATACAATTATATATGTCTCACAATTATTAGTATTATTATTTTTTTTTAGGTTAAAATGACTAATATTGAATTTGATAAAACTAGTAGCATAATATATTCATATGGTCATGTGTCTAAAATCTAAATGCTAAATGCATGCATATATGATTATATATATAGAGACAGATAGAGAAGTAAACCAGTATAATATTAACTTCAATATAAAATATATTCACTAGCTAGCTCAATTATCTAGTTACTTGATTTTTTGGGACATTGGTTGTATTGTCCTATGCCACAATCCATTGAATCGGTCTTCCATTATCATTCACGCCATCATAGACAAAGCTCCTAGTGAATGTGCAAATGATTCATTCATGGTGAGATGAAGAAACGAATGTCGCTCTCCAATGCTAACATTTGGTGGGTATGGAACATTTCCAATGCCATCAAACCAATCATGGTGCTGCCCATTATACTTTATAAGTTGTTTAATGTTATTGAAAATTTGGCTAGATGTGAACAGATTGTGAGTGGCCATGCCTTGGATCTGCTAACTTAGTTATTATATTTTTTAGTACGTACCAAAAAAAAAAAATTCAATTGTTCGTTGTTTGTCAAAACTACATATCTACATATATATATAGCTATGTATAGAAAATTTGTGCTAGTGTCGCATATTGAGCATGAGTTACGCACGTGACATATAGCTATAAATAAGTGGAAGCACAAGTAATTGAGCATTAATTACTATATCAATATCTTTATATATATATAGATACTAATGTATATGCTTACAAATAGAAAACTCTGGATCCAGCCTAGTAGCCAGGTGGGGTAATTAATTCATTGCGGCAAAATTTCCACACCTACCATACATCATAGTTTAAATTTACAATAAAAAAGTTTTCCATTATTTTAAATAGGTTATTATATTTATTACATGTAATTTTTATATTGTTTTGTTAAATTTAAAATATATTATTTTTATTTTTATTTTTCCTTACGATCAAATGTTGTATTCTACAATCTTTTATGGTAAATTTTTTTTGAAAAAAACATCTTGGCCTATAAGGCTCTGCACCTAGCTACAACATAGGAAGAATTGGTTCTCTAAATATTTGTAGACCAAATGATAATACAATTTACTAATATTTCATTTGAAAGACTATAGCATACAATAAAAGAGTTGACATATCATAAACTGTAATAGTAACATACATACATATATACTAATTATTATTGCATTAGCTAGGCAGCCTCAGTATAAGATAAAGTTGACATAAAAGGCCATGATAATATGCATATTATGGCATTTTATATTCTTTCTAAATAAAGATTACACATACTATAAATAAAGATATACTAAAATAATATTTTTCTTACTAAAATATCAATTATATACATACATACGTTGTTTCGGCAACTATAAATTATACATCTTTATTATTAAAAAAAAATGATTCATACATCTTTCTTAACAAAGAACGAACTATAAAAAACGTACAGAATATGTAACATCCACATTGGTTGGAAAGGGGAACGAAGCATGACTTATAAGCGTGTGGATACCTTTCCCTTCAAGAGGCCTTTTAAAACCGTGCGGGCTGGGCCCAAAGCGGACAATATCTTGATGCAGGTGGATTGGGCCGTTATAGTGGTATCAGAGCCAGTACCCGGATCAGTGTGCCAGCGAGGACGCTCGGCCCTAAGGGGGGAGGATTGTAACATCCTACATCGGTTGGAAATGGGAACGAAGCATGGCTTATAAGCGTGTGGATACCTTTCCCTTCAAGAGGCCTTTTAAAATCGTGCGGGTTGGGCCAAAGCGGACAATATCTTGATTCGGGTGGTTTGGGCTATTACAGAAGATATATTTGATTTTGGATAATTTTTTTTTTTTTTTTGTTTTCATTTCTAAAATTAGATGCAATAATTTTTAAGGTGACGGTTGCATGGTAAAACAATTTAATTACTTTATATAAGTTTTTGATATGGTTGCATCGACAAACTACCTAATAAAATATGATACTAAAATTAATTAAATTGAAAAATTAATTTAAAATTATGTTAAAATTAGTGTAAGAGGAGCTGTGGCATGCATACATGTGAGGTGTGATGAATATATATTTTGCATTTTAATGCCTTAACTTATTTACATACATAAACGTAGCAAAATAATTAATTTATGCATTTAATTTATTTGTGTTTTAATTTAAATTAATCATTTTTTAAATTAAAATAAAGTTTGAGAAGTTTGATTGCTTTAAAAATTGAAAAGCATTAAACACACTTTTAACATCAAATGCATCGCCTATTATCTTAATTTTTGGAATTTTATTTAATTTTATGTTTTATTCATATGCATATAAACATTAAATAAATTAATTAGCAGTAAGAAGAAAAATAATTAATATATGCATTTAATTTAATTGTGTTTAAATTTTAAATTAATAATTTTTTAAATTATTATAAAGTTTCATAAGTTTAACTATTTCAAAAGCATACCCCGTTCTATTAACTTTTAGTATTTTAATTAATTTCATGTTTTAATATTATGTATATAAAGATTAAGCATATTAAATAGTAATCTGAAGCAAAGTAATTAATCTATCCATTTAATTTATTTTTGTTATAATTTTAAATTATTTCTTTTTTAAAATAATAAAATTTTGACAAGATTAATTATTTTATAATTTACAAGGATTAGACAAAATTTTTAACATCAAAAGCATTATCTATTGTCTTAATTCTTTTAATTTTATTTAATTTTAAGTTTTATTCATCTGCATATAAATATTAAATATATTAATTAGCAATATGAAGAAAAATAATTAATTTATTTATGTAATTTATTTGTTTTTCAATTTTAAATAAAATATTTTTTTACATTAAGAAGATCTTAACAAAATTAGATATTTTATAATTAAAAAGCATTAGACAACCATTTTAACATCAAAAGCATTGCTTATTGTCTTAATTCTTGAAATTTTATTTAATTTTAAGTTTTATTCATATACATATAAATATTAAATATATTAATTAGCAATACAAATCAAAATACTTAATCTATGTATTTAATTTATTTGTATTTCAATGTTAAATTAATGTTTTTTTAAAATTAATAAAAAGTATAATAAATTTAAGTATTATAAAATTGAAAACAATCAGGCATCGCTTTTAGCATCAAAATTGCCGCCTGTTGAGTTAATTTTTTGTATTTTAATTAATTTTTTATTTTATATATATAAATATAAAACATATTAATTAGAAATATGAATCAAAATAACAAATTTATTTTTAAATTAATTGTCTTTTAGACTAATAAAATTTTGGACAAACTAATTATTTTATACTATAAGAACCCTAAGCGATGCTTCAACATCAAAAGCATCCCCTATTCTTTTAATTCTTGAAATTTTATTTAATTTTATGTTTTATTCATATATATGTATTAAATATATTAATTAGCATTATGATGCAAAATAATGAATCTATGCATTTAATTTATTTGTGTTGAATTTCAGATTAATGATTTTTTAAATTCATAAAATATTTAATAAATTTAACTATTTTAAAATTGAAAACAACCATAAACTTGCCTATTGTCTTAATTTTTGGAATTGCGTTAAATTTTTTGTTTCATTCACATGTATAAAAATATTCAATATATTAATTAATAATATGAAGCAAAACAATTAATCTATACGTGTAATTTATACGTACGTCAAGTTTAAATTAATTATTTTTTAATTAATAAGAGTTTGATAAAATTAAATATATAATTTAAAAGCATTAGAAATCGCTGTTAGCAAAAAAAAAAACATTAATCTATTGTCTTAATTTTTGGAATTTTATTTCATTTTATGTTTTATTTATATGGATTTAAATATTAAATATATTAATTAGCAATTTCAAGCAAAAAAATTAATCTATGTAATTAATTTATTTGTATTTCAATTTTAAATTAATGATTTTTTAAATTAATAAAATATTTGACAAATTTATTTATTTAAAAATTGAAAATAATCAGGCATCAAAATATCACTATCAAGTTAATTTTTTATATTTTAATTAATTATATTTTTTATTTTATGTATATAAATATTAAATATATTAATTAGCAATATGAAGTAAAATAATTAATATGTCATTTTAATTTTTTTGTGCTTCATTTTTTAATTAATTATTTTTTAAACTAATAACATTTTGACAAAATTAATTATTCTATAATTTAAGAACGCTAGGCGATGCTTTTAACTCCAAAAGCATTGTCTATTTTTTTAACTTTCTAAATTTTATTTACTTTTATGTTTTATTCATATGTATATATATTAAATATAATAATTAACAATATGAAACAAAATAATTAATCTATGCTTTCAATTAATTCATGTTTCAATTTTTAATTAATAAATTTTTAAATTAGTTAAAAGTTTAATAAATTTAATTATTTTAAAATTAAAAAGCATCAGGCGACGCTTTTAGCATCAAAGGTGTAACCTGTTGTGTTAACTTTTGGCATTTTAATGAATTTTCTATTTTAATATTATATATATAAATATTAAATATATTAAATAGCCGCATGAAGCAAAATACTTAATCTATTCATTTAATTTATTTGTATTTTGATTTTAAGTTAATTATTTTTAAAATTAATAAAACTTTTAACAGAATTAATTATTTTATAATTTAAAAGGATTAGCCGATACTTTGAACGTGAAAAATGTCACCTATTATCTTAATTTTTGAAATTCTGTTTAATTTTTTATTTTATTCATATGTATATTAATTAGTAATTTCAGGCAAAACATTGCCTATTGTCTTGATTTTCAAAATTGTATTTAATTTTATGTTTATTCATGTGGATATAAATATTAAATAAATTAATTAACAATTGGAAACAAAAAATTTAATTAATGCATTTAATTTATTTATGTTTGAATTTTAAATTAATGATTTTTTGAATTAATAAAATGTTTGATAAATTTATTTATTTTAAAATTGAAAACAATCGTACATCACTTTTGGCATCAAAAGTTTCGCTATTAAGTTAAATTTTTTTTACTTTAATTATTTTATTTTTTATTTTATGTATATAAATATTAAATATATTAATTAGCAAAATGAAGTAAAATAATCATATATTTGTTTAATTTTTTTGTATTTCATTTTTAAACTAATAAAATTTTGGTAAAATTAATTATTTTATAATTTAAAAGCGCTAGGTAATGCTTTTAACATCAAAAGTATCATCTATTCTCTTAATTTTTAAAATTATATGTTTTATTCATATCTGTATATATATATATATAATATATTAATTAGCAATATAAAGTAAAATAGTTAATCTATACATTCAATTAATTCGTGTTTCAATTTTTAATTAATGATATTTTAAATTAATAAAAAGTTTGATAAATTTAATTATTTTAAAATTGAAAAGTATTAGGCAACACTTTTAATGCTAAAAGTGTAACCTATTGTGTTAACTTTTGGTATTTTAATTAGTTTTTTCTTTTAATATTATGTATATAAATATAAGTATATTAAATAGCAACATGAAGCAAAATAATTAATCTATTCATTTAATTTATTTGTATTTCGATTTTAAATTAATAAAAATTTTCATAAAATTTATTATTTTATACTTTAAAAGGATTAGCCAATGCTTTTAACATAAAAAATATTGCCTATTGTCTTAATTTTTGGAATTTTATTTAATTTTTTATATTTAATTTTTTGTTTTATTTATATGTATATAGATATTAAATATATTAATTAGTAATATGAAGTACAACAATTAATCTAGTTGTCTAATTTGTTTGTGCTTCAATTTTAAATTAGTTTTTTTAAATTAATAAGAGTTTGACAAAATTAAATATTTTATAATTTAAAATCATTAGACGACGCTTTTAACATTAAAAGCATTTTCTATTGTTTTAATTATTGGAATTCTATTTAATTTTAACTTTTATTCATATGCATATAAATATTAAATATATTAATTAGCAATATGATGCAAAATAATTAATCTATGCATTTAATTTATTTGTGTGTCAATTTTAAATTAACGATTTTTTAATTTAACAAAATGTTTGATAAATTTAGTTATTTTAAAATTGAAAACAATCAGGCATCGCTCTTAATATCAAAAGTGTTGTTGTTAAGTTATTTATTTTGTGTTTTAATTAATTTTATTTTTTATTTTATGTATATAAACATTAAATATATTAATTAGCAATATGAAGCAAAATAATTAATATTTTTGTTTAATTTTTTTGTGTTTCATTTTTTAATTAGTTATTTTTTGAACTAATAAAATTTGGCAAAATTAATTATTTTTTAATTTAAAAGAGCTAGACGATGCTTTTAACAATAAAAACATCGCCTATTCTCTTAATTTTTGAAATTTAATTTAATTTTATGTTTTATTTGTGTGTATATATATATTTATTAGATATATTAATTAACAATACGAAGTAAACGAGCACATATCACTGATATTTCTTCCATTTTTTATCATCAACTGTACTGGGTTCACTAATGATGAGAACCCACTCGTACCTGTACAATCAACTACTCGCTGGGGTGCTGATCCTATGCAATTGAAGACCGAGCCAATTACTAGGGCTCAAGCTAAAAGGTTTAAGGACAATCTTGTTAGCTTCACGCAAAATGTAATTAAATCTCAAGAGGACGTATTAATATTAGAAGATTCTAAGTCGGTGTTGAGTATCCAAGTTATGAAGGTAGAAATAGACCCAGGAAGCTGTTTGGTGCATTTGAGGACTCCTGACAGTAAGGGGTGAGTTTGTTGGCCTATGAATGTGTTTGAGCTCATCAAGAGGCCATGAAATCATGTTAGGGTAGAAGCAAGGGCATCCAAGTATGTCATTAGCATCCAAGCTTCTATATTGGCCGGATTTAGCTAGTTTGGCGCTAGCAAGGAGCTTACTTGCATTCCTAGCAAGCTTTGATAATTTCAATCAATGGTAACATGTGGGAACCAGTTCTAATCCTACTGGGCATCCTACATGGCATGTTGAATCAGATTTGGAGTCTAAATTAGCTAGAGATTGGACAAGTACAGCTTATTGGGAAAATTAGTCAACTACTTTCCAAATATAAAATTTAACTTTTATCTTAGAAAATAGCTTTTAATTTTTTTTATTTAATTATTTACTGGACAAATTAATTTAGGAAGGTTGAATTTTAATATTTGTGATTGTGAATTAATTAATTCCTCTTTAAAAGTTAAGGAATCAATTAATACAAATTAGATAGGAGAGACATATAATATTCGGCCACACCTTTTTTTTAGTTTTATTGGCCGATTTTTGCCTATTATTTTAAGGTTTTGATTTTGTCACTTTAGCCTATTTGAAGGCTTATTTCTCAATAAATGACACTACATTATTCATTCAGAAAAATTACTACAAAAAATATTTTTCTTTGTTTTCTTAGAACACCTAAAACACTGAATAGAGAGCGAGTGTTTTAGTTTGACTTATCAATAGGACAATCCATAACCTATTGTGACGTCTTCAACATATACCAAAGTTGCTAATCACAGGATGATTAGGAATCAAAGTGGCCATTAGAATCTGGACTTAATGTTTATCCGAGCTAATATAATACGGGTTTAGGAGTAAGTTGACCCAGGTTCGTATCATTTGGTATCGAAACTAAATTCTATTTAGGTTTGATTTGTCATATTTGCTTTGTTTTATTTTTGTGTTATTCTACAATTTTAACATTAGGTTAAGATTTTTTCTACCCATACATGTGCTGCATATTAAAAAAAAAAAAAAAATCTTCATAGGGTTTCTTTTTGTTTAGTTAAATTTTTGTTTGCTTCCTAGTTTGTTGATTGGTTTCATATGTTAGTTCTTAGTAATTTGGTATATTGTTGATTTTCCTTTGTTGTTTTTAATTGTAATTAGTTGCACTTATATATTAAAAAAAATATGGAATTTCAGAAAACATATTGCAAAACCCTAAATTTTTTCAATTTGTTTTGTTTGGAACATGTATTCAAATTTGAGAAATTGTTAGGCATTGGAGTTGCATTTTGGTGGTTATTGTGCTTCTGGAAGTTGTGTGATATTATTCAGTTTGTGATAAAAAAACGCTGAAGTTAAAAAAAAAATGCTGGCACAACGGGGAGGAAGATGATATTTAGGTAATATGAAGGTCAGTATACCACCATTTTTGGGAAAGAGTGATCTAGAGGCTTACTTGGAATGGGAAGAACACATGGAGATGATTTTTTATTGCCATAACTTTATTGCATTAAAGATTACAATATTTATCTCAAGGAAGCAGGTTGATAGAAGATTATTACAAGGAGATTGTAATGCTCAGGATGAGGTTGGGTTTAATAAAGACCGAAAGGCAACAATGGCTAGGTTTCTTGGAGGGCTTAATCGAGAGATTGCAAACTAAGTGAATCTACGACAATATGTGGCGTTGGAAGAGATGCTGCACGTAGTGATCAAAATTGAGCACCAACTCAAGAGGAGGGGTAGTCACACACGGCATGGAGGAGCTTCAAGTAGTAAGAGGACCGGTTCAACTAGTTGAAGAAGCAATCCCACATTCGAGCCAAGACCAAAGCCGAAGCAAGAGGAAAAAAGTGCTATTTGGCCAAGGAGACATAACCAGGTTGAACCTATACAAGCACCAAAACCAAAGGGTAAAGATGATCCTAAACCATCTAGAGCTCATGATATTGTGTGTTTTAAATGTCAGGGCCGTGGACATATTGCCAACCAAAGTCCAAATAGAAGAATTATGGTGTTGAAGGATAATGGAGAGCTGAAATCAGATAGTGAGGAGTCAGAAGCTGAGATTAAGCATGATGAGGAAGGATATGAAGAAGAAGAGCATGACGAACCCATGACTCAGAAGGCTTCAAGGGTTGAGTTAAGTTTTTTGGCATGTAGAGTCTTGACCGTGTATAAGGATGAGGAGCAAGTGCAAAGAGAAAATATTTTCTACACACTGTTGTGGTGGAGAAATTAGGCTTAACAACAATCAAACATCCAAAACTATATAGACTTCAATGGCTTAATGATAGTGGAGAGATGGTAAATAAACAAGCCAAGATAACATTTAGTATTGATAACTATGTGGATGTGGTTTTATGTGATGTTGTACCTATGCATGTAGGACGTATTTTATTGGGAAGATCGTTGCAATTTGACAAGAATACCATACACGATAATCGGGAAAATTCCATTGTGTTCCTATTTAAAAGTAAGAAATTTAAGCTTAAGCTTAAGCCGTTGACACTAAGGGAGGTGTTTAGAAATCAAGTGCAAATGCGAAAAAAAAGGGAGACCGAATAGCATAGGTAGAAGACCATCATGCCACCCAAAACTTCAATAAGCAAATAAGAGGGCAAGGCCGAACCCATCACTCGAATAAGCTTTCTAAACTTGAGAGTGAGAAGCAAAAGGAAGAGAAGAAAAAGATCAACTTATATCTTAGTCCAGGTGAGGTTAAAAAGGAATTTTTAAATAAGAAACCTATGTTGGTCATGGTATATAAAAATGCATTTTTAAATCATCTAGCTAACCTTAAAGAGCCTGCATTGCCGAGCTCTATTTCTTCTCTTTTGCACAAGTTTGATGACATTTTTCTAAAGGAGATTCCTAGTGGTTTATTACCTATTCAAGGAATTGAACACCAAATAGATTTCACCCCTGAAGCCACAATTCCTAATAGGCCTGCATACAAAAGTAATTCCGAGGAGACAAAGGAGCTTCAATGCCAGGTAAGTGAATTGCTAAACAAAGGTTACATTATAGAAAGCATGAGTCAATGTGCTATACCTTGATTGTTAATGCCTAAGACAGATTGATCTTGGAGAATGTGTGTAGATTGCAGGGCCATTAACAACATAACTGTCAAGTATAAGCATCATATTCCTAGATTAAATGATATGCTTGATGAATTATATGGTACATGCATGTTTTCAAAGATTGACCTTAGGAATGGGTATCATCAAATAAGAATGAATAAGGGAGATGAATGAAAGGTTGCATTTAAGATAAAACATGGTTTGTATGAGTGGTTAGTAATGCTTTTTGGATTAACTAATGCACCTGGTTCTTTCATGAGATTAATGAACCATGTTATGCGTCAATTCATTGGAAAATTTATGGTTGTTTATTTTTGATGATATTCTTGTATATAGTATGAATTTAGATAATATGTACAACACCTTAATTTGTTTTAGAAGTACTTAGGAAAGAAGGATTGTTTGCTAATCTCAAAAAGTATGATTTTTGTCAAGATGAGCTTGTGTTTCTAAGATTTGTTGTGAGTGCCGCAGGAATCAAGGTTGACCAATCCAAGGTCACAGCAATCCAAGATTGGCTGAAACCTATTACTATTACCTAGTAAGAAGTTTTCATGGTTTTGCTAGTTTTTACAAGAGATTTGTCAAGGACTTTAGTACTATTACAGCACCATAGACCGAAATAATCAAGAAAAGTGCGGGATTCCAATAGGGAGAGGCACAAGAAAAGTCTTTTAACTTGTTGAAAGAAAAATTAACTAATGCTCCTCTATTGGTTTTACCTAATTTTTCTAAGACTTTTGAGATTGAATATATGCTTCAAATGCAGGTATTGCAGCAGTGTTGATGCAGGAAGGAAGACCTATAACATACTTTAGTGAGAAGATGAATAGGGTAGCATTGAATTATCCAACCTAAGATAAAAAGATGTATGCTTTAGTTTGAGCTTTGGAGACATGGCAACATTACTTGATGCTAAAGAAATTTAGGACTAACACAGATCATTAATCTTTGAAGCATATTAAAGGCCAAAAGAAGCTTAATCGATGGCATAGAAAGTGGATTGAATTCATTAAGACTTTTTCTTATGTCATACGCTACAAGAAAGTTAAAGAAAATGTGGTAATCGATGCTTTATTATATTTTATTTTCAACCTTAGATGCTAAATTGTTTGGTTTTGAACAAGTAAAGAAATTTATGAGCATGGTATTGACTTTGGTGAAATATATAGAAATTGTGCTAAACATGGTTATAGTAAATTCTATATATTTGATGGGTACTTCTTTAAGGAAAGTCAACTTTGTGTGCCTTGTTGTAGAATTAGGGAATTACTTGTTAAGAAAGGTCATGGTGGGAGTTTAAGGGAACACTTTGGTGTAGCAAAAACTTTGTCCATATTACAATAATACTTTTATTGGCCGAACATGAGGAGAGATGTAGAGAGGATTTGTGAGAGGTATATCACGTGTAGAAAGTCAAAATCTAAGCTAAAACCGTACGATTTGTATATGCCATTACCTATTCCTTTTTATCCTTGGATAGATTTATCTATGGATTTTGTATTGGGGTAAGGACTCTATTTTTGTGGTTATTGATGATTTTCTAAGATGGCACCTTTCATAGCATGTAATAGGATTGATGATGCATCTCATGTAGCTAATTTGCTTTTTAAAGAAGTAGTGAGACTTCATGGATGTTAGTGAATAGAACTTGTCATCCACACACCGATGGATAAAATGAAGTAGTGAATAGAACTTTATCTGCATTATTGAGAGAATTAATTAGTAGAAATTTGAGAACTTGGGAAGCATGCTTGCCGCAGGTTGAGTTTGCTTATAATAGAACCATACATTCTGCTACCAAATATTCACCATTCAAAATTTTTTATTGTTTTAATCCTTTAACTTCATTAGATTTAACACCTTTTCCTTTATGTGAACATGCTAATCTAGATGGTAAATAGAAAACTGAGTTTGTTAAGCAAACTCATGAAAAGACTAGAGTAAACATTGATAGAAGGACTAAACAGTATGCTAAAGCTACTAATCAAGGTTGAATTAAGGTAGCATTTGAACCAGGAGGTTGGGTTTGGTTGTACTTGAAAAACAAGAGGTTTCATGAACAATGCAAGTCAAAGCTTATACCTCAAGGAGATGGACTTTTTCAAGTTTTAAGGAGGGTCAATGAAAATGCCTACAAGCATGATTTGCCCGGTGAGTATAACATGAGTGCTACTTTTAATGTTTCTAATTTATCTTCTTTTTCTACGGGTGATGATTTTAATATGAAGGCAAATCATTCTCAAAATGAAGGGAATGATGAGAACCCACCCATACCCTACAATTAATTACTTACTGGGGTGCTGATCCTGTGCAACTGAAGACCAGGCCAATTACTAAGGCTCAAGCTAAGATGTTTAAGGACAATCTTGTTATCTTCATACAAAATGTATTTAAATCTCAAGAGGGCATATTAGTATCAGAAGATTCTAAGCCCGTGCTAAACATCCAACTTGTGAAGGTAGAAATGGACCCGGAAAGCTGTTTTGGTGCATTTAAGGAGTCTAAGCAGTAAAAGGGTGAGTTTATTAGCCTATGAATGTGTTTAAGCTCACTAAAAGGCCATGAAATCATATCAGGGCAGACCAAGGGCACCCAAGTATGTCATTAGCGTCCAAGCTTCCACATTGGTTGGATTTAGCTAGTTTGGCATTGGGAAGGAGCTCACTTGCATTCCACGCAAGCTTTGATAATTTCAATCAATGGCAATGTGTGGGGACTAGTTCTAATCTTACTAGGCATCCTACATGGCATGTTGAATCAGATTTGAAGCTTAAATTAGTTGGAGATTTGACAAGTACAACTTATTTGGATAACTAGTCAAATCAAATTTAGAGCCTAAATTAGCAGGAGATTGGACAAGTACAGCTTATTTGGAAAATTAATAAACTATTTTCTAAATGTGAAATTTGACTTTTGTTTTAGAAAATAGTCTTCTATTTGCTAGACAAATTAATTTAGGAAGGCTGAATTTTAATATTTGTGATTGTAAATTAATTAATTCCTCTTTAAAAGTTAAGAAATTAATTAATACAAATTAGATTAGAAAAGACATGTAAAATTCAGCCACACCTTTTGTTAAGTTTTATTGGCCAGTTTTTACCTATTGTTTTAGCTTTTCGATTTTGTCACTTTAGCTTATTTAAAGGCTTATTTCTCAATAAATGACAGTACATTATTCATTCAGAAAAATTACTATGAAAAAGATTTCTCTTTGCTCTCTTTAGAAAACCTAGAATACGGAGTGGAGAGTGAGTGTTTTAGTTTGACTTATCCAGAGGATAATCCAGAACTTATTGTGGCATCTTCGACATATACCAAGATTTTTAATCACAGATTGATTAGGGGTCAAGGTGGCCATTAGAATCTGAATTTAATTTTGATCCGGGCTAATATAATATGGGTTTAAAAGCAAGTCGACCTAGGTTCGTATCAACTGGTGAGTTATATTTTTCAGCCATTTTTTGTTTTTTTTTTATTTTGTTTTTTTGTTTGTTTTTTTTATTTTTTTTGTTAGGTTACTATCATTGCTGGGTTTCTTGGTGTGTTTGTTATTGGTTTGCTGGATTGCTAGGTTACTGCTTGCTGTATTACTAAGTTGCATGGGTTGTAGGTGGAAAAAACTTAGGATTAGGGTTTTTGTCGCAATTTTGCTTAGAATTAGAGTTTTGTTTTTGATTTTGCATTGGGCTTGGGTTTTCATTTTGATTTTGGTCATTCTTTGTGCAGTGGTTTGGGTTAGCACAGTGATAATGAGGAAGAATGTGATAATGGTTATGTTCGTAATGATTGCGAGGGGATATGGATAAAAAACATACCATCTACTAAACAAATTCGTAATTAGATTCGTTAACTTATGTTTAAATAATTATATTTGTTATTATTGTTTTATTTGATTTTTTGTTCCATTGTCATTATATGTTTTCCATTGTTATTATATTTTTTTTATTAATTATGTGTACATTCACAAATGGTTAATTTGCTTAATTAATTTTTTTTGTTATTGTTGTCAATTAATTTGTGCAAAATTTAGTTGTGCTTATTTAATTTATGAATTTGTTTTTTTTATTATTGTTTTAATTTATTTTTTGTTCTTATTCTTTTGATGTAGATTTATGGACTCGTTTGATCAACACGCCCTCCCATATAATGATGATGATAGATCATCATCAAGTAATGAGGTCGACCATATTTTGAGACACCCGAAGTATTTAAGCATCCACCCGAAATGTATCAATTCATAGTCCCAGAGATGTTGAATGAATTTTTAAAATAGAGATTGACAGAAGAGTTCAATATATATTTATAAGTACTTATCAAATGTACAAAAGTTAAGTACTTATATAATTATTTTGTCATTAATTACTCAAAAATATACTTAATTATTTAATTTTCTAATATGTATATGTGTTTATAATTTTGCAGAAACTAAGTGAGCAACAATTTAAAAGAAGAAAGTCAAATAAGCATCCCCATAGAATGGGTGTGTTCAGATATGCAAGATTGGAAAAAACTATGGTATGTTTTTTATTTTTACTTCCATTTAACTATATATGAATATTTTATTTTAATCACATGATATTATTAATATTTACATGGACACAAATGGGGAAATTTTAGTGGGAAAAAAATTGTGAGTATTTTTATTTACATAAAAATGTCTAATTGTAATGTTTAACTATTACCTTTTATCAAATATGATTAATTTTATAGTTTATATAATTTTTATGATTGAAATACGAATATTGTTGTTTAGTTTTTTAACTTGATATTTTTATTCATTTACATAATTTTGATTAATTTTATTATTATGGTTGCCATGCAAAATATATTATTTTTTAGTTCAATATTGTACTTAAATATTCATGTAATCATTTAATATATAATGTAAGCATAATTAATTATTTTTTACCACTATATATTGTTATGACTGAAATATAGATATTTTTGTTTAGTTTTCAATTTTATATTTTTATTCATTCACTTAATTATGCTTAAATTTATTATTATTGTTGCCATGCATAATATATTAATATTTAGTTAAATATTGTAATTTTATAATTATTAAATCATTTAATATATATTGTCCTAAGGAAGAAGTCAAAGGAAGGAGAAATTGAGTCTTCACCTCAGATGATATACTTACACAAGCTTTGGGGACCGATGAATATGAAGATTAGCTTAGGGGTAGATGCAAAGGTTATACAATGACTAATTTTTTTCACACACCTAAGTAAAGTTCACAAAAAAAGGATAAGTGCGAGAAAAGTGAGAGAATTACCAAGCTAAAACATGTTGTTAGTGGTCTTTTGGGGATCATTCAAAAGAAAGGCAACATTCAAAAGATTAATGAGTTAGTATCTGCATGTGGTATTAACCTACAGTCTTAGCCTCATACACCTAGACAACAATCTACGCATGGAAAGGCATTGTACTTTTATACTCATACTTGGTCACCACGTGGAGACTATGCAATACATGACAACGATGTTGCTGATCTAAGGTCCTCATCTACTGCTAAGCTTGATGCTCCTCCTATTTATCCATCACATTTGATATCTTCAAAGGTATTATAAAAAAAAAAAATTTTGAAATTTATATTTAGCATTAATATATATGTCTAAATGCTAATATCTTTATTCATTTTTTTATGTTTATGTTTGATTTTGTTATCATTATTGCTACAAGAAGTATATAAATAAATATATGTATATATTTCTATATTAATTAGTTATTCTAACTTTGTTTTTAATGCAGGATGTTAAATACAATACTGCACAAGGCAATGTTGAAAATATAGTAGTACGTGGTACTTTGGCTCCTTCTATCCCATCGGATGTATGCCATGATGTTATGCGAGGTGATCGAAATTTGAAAGTCACTGTTGATGAGGTGATTGAAGATTTGCCCCTTTACCTATATCATCATATGATATTGGATGTGTCAGTGATGTAGAAGATGCATTTATTGCATGGTCTAGAAATCTTGTTGTACCGTTTGATACAATTGTATATGATAATTTATATGCATGTGTGAATAATTTTTTTTCTTGTTATACTATCATTTTATTGGTTGATATTTGTAGGCAAGTTTGAAAAAAAAACATGTTGATGATGATCAGTGTGTGATAGTGATGCCTTATCAATAGTTACCCCACCAATCTGCGAGTTGCTACATCGAATCAAGAATGTCGAGAGCGATCATTTATCGACATTTCATATGATTGAAGGAACCATGGGATATAAACAAGATTTATGCATATCAAAGAATGATATAACTAAGTTTTATTACATGCATGAATTATTTTCTGAGTGCATTTTTTTTTTCAAAAAGTAACTTAAATTTAAATGTGTTTATTTCTAATTATTCAATTCAATTAATTATAATTAACATTATAAAAATATATATTTACTTCTAATTTGATTATGTAGGTGCTTATATAATGGACTGATGGATACACAAGCTGAAGAGAATTATTGTTTTATTTATCCCGCTATCATTGCAACAATTGGTCATGCAAATCCTTATGAAAGAATGATTAATATATTTAGTAGATGACAATATGCAAGACAATGTCATCTATGGTTCTTTCCATACTATGCAAGGTATGTCGTGTTAAGTTATAATATATTCTGTTACATAATTAATTTAATCAAATGACATATTAACTAATAATTTATGGGTATTTTTAGTAATCGTTAGATGTTAGGTGTTGTTGATCTTTATTGAGCAGTAGTATGATTTTATGCTTCATTAAAAAATCGTATTAATAAAGATTTTAGATCTTGCTCGATGAGTAAGTTAATAACCAAATGTGGTTATTATATCATGATGATAATTGTTTACTTTATACTAATTAATATTTATTTACTTTGTATATATTTTAATAATTTTTAAACATAATTTTTTCATATGCAGTATGAGGGTATAACATGGTCACAAGATGACGTCCACCAAATTAGAGCTGAATGGGCATTGATTATGATCTCAAACCTTTCATCTCAATGAGTATAATAGTTTAATTGCTTTTATTTGTACATAATTATATAAAATAGCTAATCAAATAGCAAAATTATTTTATGAATTGATATTTAATTTATTTAAAATAAGTGTTTATTATGCAAATATTTATTTGAATTTTGTTGTCTATTAATTATTTTACATGAAGCTAGCTATTAAACAATTCTAATTGGGCAAAATTAAAAACAAAATTCAAATTAAAAAAAAAAAAAGACAATGCTTTTTTAAAAAATTCACTTTATAATAGAAGGAAAAGCATCGCTAAATACATGCCAAAAGCTTTGCTAGATATGAGAACAGGCGACACTCTAGATAAGGAAATACATGACACTTTTTTTTTGTAAAATGTGCTGGCTAGATGTTGAAATTGGAGATTTTTTTCAAAAGCGTTGCTAGATGTGGGAACAGACGATGCTTTTTTTCAAAAAAGTGTCACTACATGTGGGAGAATAGGCTACACTTTTTTAAAAAAGCATCCCCATTTATAATAACAGGCGATGATTTTTTAAAAAGCAGTGCTATATATAATATTAGGCAAAAAAAAAAAAAGCATCACTAGATATTAAATAAGGCAATGCATTTCTTAAGAAAAAGAGTCATTAAATACCAAAATATGGCGATGCTTTTCTAATGAAAAAGCATTGTTAGATACTAAATCATATGAAGCTTTTTTAAGAAAAACCATTGCTAGATACCAAATTAGGCAAAAGCATCGACAGATACATAATTAGGTGATGCTTTTCTTAAAAAAGGCATCGCTACATAAATAATCAAACAGTGCTTTTTTAATAAAAAAGAGTCATTAGATACATAATCAGGAGATACTTTGTAAAGTGTCAGCTTTGTTTTAATAATTTTAATGACACCATATTAGGCAACACTTTGTTAAGCATTGGCTTTTATTTTACACGACGAATTAATTGCTTTGCCTATTATTGTTTTTTCTTATAGTGATATCAATTATATACATACGTATCTTAGTTTAGCAACTATAAATTATACAGCTTTATTATTTAACAAAAAAAAAATGATCTATACCTCTTTGTTAATAAAGAACCAATTATAAAAAATTGTACACAAGATATATTTCATCTTTTGATATATTTTTTTGTTTTCATATCTAAAATCAAATACAGTACTTTTCGAAGTGATTGTTGCATGGTTAAATAATTTAATTACTTTGCATAGGTTATTGAGATAGTTGTATCGACAAATTCGCTAATAAAATATTATACTAAGATTCATTAAAATGGAAAAAAAAAATTTACTCTAGAGCACTACGTACTCTTTGGTACTTCTCTTATGTTTATTATGAGCAACTTAATTTCCAATTTGTATTTGACGTCATGGTGCATGACATCAGCAACATGGAAAAAAATTAATACACATGCCATTAAATTATTGAGTGTTAGAGGAGCAATGGAGTGCATTCATGTGAGGTGCCATGAGGTGCCGTGATTGGTATCCAAGGAAATATGTTAGAATTTTCTTCCGTCTGTTACTGTGCTTCTTTTAATTATTTAGAGTAATTTCTCTCTTAGTTTTAGTGTTTCAAATATATAACTTTTGAGTATAATTATAAATGGTTAATTGAATAAATCTAATTTGATATTTCACATTGTTTTAAAACAAAAATATATATGTACTATGAATAAGAATGTACTAGAATAACATCTTTCTTAATAAAATATCAATTCTCATCTAAATAGAAATAACTGACTAGGAAATAAATAGAGTTTACATGAAGGTAATAATATATATCTTAAATTCATCCTGGACAATTAAACCAATTTATTAAAAATATGGTCTATTAAAAAGTGTGAATGGGGAAACAAAGTATTATAATTCTTGGGATACTTCACTAGAAGCTTCTGCTTATAAAATCGTTACATGGTCATCGTGGTATGATATGGTTAATAAGTTAACGTCACATTGATTTGCATCATTCTATGCAAATTTTGAATATATGCATAATGTATGCATTCCCATTATGATTATGATCATGTTGATTCTAACAGTTTGTATCGTGATTTATCCTTTTTTTTTTTTAATTTTGACCAAGTTTAATACGGGTTGACCGGGTGAGGGGTTTGGAATTGACTTTTTATTGATATGAGTTTGGGCTTTGACTTTTATACTGCTGCAAAAAGCTCTTCAATACAAATACATTGTAACACACCATACCAAATTTATGTAGAAAGTTTTGATTTTTAATTAAATTTGACCATTTGATCAATATAGATACCAGAGTTGACTTTTTATTGTTAGAAGTTATAGCTTTAACTTATGTACCAATACACAACACACGAGGTGAGTTCAAATTTGCGATCCTCATGCTTTAAACTTCATTTTGGTATATAAGTTGTAATTTCATACTAAGGTTTGTGTGTTTCTCCTAGGTGAGCTATATGTTTATTACCCGATAAAAAAAATAATAATATTTTAAATATATTTATATTCTTGATATTACTTTAGACACTCAGGTAAATCGTAGGACAAATCCTGTGGAAGATCTAGAATAATTCACAAATTATTGGTATGTGATATATTTTCAATATTTTTGTGTTATATATATTAATCTATATAAATTCTTGGTTTGATAGGTATATATATACACATATATTTGTTATGTTTATTTGTAAATTTTTATCAAACAGTTTAATATTTTAAAAATAATTAATTCAAGTTATTGAAATGTCGATTTGAGATTTGGAAATCTATAAATTTTATTTAAAGATTTTGTTCATTTATTTATTAGTCTTATTCGACAAATCTTACTGTTGATGAGAAACATGTTACTGTTTATTTTTGGACACGATTTATAAAATGGATTTGCTAAAAGGCTAGTATGTTTGTATTTCTTCTCACATGCATCATATAGTACTAGTGTTCCCTATTCTTGTTATCATTAATTAGGACGCATGTATATTTAGCAATCCTATGGGAGATAAGATGAAAAAGAGTAGGTAAGTACTTTATGATGTGAGCATTAGCCTCTCTCCACTTAGTTGTAGGATAGGAGGTTATTAATATCAATGCCTTTGAAATGCAAAGGGTTGATTGCATATGTCTCTTCTTCCTCCTTTTTATCGGGTGGTGTTTAGGATGCCAAACATCCACCTAGCAACATATAGAATATAATATGGTGCATCAGGTGCACATATGGTATTTTATGTATTTTAAATATTTCAACATGGATTTAAATAGTTTATTGGTTTATTTATTTAATTTAATTTAAGCATTTTTAATTATGTTATTATTTCATTTTAATTATTTGTGAATATGATTATTTTTAGGATATTTATTTAAATATTATTTTATCTTATTTTATTTCCTATAAAAATATTTTACAAATGCAGATATAAAAATTATTCCTTTTTATGAAAATATTTTTTAAATAGCAGAACTTTTCAAAACGGGTGGACTAGCAGGGGTTTTGAGAGAAAAACTGTGTTTTGAATATTTATTTTATTTTCTTATCTTATTATTATTATAATTGCTTTTATTTCTTTTTATTAATACTCCTATTATTTATTATTATTATTATTATTATTATTTATATTGTTAATATTAGAATGATACCATTTACTTGGATAATTAGCATCTCATCTGTTTTCATTATTTTAGAAACATGTTCTCCTAGGTCCAGGTAGATAGCAGATCGACCATACGAGCTGCGCAACCCATTCGACTGCGATGCTCTTTCAGTTGTATCATGCAGTCTTTCCTATCTCTCATACTGTTATAATTTTATTAGTTATGTTTTCCTTTTATTTGTCATATCTATATTTCAAATATTCTTAGAATACTCTGATGGCAATAATAGACCTAGGGTACTATATTTATTTTGTTGCTTACCATTTATTGGAGTACTAAAATTTTTGGAAAATTGTAGTAAATGGAAGGAATAAAGTGAATGTATATTTAGAAGTGTGTCTTTTGTGTAGAGAAAATTTTAGAAAAATCCATATCTCAGGGAAGATGTTGCTGAACTTTCTGTAGAATTTTTTATGGTGTTTTCCCAAGTCGAGACCACCCTAGGGTTCTAGTGAGGAATTATGGAAGGGGTTTTAGCATTCATAGACAAGCAACATGCTTTATTTGGAGTTATGGATAATAAGTTATGTGTCTGTAAAGTTTCATGATTTGTTTTAGCCATGTGTCAAAATTTCAGGGATTGAGCAGCTAGGCTGTCTAAACTACACCTTAACAGGTGTTAAATTTAGGTTTGCTATAACTAGTGTTGTTCAAATAAGACCCCATATTGTTTGAACAACTCCCTACTGATCGAGTTAAATCCCAGTTTGTCTTGATAAAAGAAATGGAGAAAGAATGGTGTCAGATAAGACCCATTTTTTTCACCAAGAAAATAACCCTCCATCGACCACATTTACCACCTCATTGCTTGCACGACCTTGTTTCCTTCATGAAACCTAACCTCTCCACCAAATCTCACACTGGGAGGCTCATCGATGCATTGAAATCAACATCCAACTTCAACAGCCATGTCTTGATCGGATTGCTAGATTCAGATCACTTCTAGGTCAAGGGAATACTCTCTTCCACAATTTTAAAACTTCTTGAACATGATTCTAACTTCCTTTTAGCTTGAATCAAGCATCTATGATTGGTAGAGTGAAACCCACTTTGGCGATGACTTTTAAGTGAGGAATCCATTCACCACTAACCATCTATGGGCTAGGTAAATTCACAAATGAAATACCCATTCCTTTAGCTTCAATTTGGTGTAAAATTTTTAAATTTTGGTTGAGTATTGAGTATAAACCAAAATGGGGAAACTTTAGGATAATACCTGGTAAAATTTGGCCTAGAATGCAAAATTAGTTTGTATTTTGTGATGCATATAAGCTTCTAATGGTCATGGAAAATTAGTTGAAAGTCTAATTTCATTAGAATACCAAACGCAAGAAAAACTCCAATTTTAGACACCAGATAAGATGGGTTTATGCCAATTCTTCGAGGGACTGTGTGCATATTTATATATATATAAAGAAAATGTATATAAATATTTACATAGGTTATGGTTAGTCATGATGTTATTAGAGTTAGCGTAATACCTCAATTATTCAATCTAAAGTATTGTTTCCATATATGCATCTTAAATGTAATTTAGTTTATTACAAGTTGTCTCACAATTTATCGATTACTAACTATACAATTTATATGTATATATTTTGGTAGACTATACGTTTAAGGATTTGGGATCCAAGTTATCTTTATCTCTCATTATTATTATTATTATTATTATATTTATATTTACATATACGTGATTGGTATATTCATGAAATGCTGTAAAAAAAAAATGTGATATTGTTGTAAGTGAAAACTTAGGAAAATATGAGGCCATGTTGGGGTTTAGGTAGGAAGTTCTAGAAGGGATCCTAACACATGTAAAGGTATACTGGTTCATTATTTATTACTTATATTTGTATTCCTATGCTATTGTTATCAAAGTCCTACAAATTTGTGAAAATTTGTAGCAAGGCAGGGAGGAAACATTGGGGAAAGTCTAATTTACAAGGGAGACGCTGCTGGATTTTCTTTAAAATTTAGTGGGGTTTCTTTTAGTCAATGCCATCCTAGAGTTCCGATAGATAACCTTGTGAGGGTCTTGGCAGTTTGGTTGGAAGTAATGTTTTATGATTATTATTAGATTTATGTGATTTTAAGATGCACCATATAATACTAGTGTTATGTATTATTGTTAACATTAATTAGCCTACAGATACTAATTAACCATCCTATTGGAGCTAAGGTGATAGATAGTAGATAGGTATTTTACAAGGTAAGCACGAGGTGAGCATTAGTCACCTTTTCCTTAGTTGTAGGATAGTAGGTTGTTAATATAGGCACCTCTGGGATGCAATGGCTTCAGCTGCAGCTGAACTCGCTTGGATATCATACTTGCTACAAGAGATAGGAATCTCTTATGCTAAACCAATCAAACTATACTGTGACAACACTAGTGCTATTTATCTCACCATTAATCCAGTCTTTCATAATAGAACAAAACACATCCAGCTAGACTATCATTTTATTTAGGAAAAAGTTACATCTGGAGATACAAACACACAGTACTTGCCATCTACTCACCAAGTTGTAGATTTGTTCATAAAACCCCTCAGTTGTTTTCAATTTGTTCATTTCCAAAGCAAATTGGGAGTTCACAACCTTCCCTTGCCAGCTAGATGTGCATGTCCTAAAGCCATGTCAACGTATATCCATGTCATCATATAACAAAGACTAGCAAGAGTTTGTTTTAGATGGTGTGATTCATCAAAACATTTTTTTTTCAAAATATTTTTCAAAAGGAAAAAATAGATAAATAAATTGTTCTTAATTATTATTATTTTTCTAAGGAGAAAAATATATAAACATATCATCAATTAATTGAGATTTAGATTAAAAACAATTAAAGAATCATTTTTAGGTTGAATGACTATTAAGTAAATATTTATGCCACATAGAATAGAATTTTTTCCAACCTTTATATCACCTGATGTAGTCATAATTGACATGTATGTATGTATGGTGTGGAATAATGCCATTACAGGTTATTATATTGCAACTTTATGTTAATTTTCTCATAAATATGCTATTTTTTACAAACAAAATATTTATCAAATTATATTATCCTTTTATCTTTAAATATTTCCAGAACTAATTATTATTATTATTATTTTTTTTGGGGCAAGAACTAATTCCTGTTGTGTATGTCACGTATGCATGCAATATAGCCAATGATTGTCAAATTAGTTCATCACAAATTTAGGATTTATTTCATGTGGATCTTTGAAGTTTGTAATCATTACAATTTAAAACGTGTATAAAACATACTGCAGAAATGAAGAAAAAAAACCATGAATTTTTTAAAAACTAAATATCTTCAAAAAAAATTTTCTCTTTTACAACAACATAAAAAAATGTGTATAAAAGAGATTTTTGTTTCAGTCTTTTATTCCTTTTCGTATTTGCTATTTTTATTTTTTTAATATATTAACTATTATTATCTAATGGTTATTTTTTATCATTTTATATTAAAAATAAATAATTTTAATGTATATTTAGTACCTGTATTTTTTAATTTATAATAAATATTATACGTTTATATAAATTTTATAAACTCCCCACTTACATATTCTTCTGCTAAATTTTTATCCATATTTTTAAATAAATTAAATGATTTATACACATACGTACTATTTATGTTTTTTTGCCATTTTGTATTTTTCCAACTATGAGAGAAAGTTGAAAAAGCTTTTAGAAAAAGTAAACAAAATATAAGAGAATAAGAAATGAAAATATTTTCATTGTTACTTAAAGAGTCCTTGATCAATGCTCATACAAACACCAACAGGCTCTATTTGTAGAGCTTACAAAAGATAAAATATAGTAGTAGGACTAATTAATGTAGAATATGCAAAAGGAATGTCAAAATTCTCTCTCCCATGAGTAGGGATTGATTGCTTAATTCTTACTTGCACATAACCACAAAAGTCATTGTTTGATTTCTTGCCTCAATATGACCAATATATAGATGTATATTTGATATGGATAGAATGCATTTTGGTATTCTAAAGTTTAGGAGTGGTGTAATTTCAACTTTGAACTTTTGATTTGGATAATTTAAACTTTGAATTTGCAAAACCATTACAAATTGATTCACTTTATGATGGTGGTAAATTAATGGTGATGATATTAGTTTGACATCATGCTATGTTATAATTATTTTTCAGAAATAAAAAATAATTTAAAATTTTGAAAAAATTACATTTGTTATTTGTCCATTTATATTTATAGTTTTTTATTTGAAAAATTGTATCCTTAATTAAATTAAAATACCCACAATCATAATTAAATGTTTTTTATCCTAAAATTAGACCAAAATAAAATAAAATTTTTGGTGTAATAAAAAAATAATTTTACTAGAGCAAAAATTAAAAATATTTTTTATGCCCAAACAAAAAAAAGAAAAAGAAAAAGAAAATTAGACCAAATTTTTAAAAATAAAAATAAATTTTCAAAAAAAATTAGACTAAAAAAAATAAAGTTTTCTCCTTTTCCTCTTTTCCATCTTCTTATTCTAGAATTCTTTATGGTACCCTTAAATAAACATCAAAAAAAGAAAAGGAAAAGAAAAAAGAAAAAAGACCAGAATATGGGGAAAAAAAAAACCAAATTTTAAAAAATTAAAATAATTTTTTAAAAAAAAGTTTTTTTTTTTTTAAAATTAGACAAAAAAAATGATTTTTCATTTTCCTTTCTTTCATCTTCTTACCTTTAAATAAATATGAAATTTAAAAGAGGGATGAAAATACTAGATAAATACAATTTTATTAATATTTAGGGAATTTTTATCAAGATGGAATTTATCTATCCGGCCTATTAGTTACCTAGAAGCTTATATTGGTGCCTATACAAAAAGGGTCCAAGCTTGATTTTTGACACACGTAAAAATTTCCACAAATATCAATGCTTATTTCTCTCAATTTTAGTTCTTAAATTTCTTAGTTTTAGTTTATTTATTTTTTCACTTGATCCATTTATTTCATAGTCAAGTTTCTTTTTGGTGTTTCTATTTTTTCATTAAGATTTTATTTTTATTAAAGTCATTTCATTATTTTGCAGCATTATAACCCATTTTAGAATTCGCTTTTATTGTTTGCTTCTCATATAATTGTAACACCTTATCTCCATAGGCGGATCAGTCACTCTCTACTGATATTGCTCCCAATTTGCCACCGCACTAGGCGTAAGGTTCTTTATTCAGAGTTTCCATGAGGTCACCATCCTTGGATTATTCTGGCATAAGCAAGCTTAACTTCGGAGCTCTTTCTAACCCTGAAGCCAACAACTTTGAAAAGTCGGTGTTTTGAGAATGACTATTAGTATATTTGAACCATTCTATGTTCCACACTAGATAGCCTACCAATGCCCCACACCAGCCCACACTGATCATCACAATCCACCTTCCTTAGGGTCCAACGTCCTCATTGGTACACTTCTGATTTGGGTACAAGTTTTGATACCCTTTGTACTCATTGGTACACTTTCGATTTGGGTGCAGGCTTTGATACCATTTGTAGTAGCCCGCCTTCACTGATGGACCTGTCACTCTCTACTAATATTGTTGGCAATTTAACCATTGCATTCGGTAAGAAATTTTTTGTTCAGAGCTTTCCAAGAGGTCACCCATCCTTGAACTACTCTTGCCTTAGCATGCTTAACTTCAGAGTTTTTTGGAATCTTGAAGCTAATCGCTTTGAAAAGGTCTCAACATTGTGATAGTGATCATACTTACATTTGAACCATCCTCTGTTCCACACCTAGGTGATGTGGGATTAGATACCAGGTAGCCTACTAGTGCTCCATACCCGATCACATTGGTCATCACACAATTGCCTGATTATTTTATTATTCATTTTATTATCCTTCAGTTTAATATTTAATTTGAAGGTGGCATGCCCTGTACATCATAGAGATTGCTTAATATTATCAATGTCAAGACCCAACCAAGAAACCTTTTAAAGCTCCCAAGTGGCCATATCTAGGGAAAGTTCTACTAGAGATTCAGTAGAACATGCTAGCAAAATCCCCGCTACAATATGAACATTCCCAAAAATACAACCTTGCTATTTAAAAAACACTTCAATATAAATATAGCAACTCCACAACTTCCACAAATACAATTCCACAATTTGGTTTTTATGAAGAATTTTTATAAAATTAATTTTATCCCTTTACACATTGATTTCATATGGAAAATTGTATTTCGGGTTTTGTGAAGATAGTTTTATAATGGGGAATTGAAATCAAGCGCTTGTGTGAGTTTTTCCACAAAAAATAAATTTCAAAGGTTGAATTTTAATTTATTATATATATATATATGTATTATTATTATTATTATTATTAATTGGGATGTCTTCTTCACATCTCTTTACAAGTAATCTTTTTCTATTATTATTATTATTATTACTATTAATGTTATTCACCACTCACTAGGATATTTATCATCACACATTTTTCTTGTTTCAAAACCTGTCCTCCTAGGTTTTGGTTAATAGCTAATTGTTTCTTATCCCTTCTTTAACGCGTCTTGCGTTCCCGTGCCTTGCAAAGTATTATACCCTTTTGTGTCTTCTTTTTTTTCCCAATTCTATTGTTCAATATTTCTATTCGGATTAATCTAATTCTTTACTTTTTACAAATGTTCAGATGATAGTATGGACTTAAGGTGTGTGTGTGATGTGATATATAAAGTGTTGCAAATTGTTGAATTGTATTTGTGAAAGTTGTGGAGTTGGTATATTAATATTGAAGTGTGTTTTAAATAGCAAGGTTGTATTCTTGGAATGTCCACATCATAGCAGGGATTCTGCCAGCATGTGCCATTGAATCTATAGTAGAACATTCCCTAGATATGGCCACTTGGAAGTCCTAAAAGGTTTCTTGGTTAGGTCTTGACATTGATAACATTATGCAATCTCTGTGATGTACAGGGCATGCCACCTTCAAATTAAATACTAAACGGAAGGAAAATAAAATGAATAACAAAATAATCAGGCAATTGTGTGATGACCAATATGATCGGGTATGGGGTACTGGTAGGCTATCCGGTATCTAATCCCACATCACCTAGATGTGCAACAAGGGATGGTTCAAATGTAAGTATGTTGAGACCTTTTCAAAGCAGTTGGCTTAAAGATTCAAAAGAACTTTGAAGTTAAGCATTCTCACGAGAGAGTGGTTCAAGGATGGGTGACCTTTTGTGAAGCTCTGAACAAAAAATTTCATACCAAATGCGATGGCTAAATTCTCAACAATATTAGCAGAGAGTGACAGGTCTGTAAGTGAAGACGGGATGCTATAAATGGTATCAAAGCTTGTACTCAAATTGAATGTTTAACATGAGCACGAATGGTATCAAAACTCGTACCCAATGAGGACATTGGGCCCTAAGGGTGTAGGAAATTGGTAGGCTATCTGGTGTGGAACTGAGGATGATTCAAATATAATAATAGTCACTCTCAAAACATAAGCATCAACTTTTCAAAATTGTTGGCTTCAAGGTTCGAAAGAGTTTCGAAGTTAAGCTTGCTTATGCGAGAGTAATCCAAGGATGATGACCTCCTGGAAACTCTGAACAAAAAACCTTATGCTTAGTGTGGTGGCGAATTAGGAACAGTATCAGTATAGAGTGACAGATTCACCTATGGAGGCAAGGTGTTACAATTATATCAGAAGCAAACAACAAAAGAGAATTCTAAAATGGGTTATAATGCTTCAAAAGAATAAAATGGCTTTAATAAAAATAAAATCTTAATGACAAAATAGAAACACTAACAAAAAAACTTGTCTATGAAATAAATAGATCAAATGAAAAAAATAAATAAAATAAAACTATGAACTTGAAGAACTAAATTTGAGAGAAAGAAGCGATGATATTTGTGGAAATTTTTAGGTGTGTCAAAAATAAAGCTTGGACCCTTTTTGTATAGGCACCAACATAAGCTTCTAGATGACTAATAGGCCTGATCAGATAAATTCGACCTTGATAAAAGTTCCCTAAATATTAATAAAATTGTATTTATCTAGAATTTTCATCCCTCTTTTAAATTTCAAATTTATTTAAAGGTAAATTGCTCTTTTATACTATAAAGAATTTTAGAATAAGAATATGAAAGAGAGGAAAATGAAAAAAAAACATTATTTTTTTTTTTGTGTAATCTCAAAAAAAAAAAACACTTTTTTTAAAAAAAATATATTTTTATTTTTTAAAATTTGGTCCTTTTTTATTCATATTCTTTTTTTTTTTTTATGTTTATTTAAGGGTACCATAAAGAATTTTAGAATAAAAAGATGGAAAAGAGGCAAATGAGAAAACTTTATTTTTTTAGTCTAATTTTTAAAAAAATTATTATTTTATTTTTTAAAATTTGGTCTTTTTTTTTTTTCCATATTCTGGTTTTTTTTTTAATGTTTATTTAACAGTTACATAAAGAATTTTAGAATAAGAAGATGGAAAAGAGGAAAATAAGAAAACTTTATTTTTTTAGTCTAATTTTAAAAAAAATTAATTATTTTTATTTTTAAAAATTTGGTCTGATTTTCTTTTCTTGCTCTGGTCTAATTTTCTTTTTCTTTTTTTTTTTGGGCTTAAAAAATATTTTTAATTTTTACTCTGGTAAAATTCTTTTATTAAACCAAAAATTTTATTTTTATTTTGGTCTAATTTTAGGTTCAAAAATATTTAATTATGATTGTGGGTATTTTCATTCAATTAAGGACATAATTCTTCAAATAAAAAATCATAAATATAAATGGAAAAATAACTAATGTATTTTTGTAATGGTTTTAAAAATTCAAAGTTTAAATTACCTAAATCAAAAGTTCAGAGTTAAAATTACACCACTTTTAAACTTTAAAATATCGAAATGCATTTTACTCATATCCAATATACATCTATATATTGGTCATATTGAGGCAAGAAATCAAGCAATAACTTATGTGGTTATGTGCAAGTGAGAATCAAGCGATCAATCCATGCACATTGGAGAGAGAATTTTTACATTCCTTTTGGATATTCTACATTAATTATTCATATTACTATATTTTATCTTTTGTAAGCTCTACAAATAGAACCCGTTGGTGTTTGTATGAGCATTGATCAAAGACTTTAAACAACAATGAAAATATTTCCATTTCTTATTCTCTTATATTTTGTTACCGTTTCTAAAAGCTTCTTCAACTTTCTCTAATGGTTGGAAAAATACGGAATGGCAAAAAAACCATAAACAGTACATACGTGTATAAATCATTTAATTTATTCAAAAATATGGAGAAAGATTTAATAGAAGAATATTTGAGTGGGAAGTTTATAAAATTGATATATACGTATAATATTTATTATAAATTAAAAAATACAGGTACTAAATATATATTAAAATTATTTACTTTTAATATAGAATGATAAAAATGTAACCATTAGATAACAATAGTTAATATATTAAAAAAATAAAAATAGAAAATACTAAAAAGAATAAAAGACTAAAATAAAAAATCTCTTTTATACACATTTTTTTTTTATGTTGTCGTAAAAGAGAAAATAAATAATTGAAGATATTTAGTTTTTCAAAAATTCATGTTTTTTTTTTTTTTCGTTTCTGCAATATGTTTAATACACGATTTAAATTTTTTCTTAAAAAAATGGTTCCTTTTTTATTTTTTTTTATTTTTTACATATGAAATTGATACAAAATATGGAAAATTTTTTTGAAATGCTTCTTATTTGCAAATTTACTGACTAGGCTCTTTCTTAAAGTTTTCTTCTAAGAAAAAATAAATATACTATCTCCTAAGGTTTGGCACTTAAATATAATTTAATCCTTTTAATTTCAAAAATATCATTAACCTTCTATCAAGTTTTGAAAAGCTTTATCTTTTTCCCCTTATTATGTCATTCATATCCTTGATTTGGATCAGTATTACTCGCATCTTTTACAAAATGCAATTGTAATTTTAAAAATCTAATAATTTAAATTGTAATGATTAGAAACTCCAAAGATCCAAATGAAATAAATCCTAAATTTGTGATGAATTTCACAATCATTGGCTATATTGCATGCAAACATGACATACATAACAAGAATTAGTTCTTGGAAAAAAAAAAAAAGAATTAGCTTTGGAAATATTTAAAGATAAAAGGATAATATAACTTGATAAATATTTTTTTTGTAAAAGCATAGAATATATATGAGAAAATTAACATAAAGTTGCAATATATATACTTGTCAATTATGACTGCATCAGCTAGGTAACCATCTCCAATAGGTATGTGAATTATTATCTATATGTGATACAAAGGTTGAAAAATCTTCTAATCTATGTGGCATAAATATTTACTTAATAGTCATTCAACCTAAAAATTATTCTTCAATTGTTTTTATGTGAATCTCAATTAATTGACGATATGTTTATATATTTTTCTCTTTAGAAAAATAATAATAATTAATAACAATTTATTTATCTATTTTTTCCTTTTGAAAAATATTTTCATAAAAAATGTTTTGACGAATCATACTATCTAATAGACTATCTACAACGGATAATATCTTTGATAATGTCCATTTATTTTTGCCACATCAGCTTGATAAAATCCTTAAAAAGAATTATTGGAGATTTTTTTTTTTTTAAATCTTTGTCAATATTTTTAATATGGCAATACAAATATAGCAATTCATAAATTTATTAGACCCAATTTATCTTGCAAATATATACAATCATAAATAATATAATAAAATTAAAGATTGATTTTGTATCTCCAATTTTAATCAAGTGAAATCGAACCCTCATTACTGATGAAAACAAATGAAATAAGCTTTATACTATATTGATAAAAAATGTATTTTTAGCTTGTTATAAAGGTGACTCTCATAGCATTATTTATACAACATTGTAGGGCATTATAGATACAAGAAGATACAACAAGGATTATTAATGACTGATAGCTACAAACAACCTTTCTCAAAGTTTTATCACCTGATAATGTTTATCCCTCACCGTTTTTAATAACTTGAATATACCTTTTATCACTTGGAGTTGTCTTATCTAAAACAAACTCTTGCTAGTATTTGTTATATGATGACATGGATATACATTGATATGGCTTTAAGACATGCACATCTAGCTTATCATCTTCCTCAAACTGGTAAGTGGAAGCTTGTGAACTCCCAGTTTGCCTTGAAAATGAACAAATTGAAAACGACTGAGGGGTTTTGTGAATAGATATGCAACTTGGTGAGTAGATGGTAATTACCATGTGTTTGTATCTCCAGATGCAACTCTCTCCTGAATAAAATGATAGTCTAGCTGGATGTGTTTGGTTCTATTATGAAAGACTGGATTAATGGTAAGATAAAGAGCACTAATGTTGTCGCAGTACAATTTGATCGGTTTGGCATAAGGGATTCCTATCTCTTGTAGCAAGTATGATATCCAAGCGAGTTCAGCTACAGTTCAAGCCACTGCTCTATATTTCGCTTCCTTACTTGAATGGGCAACAGTAGGTCACTTTTTTTTATAACCAATAGATTATGTTTGCACCAAAATAAATGCAAAATCAAGTGGTACTTCATCGTGTTAAAGGGTAGCCAGCCTGGTCAGCATCAAAGCATCCTTGAGGTGAATTTGAGCTTTGGTTTAAGAAACATAAACCATAGTCCATTGTGCCACAAACATGGCTTAGTATATGTTTAATTTCTTGAAGATGCTACTATATGGGATTCTGAAAATGCTGACAGACTTGATTCATAGCATGCTAAACGTCTAGCCTTGTGAATGTGAGATATTGAAGTGCTTCCACTAGGCCTCTATATTCTATAGCATTAACAAGAAAATGATCATTGCTACAGATAGCTTGTTTAACAGGGATTGGTGTTGCCATATGTGTAGCTTCTAACAAGTTTGCTCTTTTTAGGAGGTCATGAGCATACTTTGTCTGAAGACCAATCCACCATGAAAGGGCCGAACCTCAATACCCAAAAAATAATGGAGATAATCGAAATCCTGTAGAGCAAAATCCTTGTTTATCCGGTTGACTAAAGCAACTACTAGAGAAGCATTAGAACTTGTCAAAAGTACATCATTTACATATATGAGGAGAAGAGTGATGTCAATATTATTCTTGAAAATAAACAAAGATGAATAATCTCTATTGCACTTGAAACCCAAACTAATTAGATTTTGAGATAAACGATCAAACAAGCTCTAGGATCTTGTTTTAGACCATAAAGAGATTTCATTAGAAGTCACACATAATCTAGGTGTTTGTTATCAATGAAATTTGGAGGTTGCTTCATGAAAACTTTTTCTTTAAAATGTCCATTCAAGAAAGCATTTTTGACATCAAGCAGCTATCCAACCAGATGAAGTGACAATGGATGTAATTAACCGAATGGAGCTTGGTTTTACTACCGGGCTGAAAGTCTCATCATAGTCCAGTCCTTCAATCTGTGTATAACATTTGACTACCAAGCATGCTTTATAACGATCCAAAGAGACATCTTCTTTGTATTTCATACAGTATACCCACTTAGAACCTACCACATTCATATTTACTAGTTATGGTACTTACACCCAAGTGCAATTATGGTGGAGTGCTAATAATTCTTCAAGCATGGCATTCTTCCATTCAAGTATTTGTATGGTTTTTAAAGATTTTGGGGTGGTAACAATATTTGTTTCAGTGAGAAGAGCAGTGTTTATATGATTGTGTCAATGAAGCTCGGTTATACAGTGTGGGTTTTGTTTGAGCCGACGCCATGTAAGCATTAGATAGTGAGGTTGTTTGGATGGTTGAGAAAAAGGAGATGATAACGGTGGGAAATCTAATTTTACAAATAACTAAGATGATATGTCTTGAGTGTTATTGGAAGGAATTATTATGGCTGTAGGAGACTGTGGTTGCGTAGTGTGTGGCTATAGAGAGGATTCTATTATGGAACTAGAAGCTTGCGTTTGTGATGATTGAGTGGTTGCGTTAGAGAAGTAATCCTCTCATGAAGTTTGGGGTGGTAACACAGATGTTGTCTTTTCACAATAGTTGGTAGGTAATGAGTTTTTGGACAATTCTTTTTCATGACTATCGAATGAGCTGTTTATTTTGGATACGTCATACCATTCATCAGAATTAAAAAACGTGGTAAGTTGTAGAGGTTCCTGTGAAATAGAAGAAGAACTCATTTTGAAAGGAAATAAAGTTTCATCAAATACAATATGCCTTGAAACAAATACACGGTTTTCCTTTGGATCCAAGCATCTATAACCCTTTGTGAGATGGACTGTATCCAATGAAAATACATGGATAAGTTTTCTTCATAAACTTATTGTTTCCTGGTTTTCTAAGATATGGATAACATCTGCAACCTAAAACTTTGAGACCCATATAATGTGGTATTGTTCCATATATTTTTTTATATTGGATGTCCATTTTTAAATATGAAGAGGGTAGTCTATTTATTAAATATATAATAGTTAAAAAAACATCCACCCAATACTTTTGTGGTATCTCTGCATGAAACATCATAGTTAAACTTGTTTCCGCAAAATGACTATGCTTTCTTTCAGTAACACCATTCTGTTGTGGTGTTTCTAGACAAGAAATTTGATGAAGAATACCACAATGTTCTAGATGAGACATAAACATCTTTGATTGGAATTAACCACCACCATCACTTTGAAAAATTTTAATTTTTTTGTCAATCTGATTTACAACCATTTTATGAAATTTAAGGAAGAAATCCAATTTCCTTTTCAAAGGATATAGCCAAGTGAATCTACTGTAATCATTAATGAAAATAACATAATATTGAAAAACTTGATTAGATAAGATGGGAGCAGGTCCCCAAAGATTCCAATGTTTCTTATTTAATGGAGCAGAAGAAATATTATTGGAATCACCTAAAGGAAGTTTACATTAATTGCCTAATTGACAACTTTCATGCATAGGAGAATTTTTTATCCAACTTGAAACAGAAATTTTTTTATTTTTATCTAAAATCTGCTAAAAATGAAAGTTTGGATGACCCAATCTTTGATGCTATATTTTAGATGAAATAACCCCCATCCTTTGTTGCTACCAATGCCTAATTGTAGCCATCATCATCATCCAAAGCATATAGTCAACCTTGTTAATGCCCCTTGGCTATTACTTGGTTGTTAAGATCCTTAATCAAAAAACAAGAAGAGGTGAATTCCACACTACAGGCATTATCATCAGTAAATTTAATAACTGAAAGAAGATTCTTTGCCAATCTTGCAAATACCAAAACATTTTTTAAAGAGATGTTTTTTTGTCCAATTTTAAGTAGTATTTCCAGTATGGGAAATTGGCAAAGTTTTTCCATTACCCACATACATAACATTTGTTCCCTTAGAGTATCCCCAAGGGATTCTTTAAAAATAAAGATCATCTTTTGTATAATAAAGAACATATTTATGCTTAAAGAGTTACACTTTAAATCTCCTCCAACAATACTCTTTATATCATATTCTTTATTTTTATTTTTTCAATAAACATTTATTATTATGTTTTTTCCCCTCATTTTTTTGGTTTTTTGTTAGAATTCCCTCTTAATTATTTTATTATTTCCCTCCACTTTTCTTCGTAGGTCCAACCAAATCATTAAATATATTAACATAGTAGTCTTGAAATTTGGTAATCATTAAATAATGAAGAGCGTTTTTGGCTCCTCAAATTTGGAGAGTCAAACCCACTCTGTATTTTTAAAAGCTAAAATAAAGAGTGGGTTGGAGACTGCTTTTACATATTGACTCTTCAAAATAAAGATATAAAGAGTCCCTTGGGGATGCTTAGATGCTCTTATATGGTTTAGAGTTTGATAAGGTACCTGTATCATTAATCATGTGAGATGTGGCTCCAAAATCTGCAACGAATGTGGGTTCTTCTTGAATTTTATAGGTAGCATTAGCTTCATTGATTCCATCGGCTTCATTTATTGGGTCATATCTATTCTAATAGTTAGGAGCAATATGAAAAGGTCTGACACATATTTGACATATAACTACTTCATTTTGAGTAATGTTTGAAGATGGTCTAGTTGCTATGTTGAATGAGAGGGAGCCTCCACAGCCTTGTGTTGAGTAATTAAAGCCTCCACAACTTTGCATGGAATAGGTTGCAGGATTGAAACCACATCCATGAAAATTAAACTTGCCACCAATTCCTCTTCCTGCCCAATGACCTCTTTGACTAACAAATGCACGTTCTTGATTCAAATCCTATTTTTCTTCTAAAAAATTTCTTAGGACTTTTTCATGACTTTTTAAAGATAGATTAAACTCTATAAGCATTGGATATGAAGGTTTTGATAGCATAACAAACCTGAAATCTTGATATTTATGGCCTAATCCTCTAAATGGATGAAAGCATTTATCCAAGTCATTTACAGGCTTTGCAATTGCAGAGAGATTATCACAAATAGAATTAAAGGCTTTGAGATACTCATCTAAGGTTGCCTATCCTTTCTTCAATCCCATGAGATGATCAGTCAGATAAATTTCCTTCTCCTTCGTAGCTAGCAACAGATGCTCTTTAGTGGCATGCCAAAGACTGAAAGTTATATGCAGGCTGAAATTGAAGTTGAGTATGTCAGCTGTCATTGTTCTAAGCAACCACATTGTAAAAAAACCATCATTACTAATCCACAATTGATAATTTGGATTATGAACTCCGCTGCTTGCAATGCTTCTGCTAGTTTCTATTTGAATTTCTTCTAATCGATGTTCATCATCAATTATATGATGTAGAATTCCTAAACTTTGAATTGAGGGAGGCATCTATGATCTCCACATAAAATAATTCAAAGAATCCAGTTTTCTAGATATTAAATTGGAACATTGTTTAAAGGATTGGCAATTAGTCTTGGTTCAACTTTTGAAGCTATATTCAAGTTCAGCTTTGAAGTCTTTCCATGCTTTGATACCATGATGAGAACAAATGAAATAAGCTTTATCATATTGATAAAAACTGTATTTTTAGCTTGTTACAAAGGTGACTCTCATAGCATTACTTATACAGCATTGTGGAGCATTATAGATACATGTTAGTTACAAGAAGATACAAAAAGGATTACTGATGACTGATGACTAGAACAACCTTTCTCAAAGCTTTATCACCTGATAATGTTAATCTGTCACTGTTTTTAATAACTTGAAGATACCTTTTATCTTATCTAAAACAAACTCTTATTGTTCTTGGTTATATGATGACATGGCTATATGGTAAGACATGCACATCTAGCTTATCAATTACTTCCCATGAATAATTGCTAGGGATGACAGAATTTAAACCCTTTACATTTGTACAAAGTATACCATTAAATTAACATAAAAAGGTTACCATATATATGTATATCATGGCATTTTTCCACACACCATAGATGCATTCATGCATGCATATTAATGATATATATATATATACATGAGTAGTGGCAGGTGGCAATTAATTTGTGTGAAACAATTGCATTCTGATGGCCTACATCTTACCTCTATTAAATAAATAATTGTGGACTTAGCATAATTACTCATTTACAGAGTTTATTTATACCATTAATGGGACTAACTTATTTTATTATTTGTAGTAAGGCCCTTGGTCACACACTCTGTATAAGACTCCAGTTGGCCCATTGGATTGGAGGACCAACTCTCTTTATAAGCCTATTTATATTATTATATTATTAAATGATTATTATTTTGTGTGTGTTGAAATTAATGGATAAGTCTGACTTGCAGAGACTATAGAAGATCTAGGACAAGCAAACAGATATATGCCATATGGTATTTTTTGAGATTAAGGTTTTCAGAGATCTGAGAGTGGTTTGAGAGTTGTGTGTCTACAGGCACTACTTTACATTATTTTCTATTTTGTAGAATTAAAGATTTAATTTATCAATGGCTGCGTTTGGAGGTTAGTAACTTATGTTTTAATGGAATTTATTATGTATATTTAGATCCGTAAAATCTAACAACCTCTCGATTTTTGTCTAAAACAATTCACTCTCCACTTTCTACATTTTTCTATCTCCACTTTCTCACTCCATAATTAATTTAATTATATATAATACGATATTAGGAGTATTTTTGTTTAAATGGCTTGGTTTAACTTGTCCATTCAATTATTGATACCAAAATCTTACCAAACAAAAGAATATATTTCATCCTCTATATCATTCTATCCTCAGTTCCATTTTTACAACCAAACACCACCTAAATTCTTAAGCATCAAGAAAATGTGCACACATACAGTTTTTTCATTGTCTATCAAACTATGTACAATATACAGATTGAGAAAATTTGTGCTAGCTAGCTAGTGCAAGGTATATAGTTATAGGTCCTACCAGGAAGCACTAGTAGTTGGGCATTAATTACTATATATTATCTTAGTTATGTATTAATGTAAGGTAAATATTTTTATAGTCCTCCCTATTTTACTATTTTTTCAATATTATATTTTTATTATAAAAAATATATATATACGGCCCCTCATGTCATGTACCGCTTTCGTTTCAATATAATCTTTTTTTTTTAATTTCTTAAATGTCAGAATTTTGACTTATTTACCCTATATTTAATGAAATGTTTTTACTCATTCTTAAAGATAATAATAATAATAAATCATAATTAATGAATAAAAAATAATGCGATGAAACTCATAATTATCTTCTTTTTTTAAAGAAAAAATAGTTACATACTCAATGTTAATAAGCTAACTTTAGAAGTTGTCTTTGAGACAATCAAAGTTATTATATATAACTTCTTCTTTTTTCTTTTTGATAAATTGAAGAGAAGAATTTTAGCATAAGAATTTTAAAAATTTAGCAATTTTAGAAAAAAGTGTATATACGCATGTTTGCCTTTTATTATTGTTATTTTTTAGGTACTAAGAAACTAGGGAAGAAAAAAATTTAAAAGTGAAAAAAAAAAAACAAAAACAAAATGCTCAAATTAAGGGATAAATTTTTTTAAAAATCATCATATATTGAATTGAAAATGAAACTTAAAAATGTTGTGCTGATATTTTTTATAACAGAAATATAATATTAAAAAAATAGCAAAATATGTAAGATTATCGTGATGTTTACCCATTAATGTACACACTCATAAAAAAATAAAATTTCCACACCAAGTGAATATTTGTTCACTCATGATCGATCATAAAGTACTGTACTGTATATGTTCTATAGTTAATTTCTCTTCATCTATATTCGCATTCAGCAACTATACATCTTTATCTAGAGAACCAAAATGAAAATAGATTTTTTTTTTATAATAAATACTATATATATATATGTATATTGTTTTTTTAGCTAAAGGATTCATTTTTTTGTATGTATATATATATGTACTTTAGTTGGCTCATTAAACTGAAGGACCTATTCTCTAGAAGCCTAATTGATTTATTTCCTATTTTATTATTATTATTACTATTATTATTTATTAATTATTTTGTATATATATAAATTGGGAATGAGTCACTAGTGTTATAATAAGACACATACAATTGCTATTAGGGTTTTTAGGTGTCTACGATGCCTATTTAGTAAAAATCTGAGAGGAAATGTTAGAAAGCAGTGCGTCCATTAGGCATTGGTTTTGTTATTTTTGTGTTCTATTTTGCAGGTAGATCTGATAAATCAATGGCTATATTTATAAGGTTGGTAGGCTATCAGGTGTGGAACAGATGATAGTTCAAATATAATAATAGCCACTTTAAAAACACCAACTTTTCAAAGTTGTTGGTTTCAAGGTTCGAAAGAGCTCCGAAATTAAGCTTGCTTAAGCGAGAGTAATCCAAGGATAATGACCTCCTGGAAACTCCGAACAAAAAATCTTATAGATCTGTCTATGGAGGCAAGGTGTTACAATTATATTAGAAGCAAACAACAAAAGAAAATGGGTTATAATGCTTCAAAAGAATAAAATGACTTTAATAAAAATAAAATCTTAATGACAAAATAGAAACACTAAAAAGAAACTTGACTATGAAATAAATGGATCAAATGAAAAAAATAAATAAACTAAAACTATGAATTTGAAGAACTAAAATTAAGAGAAATGAGTGATGATATTTGTGGAAACTTTTAGGTGTTGCAAAAATAAAGCTTGGACCCCTTTTGTATAGGCACCAACATAAGCTTCTAGATAACTAATAGGCTTGATAGATAAATTTCATCTTGATAAAAACTCCCTAAATATTAATAAAATTGTATTTATCTAGAATTCTCATCCCTTTTTTAAATTTCATATTTATTTAAAGGTAAATTGCATATTGATACTACAAAGAATATTAGAATAAGAAGATGAAAGAAAGGAAAATGAAAAAACATTATTTTTTTGGAATGATTTAAAAAATATATATATATTTTAAATTATTTTTATTTTTTAAAATTTGGTCCTTTTTTTTTTTTTCCTTCATATTCTGGTCTTTTTTTCTTGATGTTTATTTAAGGGTACCATATAGAATAAGAAGATGGAAAAGAGGAAAATGAGAAAACTTTTTTTTTTTTTTTGTGTTTGGGCATAAAAAATATTTTTAATTTTTGCTCTAGTAAAATTATTTTTTTAGACCAAAATTTTTAATTTTATTTTAGTATAATTTTAGGATAAAAATATTTAATTATGATTATGGGTATTTTAATTTAATTAAGGACATAATTTTTCGAATAAAAAACCATAAATATAAATGGAAAAATAACTAATGTATTTTTTTCAAAATTTTAAATTATTTTTTTATTTCTAAAAAATAACCATGACATAGCATGATGTCAAAATAATATCATCACCACTAATTTTAACACCATCAATATGAAAATTCAAAGTTTAAATTACCCAAATCAAAAGTTCAAAGTTGAAATTACACTCTATCCATACCCAATATGCATCTATATATTGGTCATATTGAGGCAAGAAATCAAGCAATAACTTCTGTTGTTATGTGCAAGTGAGAATCAAGTGATCAATCCTTACTCATGAGGAGAGAATTTTGACATTCCTTTTGCATATTCTACATTAGTTAGTCCTACTACTATATTTTATCTTTTGTAAGCTTTACAAATAGAGCCTGTTGGTGTTTGTATGAGCATTGATCAAAGACACTTTAAGTAACAATGAAAATATTTTGATTTCTTATTCTCTTATATTTTGTTTACCTTTTCTAAAAGCTTCTTCAACTTTCTCTCATAACTGGAAAAATATGGAATGGCAAAAAAACATAAATAGTATGCACGTGTATAAATCATCTAATTTATTTAAAAATATGGAGAAAAATTTAGCAAAAGAATATGTAAGTGGGGAGTTTATAAAATTTATATATACGTATAATATTTATTATAAATAAAAAAATACATGTATTAGATATACATTAAAATTGTTTATTTTTAATATAAAATGATAAAAATATAACCATTAGATAATAATAGTTAATATATTAAAAAATAAAAAAATGGCAAATACGAAACGGAATAAAAAACTGAAATAAGAATATCTTTTATACACATTTTTTTATGTTGTTGTAAAAGAAAAAAAAATTGAAGATATTTAGTTTTTAAAAAATTCATGATTTTTTTTCATTTCTGCAGTATGTTTGATACACGATTTAAATTGTAATGATAACTTCAAAGATCCAAATGAAACAAATCCTAAATTTGTGATGAATTAATTTGACAATCGTTGGCTATATTGCACGCATATGTGACACACATAACAAGAATTACTTCTTGCAAAAAACAAAAACAAGAATTAGTTTCGGAAATATTTGAAGATAAAAGGATAATATAATTTGATAAATATTTTGTTTGTAAAAAATAGCATATTTATGAGAAAATTAACATAAAGTTGCAATATAACAACTTGTAATGGCATTATTCCACACCATACATACATACATGTCAATTATGACTACATCAGCTAGGTAGCCATCTCCAATAGGTATGTGAATTATTATATATACGTAATATAAAGGTTGGAAAAGCTTCGATTCTATGTGGCATAAATATTTAGTTCATAGTCATTCAATCGAAAAATTATTCTTCAATTGTTTTTATGTAAATCCCAATTAACCGATGATATGTTTATATATTTTTCTCCTTCGAAAAATAAGAATAATTAATAACAATTTATTTATCTATTTTTTCCTTTTGAAAAATATTCTGATAAAAAGTGTTTTGATGAATCACACCATCTAACAGACTATCTACAATAAATAATGTCTTTGATAATGTCCATTTATTTTTGCCACATCAGCTGAATAGAATCCTTAATCAAAATTATTGGAAAGGGTTTTTTTTTTTACCTCTGTCAATATTTTCAATATGGCAATACAAATATAGCAATTCATAAATTTATTGGACCCAATTTTTCTTGCATATATATACTATCATAAATAATGTAATAAAATTAAAGATTAAATTTTGTATCTCCAATTTTAATCAAGTGAAATCAAACCCTCATTACTGATGAAAACAATTGAAACAAGCTTTATACTATATTGACAAAAAACTGTATTTTCAGCTTGTTACAAAGGCGACTCTCATAGCATTATTTATACAACAAGGTAGGGCATTATAGATACAAGTTCGTTACAAGAAGATACAATAAGTATTACTGATGATTGATGACTACAACAACCTTTCTCAAAGCTTTATCACCTGATAACATTTATCCCTCACTGTTTTTAATAACTTGAAGATACATTTTATCATTTGGAGTCGTCTTATCTAAAACAAACTCTTGCTAGTCTTTGTTATATGATGACATGGATATACGTTGACATGGCTTTAGGACATGCACATCTAGCTTATCATCCCCCTCAAACTGGAAAGCAGAAGGTTGTGAACTCCCAATTTACTTTGAAAATGAACAAATTGAAAACAACTGAGGGGTTTTGTGAACAGACCTGCAACTTGGTGAGCAAATGGTAAGTACTGTGTGTTTGTATTTCTAGATGTAACTTTCTCCTGAATAAAATGATAGTCTAGCTGGATATGTTTGGTTCTATTATTAAAGACTGGATTAATGGTGAGATAAAGAGCACTAGTGTTGTCACAGTATAGTTTGATTGGTTTAGCATAAGGGATTCCTATCTTTTGTAGCAAGTATGATATCCAAGCAAGTTCAGCTCCAGCTGAAGCCATTGCATCCCAAAGGTGCCTATACTAACAACCTACTATCCTACAACTAAGGAAAGGGTGACTAATGCTCACCTCATGCTTACCTTGTAAAATACCTATCTACTATCTCTCACCTTTGCTCCAATAGGATGGTTAATTAGTATCTGCGGCTAATTAATGATAACAATAATACATAACACTAGTATTATATGGTGCATCTTAAAATCACATAAATCTAATAATAATCATAAAGTATTACTTCCAACCAAACTGCCAAGACCCTCATAGGGTTATCTATCGGAACTTTAGGATGGCATTGACTAAAAGAAACCCCACCAAAAATTTTATAGAAAATCCAACAGCATCTCCCTTGTAAATTAGACTCTCCCAAATGTTTCCTCCCTGCCTTGCTACAAATTTTCACAAATTTGTAGGACTTCGATAACAATAGCATAGGAATACAAATATAAGAAATAAATAATAAACCAAAACCCCAAGATGGCCTCATCTTTTCCTAAGTTTTCATTTACAACAATATCATATTTTTTTACAGCATTTCATGAATATACCAATCACATATATGTAAATAGAAATATAATAATAATATAATAATGAGAGATAAAGATAACTTGGATCCCAGACCTTAAATCATATAGTCTACTAAAATATATACATATAAATTTTATAGTTAGTAACCGATAAATTGTCAGACAACTTGTAATAAACTAAATTACTTTTAAGATGCATATATGGAAACAATACTTTAGATTGATCAATTGAGGTATTACGCTAACTCTGATAACATGATGACTAACCATAACCTACGTAAATATTTATATACATTTTCTTTATATATATATATATATATATAAATATGCACACAGTCCCTTGAAGACTTTGTATAAACCTATCTTATCTGACATCTAAAATTGGAGTTTTTCTTGCATGTGGTATCCTAATGAAATTAGACCTTCAACTAGTTTTCCATGACCATTAGAAGCTTATATGCATCACAAAATACAAACTAATTTTGCATTATGGGTCAAAGTTTACAAGGTATTATCCTAAAGTTCTCCCATTTTGGTTTATACTCAATACTCAACCAAAATTTAAACATTTTACACCAAATTAAACTAAAGGAATGGGTATTTCATTTGTGAATTTACCTAGCCCATAGATGGTTGGTGATGAATGGATTCCTTGTTAAAAGTCACCGCCATAATGGGTTTCACTCTACCAGTCATACATGCTTGATTCGAGCTAAAAGGAGGTTAGAATCATGTTCAAGAACTTTGAAACTTATGGAAGAGAGTATCCCCTCAACCTGGAAGTAGTCTGAATCCAGCAATTGGATCAAGACATGGTTGTTAAAGTTGGACATTGATTTTGGTGCATCGATAAGCCTCCTAGCGTGAGATTTGGTGGAGAGGTTAGGTTTCATGAAGGCAACAAGGTGGTACAAGCAATGAGGTGGTAAATGTGGCCGACAGTAAGTTATTTCCTTAGTGAAAAAAATGGGTCTTATCTAACACCATTCTTTCTCCATATCTTTTTTCAGGCCAAACTGGGATTTAACTCAATCAGTAGGGAGTTGTTCAAACAACATGGGGTGTTATTTGAACAACACTAGTTATAGTAAACCCAAATGTGACACCTGTCAGGGTGTAGTTTGGACAACCTGGCTGGTCAATCACTGAAATTTTGACACATGGCATGGTTAGAAGACATTTTTTATTTATCTTTTTATCTTTTTTGAAGAAAATGCTACCTGTGGGACCAATAAGGTGTGTTGCTTGTCTATGAATGCTAGAACCCCTTCCGTAATTCCTTACTAGAACCTTAGGGTGGCCTCAACTTGGGAAAACACCATAAAAAATTCTACAGAAAATTCAGCAGCATCTTCCCTTAGATATGGATTTTCCTAAAATTTTCTCTACACAAAAAACACAGTTCTAAGTATACATTCACCTTATTCCTTCCATTTACTACAATTTTCTATAAATTTTAGTACTCCAATAAATGGTAAGCAACAAAATAAATAAATAAATACAATACCCTTGGTCTATAATTGCCATCAGAGTATTCTAAGAATATTTGAAATATAAATATGACAAATAAAAGGAAACTAATACTAATAAAATAATAATAATATGAGAGATAGGAAAGACTGCATGATACAACCGAAAGAGCATCGCAGTCAAATGGGTTGCACAGCTCGTACGGTCAGTCTACTATCTACCTAGACCTAGAAGAACATGTTTCTAAAATAAAGAAAACAAATGATATGCTAATTATCCAAGTAAATGGTATCATTCTAATATTAACAATATAAATAATAATAATAATAAATAGGAATATATAAGTACTTAACTTTTGTGCATTTGAACTGATACATTTCAGGTGGATGCTTAAATACTTTAGGTGTCTCAAAATATGGTTCACCTCATTGCTTGATGATGATCTATCATCATCACTATTGGGAGGGCGTGTTGATCAAACGGGTCCATAAATCTACATCAAAAGAATAAGAACAAAAAATAAATTAAAACAATAATAAAAAATAACAAATTCATATATTAAATAAGCACAACTAAATTTTGCACAAATTAATTGACAAAAATAACAAAAAAATTAATTAAGCAAATTAAGCATTTGTGAATGTACACATAATTAACAAAAAAATATAATAACAATGGAAAACATATAATGACAATGGAACAAAAAATCAAATAAAACAATAATAACAAATATAATTATTTAAGCATAAGTTAATGAATCTAATTACGAATTTGTTTAGCATATGGTATGTTCTTTATCCATACCCCCTCGTAATCATTATGAACATAGCCATTATCACATTCTTCCTCATTATCACTTTCACACCACACTTGCCAACTAAAAGACAAATGGTTGTGAACCATCGTAGAATCTCTAAGAACATCTTCTGCAACTAATCCATCGTCAACAAAAGTACCATGTTGTAGTGGAGTTAAAAGTACAGACCATCTAGAATCAAGTTGATTCTCAACATAAACTACTTGTTGAACTTGTGAAGCCATAATGAATGGGTTAGATTTATATCCAATTTTATTTAAGTTAATACATGGAAAACACATTTCATCAACCTTCACACCACTACTGTCAACCAAATCACATTTGAATACAAGAATTCAAAACACAGTGTAATTGACATCCCAGATTTCTCTTATTGCCCCATAGTATGTCATCTCAGCTAAAATAAGGTTATTGTCCTTAACATTAGCAAAATGCTCACTTTTAGCAACCACCTTTACCCCACAATTCTAGGTGAGCCGCTTATTATCCTTATCCAAAGTGTTGAATCGAACTCCTTTAATCTCATATCCTTCATGTTTTGTTACCAACCATTACGAACCATGTACATTCTATCTTAATGTTTTGGAAACTATATCATTTGGTTGACTTTGCATTTGTGCAATATAGTAAATGGAAATACAATTATACATTTTTACTCACTAAACCTAAAGTTTTTAACAGTTTATTTTGAACATACCTTATCATGTAACCAATACATAAATGTACGTTTATGTTCATCTTGAAACCATTTTGGTTTTTTTCCTCGATTTTTTTTCTTAACATCAAGGCTTCCAAATGAATTCTAAAATAAAGAAAAGTTTTCTTATTTAATAAATATATTTAAAATAATTACTAATTTATCCTTTAACATGGATATATGTAATCTCATGTACGGTTCCACCTCCTATACATTCGATAGTACACATATATGGACTTACTCCTAAAGTTGTTGATAAATTGTGGAAACCATTACAATTCAAATTTCCCACGCATATTATAACAACTATAGCTTTAATTTAAAATTATAAACATAATAAAAATATACAAAATGAATATTTTTTTCTAATGCAGACTCATATAATAATTCAATTTCATATTATCAACCAATAAAATAAAATTAAGGATGCATTTTTCAATGACTCCAAATTCGACACAATCCCAGTAACCAAACCCAAACACAACTTGAAGCCAACTCGATCACCCAATGGAGCAAACTTTAGTCGCTGTGCTAACCCAAACCACTGCACAAAGAGTGACCAAAATCCAAATGAAAACCCAACCCCATTGCAAAATCAAGAACAAAACTTTAATTCTAAGCAAAATCGCGACAAAAAACCCAATCCCAAGCAAAATCATAAACAAAATATCAACCCAAACAAGATTAAGAAAAATCTCTGATTAAATTTGAAAAAAAAAACCCACGACCTAAGTTTTTTCAACCTTCAACCTGTGCAACATAGCAGTACAGCAAGCAGTAACCTAGCAATCCAGTAAAAATAGCAACCCAGCAAACCAACAACAAACACACCAAGAAACCCAGCAATGATAGTAATCCACCAACCCAATAACCCAACAACAAACCCAGCAGTGACAGTTCACCAGTTGATATGAACCTAGGTCGACTTGCTCTTAAACCCGAATTATATTAGCCTGGATCAAAATTAAGTTCAGATTCTAATGGCCAACTTGACCCTTAATCAATCTGTGATTAAAAACCTTGGTATATGTTGAAGATTCCACAATATGTTCTTGATTGTCCTCTTGAGAAGTCAAACTAAAACACTCGCTCTCTATTCCGTGTTTTAGGTGTTCTAAAGAAAGCAAAGAGAAATCTTTTTCACAGTAATTTTTCTGAATGAACAATGTAGTGTCATTTATTGAGAAACAAGCCTTTAAATAGGCTAAAGTGACAAAATCAAAACCCTAAAATAATACGTAAAAACCAGCCCATAAAACTAAACAAAAGGTGTGGCTAAATTTTATATGTCTTTTCTAATCTAATATGCATTAATTAATTTCTTAACTTTTAAAGAGAAATTAATTAATTTACAATCACAAATATTAAAATTCAGCCTTCCTAAATTAATTTGTGTAGTAAATAATTAAATAAAAACAAAAAATAAAAGACTATTTTTTAAAACAAAAGTCAAATTTCATATTTGGAAAATAGTTGATTAATTTTCCCAATAAGTTGTACTTGTCCAATATCCTGCTAATTTAGGCTCCAAATCTGATTTGACTAGTTTTCTAAATAAGCTGTGCTTGTCTAATCTCCAACTAATTTAGGCTCCAAACTCGCCCATTACTAGTCAGAGTCCTCAAATACACCAAAATAGCTTCTCGGGTCCATTTATGCCTTCATAACTTGGATGCTCAGCACGGGCTTAGAATCGTTTGGTACTAATATGTCCTCTTTAGATTTAATTGCATTTTGTATGAAGCTAACAAAATTGTCCTTAAACCTCTTAGCTTAAGCCCTAATAATTGGCCTGGTCTTCATTGCACAGATCAACACCCTAGCAAGTAGTTAATTGTACGAGTATGGGCGGGTTCTCATCATTCCCCTACTCTTGAAAATGATTTGCCTTCAAATCGAAATCATCACCTGTAGAAAAAGAAGATAAATTAAAAACATTAAAAAATAGCATTCACGTTATACTCACCTGGAAAATCATGCTTGTAGGCGTTTTTATTGACCCTCCCCAAAACTTGAAAAGGTCCATCTCCTTGAGGCAAAAGCTTTAACTTGCGTTGTTCAAAAAATTCTCGTTTCTCAAGTACAACCAAACCCAATCTCCTAGTTCGAACACTACCTTAATCCGGCCTTGGCTAGCAGCTTTAGCATACTGTTTAGTCCTCCTGTCAATGTTTTCTTTAGTCTTTTCATGAATCTACTTAACAAACTCAGCTTTCTATTTACCATCTAGATTAGCATGTTTACTTAAAGGCAAAGATGTTAAATCCAATGGGGTTAAAGGACTAAAACCATAAAAAATTTTGAATGGTGAATATTTAGTAGTAGAATGTATGGTTCTATTATAAGCAAATTTAACATGCGGCAAACATTCTTCCTAAGTTCTCAAATTTCTACTAATTAATGCTCTCAACAATGCAGACAAAGTTGTATTCAATATTTCATCTTATCCATCAGTCTGTGGATGACAAGTAGTGAAAATAAAAATTTTAGTACCTAACTTAGTCTACAATGTTTTCCAAAAATAACTTAAGAACTTAGCATCCCTATCTGAAATAATAGTCCTAGACATGCCATGAACTCTCACCACTTCCTTAAAGAACAAATTAGCAACATGAGATGCATCATCAATCCTATTACATGCTATGAAATGTGCCATCTTAGAAAATCATCAACAACCACAAAAATAGAGTCCTCACCCATAGATAAATCTACCCAAGGATAAGAAGGAATAGGTAATGGCATATACAAACCATGTGGTTTTAGCTTAGATTTTGATTTTCTACATGTGATATACCTCTCACAAATCCTCTTTACATCTCTCCTTATGTTCGCCCAGTAAAAGTATTATTGTAATATGGACAAAGTTTTTGCTACATCAAAGTGTCCTCACCAAAGTCAATATCATGCTCATAAATTTCCTTACTTGTTCAAAACCAAAAAATTTAGCATCTAAGGTTGAAAATAAAACATATCTTTAGGATAAAGCATCGACTACCACATTTTCTTTAACTTTCTTGTAGCGTATAACATAAGGAAAAGTCTCAATGAATTCAATCCACCTTCCATGCCATCGGTTAAGCTTCTTTTGGCCCTTAATATGCTTCAAAAATTCATGATCTCTGTTAATGCCAAATTTCTTTGGCATCTAGTAATGTTGTCATGTCTCCAAAGCTTAAACTAAAGCATACATCTCTTTGTCATAAGTTGGATAATTCAATGCCACCTTATTCAACTTCTCACTAAAGTATGCTATAAGTCTTTCTTCCTGGATCAACACCACTGCAATATATACACCTGAAGTATACATTCAATCTTAAAAGTCTTAGAAAAATTAGGTAAAACCAGTAGAGGAACATTAGTTAATTTTTCTTTCAACAAGTTAAAAGACTTTTCTTGTGCCTTTCCCTATTGGAATCCCACACTCTTCTTGATTATTTTGGTCAATGTGCCGCAATGGTACTAAAGCCCTTGACAAATCTCATGTAAAAACTAGTCAAACCATGAAAACTTCTTACTGGGTAATAGTAATAGGTTTCGGCCAATCTTGGATTACTTTGACCTTGGATTGGTCAACCTTGATTCCTGCAACACTCACAACAAATCTTAGAAACACAAGCTCATCTTTACAAAAATCACACATTTTGGGATTAGCAAACAATCCTTCTTTCCTAAGTACTTCTAAAACTAATCTAAGGTGTTTTACATGTTATCTAAATTCCTACTATATACAAGAATATCATCAAAAATAAGCAACCACAAATTTGCCAATGACTTGGCACATAACATGGTTCATGAATCTCATGAAAGTACTAGGTGCATTAATTAATCCAAAAGGCATTACTAACCACTTATACAAACCATGTTTTATCTTAAATGCAATCTTCCACTCATCTCCCTTGTTCATTCTTATTTGATGAGACCCATTCCTAAGGTCAATCTTTAAAAACATGCATGCACCATATAATTCATCAAGCATATCATTTAATGCATGAATAAGATGCCTATACTTGACAGTTATGTTTTTAATGGCCCTACAATCTATAAACATTCTCCAAAATCCATCTTTCTTAGGCACTAACAATCAAGGTATAGCACATTGACTCGTGCTTTCTCTAATGTAACCTTTGTTTAGCAATTCACTTACCTAGCATTGAAGCTCATTTGTCTCCTAGGGATTACTTTTGTACACATGCCTATTAGGAATTGTGGCTTCAGGGATGAAATCTATTTGGTGTTCAATTCCTTGAATAGGTAGTAAACCAGTAGGAATCTCCTCTAGAAAAATGTCATCAAACTCCTGCAAAAGAGAAGAAATAGAGCTCGGCAATGCAGGCTATTCAGGATTAGCAAGATGATTTAAAAATGCATCTTTATATATCATGACCAGCATAGGTTTCTTATTTAAAAATTCCTTTTTAACCTCACCTTGACTAAGATAAAAGTTGATATTTTTCTTCTCTTCCTTTTCTTCTCACTCTCAGGTTTAGAAAGCTTACCTAAGTGATGCGACTCGGTTTTGCCCTCTTATTTGCTTGTTGAAGCTATGGGTGGCATGATGGTCTTCTCCCTTTGCCATTCGGCCCCCCTTCTTTGTTGCATTTGCATTTGATTTCAAAACACCTCCTTTGGTATCACGACCTAAACTTAAATTTATTACTTTTAAATTGAAATGCAATGGAATTTTCTCGATTATAGTGTATAGCATTCTTGTCAAATTGCCACGATCTTCCCAATAAAATATGTCCTACATACGGGGTATTTTTTAAGACAATTTATTTCTATGGAAAAATAAAACATCCTGTACAAGAAGTCTTTTCTAATGATTTTCCGGCGGTCTTATGGATCTTCACGGAGCCTTTCATGCATTATGTTAGATATCAAGGAAAATTAAGATGTCACATCAAGTGTGGAAAATATTTTCCCTTTGCACTTGCTCTTCATCCTTATGCATTGTCAAGATTCTACATGCCAACAAACTTAACTCAACCTTTGAAGCCTTCTGAGTCATGGGTTTGTCATGCTCTTCTTCTTTAGATTCTTCCTCATCATGCTCAATCTCAGCTTCTGACTCTTCATTATCTGATTTTAGCTCTCCATTATCCTTCAGCACCATAATTCTTCTATTTGGACATTGGTTGGCAATATGTCCACGGCCCTGACATTTAAAACACACAATATCACGAGCTCTAGATGGTTTAGGATCATCCTTAGCCTTTGGTTTTGGTGCTTGTACAGGTTCAGCCTAGTTGTGTCTCCTTAGCCGAATGGCACTTCTTTCCTCTTGCTTCAGCTTTGGTCTTGGCTCGAATGCGGGATTGCTTCTTTAACTAGTTGAACCGGTCCTCCAACTACTTGAAGCTCCTCCATGCCGTGTGTTACTACCCCTCCTCTTGAGTTGGTGCTCAATTTTGATCGCTACGTGCAGCATCTCTTCCAACACCACATATTGTTGTAGATTCACTTAGTTTGCAATCTCTCTATTAAGCCCTCCAAGAAACCTAGCCATTGTTGCCTTTCGGTCTTTATTCAAACCCAACCTCATCATGCCATTTCCATCTCCTTGTAATAATCCTCTATCAACCTGCTTCCTTGAGATAAAGATTGTAATCTCTAATGCAACATCCTATTATAATGGCTTGGTACGAATCTTTTCCTCATTACTCGTTTCATTTGTTTCTAAGTTGTTGCTAACTTGTCACCAACTCTCTTTTAGGATATTTTGCTCATTGTTCCACCACGATAAAGCATAATGTCCCAATTCTAAGGCTGTCAACCTAACCTTTTTTTCCTCTGAATAGTTATGGCAATAAAAAATCATCTTCATGCGTTCTTCCCATTCTAAGTAAGCCTACAGATCACTCTTTCCTAAAAATGGTGGTATACTAATCTTGATATTACCTAAAAATCATTGTCTTCCTTCCCGTTGTGTCTACCACAACTTTTCCTTCCTCGGAGTGCAAATTTATCTTCGCAATCCACCTTAAAATTGTCTCTAAAGTCTCATTTTTCAATTTCCTCCCGATAACGTCCACGGCTGCCTCTTCCTCGACCACATCCTCCTTATGGTTCCATCCTAGGGTTCAACCTTTTCTATTGGTTCTCAAACCTGTCCATCCTTTGATCAAATTGATCAAATAGAGCATTCATCCTTTGCAATTGGTCCAATACCGCCTGCATGTCAGTAGGTTTTATGTAACTCCCTAATGCTCTAGACTTTCCCTTGAACCCCATAGAATCCTCTCCAAGTTCTCTTAAAGAATCACCTACTCTTCGTAATCATGAATATGTCATGTTAGTGAAATAATGCAAAAAAACTCACTAAGTTCACTCATTCACGTGTATCACTCAAATAAGGTCTCGTTCACTCGTGTTTCACACTAGTTTTGGCTTTTAACCCTATTATAAGCTCATACTCTCTTGCCTTTTACACTTCAAAGATTATCTCAAAGTTTTAATAAAACACACTTAAAACCACAACTAGATCACATGTATGTCCTAATTAAACCTATCAATAAACAGAAGCAAGAAGAAAGGAAATTCCAAGTGAATTAGAAAACCTAAGTCTCGTCTTTACTATCCAAAAGCAAGGAAAAATAATAAAGCAATTTTCATATTCAATAAGGAATCAGACTAGAATATTAAAAGACCATAATTCAAGGATGAAATTTGGAAAAGGGTTCAAACAATTAACAAGAACACAATTCAAACAAAATATGAGACAGATGTTGGTTGCAGTTCTCGTAATTTAGTCTTTGTGTCAAATCTTTAAACCAAATTTAATCCAATCAATTGGCACCAATATTCCAATATCCAGCAACCAATATTGAATAAACAGCAAGTTCAACTATCACAATTGAGTTTTTTCCAAATCCGAACAAACTTAAATTTGCAATTCTCAAAACCGGCCTTTTTGAATTTTTTTTTTTAACTTCGGCTTTTTTTTTCTTTATCACAAACTGAAAAATATCACACAACTTCTTGTAGCACAATCACCACAAAAATGCAACTCCAATGCCTAACAATTTCTCAAATTCGACTTACAACTTCCAAACAAAACAAATTGAAAAAATTTAGGGTTTTGTAATATGTTTTCCAAAATTCCTTTTTCTTTTTCTTTTTTGAATATATAAGTGAAAATAATTACAATTAAAAACATCAAACGAAAATCAACAATGTACCAAATTAGTAAGAACTAACATGCGAAACCAACCAACAAACTAGAAAGCAAACAAAAATTCGACTAAATAAAAAGAAACCCTAGTTAGGCTATTTTTTAATATTTTTTTTTTTAATATGCAGCACATGTATGGGTAGAAACAATCTTAACCTAATGTTAAAATTGTAGAATAACACAAAAATAAAACAAATCAAATATGATAGATCAAACTTAAATAGAATTCGGCTTCGATACCAAATGATACAAACCTGGATCGACTTGCTCATAAATCCGTATTATATTAGTCCGGATAAAAATTAAGTTTAGATTCTAATGACCACCTTGATCCCTAATCATCCTGTGATTAGAAAGTTTGGTGTATCTCGAATATGCCACAAGAGGTTATGGATTTTCTTATTGATAAGTGAAACTAAAACACTCGCTCTCTATTCAGTGTTTTAGGTATTCTAAGAAAACAAAGAGAAATCTTTTTCATTGTAATTTTTCTAAATGAATAATGTAATGTCATTGTTTGACAAATAAGCCTTTAAATAGGCTAAAGTGACAAAATCAAAACCCTAAAACAATAGGTAAAAACTGGCCAATAAAACTAAACAAAAGATGTGGACGAATGTTATATGTCTTTCCTAATCTAATTTGTATTAATTGATTCCTTAACTTTTAAAAAGGAATTAATTAATTTACGATCACAAATATTAAAATTCAGCATTCCTAAATAAATTTTCCAGCAAATAATTAAATAAAAACAAAAAATAAAAGACTATTTCCTAAAACAAAAGTCAAATTTCATATTTGGAAAATAGTTGATTAATTTTCCAAATAAGTTGTACTTGTCCAATCTCTAGCTAATTTAGGCTGCAAATCTGATTCAACATGCCATGTAAGATGCCTAGTAGGATTAGAATTGGTTCCCACAAGTTGCCATTGATTGAAATTATCAAAGCTTGGTTGAAATGCAAGTAAGCTCCTTTCCAACACCAAACTAGCTAAATCCGGTCAATGTAGAAGCTTGGACGCTAATGACATACTTGGGGCCCTTGCTTCTACCCGGGCATGATTTCATGGCCTCTTGATGATCTCAAACAAACTCACCCTTTACTACCAGGAGTCCTCAAATGCACTAAACAGTTTCCTGGGTCCATTTCTACCTTCACAACTTGGATGCTAGGCACGGGCTTAGCATCTTCTGATATTAATACGCCCTTTTAATATTTAATTACATTTTGTATGAAGCTATCAAGATTGTCCTTAAACCTCTTAGCATGAGCCCTAGTAATTGGCTCGGTCTTCAATTACACATGATCAGTACCCCAATGAGTAGTTGATTGTATTGGTACGGGCTGGTTCTCATCACTAGTGAACCCAGTACAACTGATGATCAAAAATGGAAAAAAAATCAATGATATGCACTCGCTGATGGTGACAAAGGTGAAAGAAAGTAGAGACCTAGAAACGCAGCTAACCTAACCATTCAACTCTTCTTATTTTACTTCATATTGCTAATTAATATATTTAATATAGATATATATATATACACATATAAATAAAACATAAAAGTAAATAAAATTTCAAAAATTAAGAGAATAGGCGATGCTTTTGATGTTAAAAGCATTGACTAGCTCTTTTAAATTAAGAAATATTATTTTACTTCATTTTCTAACTAATATATTTAATATTTATAGACATAAAATAAAAAATAAAATTAATTAAAATAAAAAATAAAATTAATTAAAATAAAAAATAAAATTAACTTAACAGTGAAACTTTTAATGTAGAAAGTGATGCCTGATTGTATTCAATTTTAAAATAAATAAATTCATCAAACATTTTATTAATTTAAAAAATTATTAATTTAAAATTGAACACAAATAAATTAAATGCATTGATTAATTTTTTTTGCTTCCAATTGCTAATTAATTTATCTAATATTTATATCCACATGAATAAAACATAAATTAAATACAATTTTAAAAATCAAGATAATAGGCAATGTTTTCTATGCTAAAAGCGTCACCTAATGCTTTTAAATTATAAAATATTTAATTATATCAAACTCTTACTAATTTAAAATTGAAGCACAAATAAATTAATTTTTTTGCATGATATTACTAATAATATACATATGAATAAAATAAAAAATTAAATAGAATCCAAATATTAAGATAATAAGCGATGTTTTTTATGTTAAAAGTATCGGCTAATCCTTTTAAATTATAAAATAATTGATTTTGTTAAAAATTTTATTAATTTTAAAAATGATTAACTTAAAATCGAAATACAAATAAATTAAATAAATAGATTAATTATTTTGTTTCATGTGGCTATTTAATGTACTTAATATTTATATACAAAATATTAAAATAGAAAATTAATTAAAATACCAAAAGTTAACACAACAGATTACGCTTTTGATGCTAAAAGCGTCGCCTGATGCATTTTAATTTTAAAATAATTAAATTTATTAAACTTTTAATTAATTTAAAAAATCATTAATTAAAACTTGAAAATCGAATTAATTGAAAACGTAAATTACTTATTTTGCTTCATATTGTTAATTAATATATTTAATATATGTATATGAGAATAAAATATAATATTAAATAAAATTTAAAAACTTAAGAGAATAGGCGATGCTTTTAATGTTAAAAGCATCGCCTAGCGCTCCTAAATTATAGAATAATTAATTTTGCCAAAATTTTATTACTTTAAAAATTAATTAATTAAAAAATAAAGCACAAAAAAATTAAAAAAATGTATTCATTATTTTGATTTATATTGTTAATTAATATATTTAATATTTATATAGATAAAATAAAAAATAAAATTAATTAAAATATAAAAAATTAACTTAACATTGACACTTTTGATGCCTGATTTTTTTCGATGTTAAAATAACTAAATTTGTTAAATATTTTATTAATTTAAAAAATCATTAATTTAAAATTTAAACACAAATAAATTAAATGCATAGATTAATTTTTTTACTTGAAATTGCTAAGTAATATATTTAATATTTAAACTGATATGAATAAAACATAAAATTAAATACAATTCCAAAAATTAAGACAATAGGCAATGTTTTTTATGCTAACAGCTATGTCTAATGCTTTTAAATTATATATTTAATTTTATCAAACTCTTCTTAATTTAAACTTGAAGTACTGCTAAATTACATGTATAGATTAATTAATTTGATTGATATTACTAATTAATATATTGAATATTTTTCTATGTATGAATAAAACAAAAAATTAAATAAAATTCCAAAAATTAATACAATAGGCGACATTTATGATTGTTTTCAATTTTAAAATAGTTAAATTTATCAAACATTTTATTAATTTAAAAAATTATTAATTTAAAATTGAACACAAATAAATTAAATGCATAGATGAATTATTTTGCATCATATTGCTAAATAATATATTTAATATTTATATGCATATGAATGAAACTTAAAATTAAATAAAATTCCAAGAATTAAGAAAACTGACAATTCTTTTGATGTTAAAAATGTTGCTTAATGATTTTAAATTATAAAATATTTAATTTTGTTAAACTCTTATTAATTTTTAAAATAATTAATTTAAAAATGAAGCACAAACAAATTGGATGAATAGATTAATTGTTTCGCTTCATAGTATTTATTAATATATTTAATATTACATATATATAAATAATATAAAAAATTAAATAGAATTCTAAAAATAGTAACGTTTTTAATGTTAAAGACGTCGACTGATCTTTTTAAATTATAAAATAATTAATTTTGTGAAATTTTTTATTAATTTAGAAAATAATTCATTTAAAATCAAAATACAAATAAATTAAGTGAATAGATTAATTATTTTGCTTTATATTGCTATTTAATATACTTAATATTTTTATACATACTATTAAAACAAAAACTTAATTAAAATACCAAAAGTTAACACAACAAATTACAATTTTGATGCTAAAAGCGTGGTTGATCTCTTTCAATTCTGAAATAATTAAATTTATTAAGCTTTTTATTAGTTTAAAAAATCATTAATTAATTGAAAGTATAGATTAATTATTTTGCTGAATATTGTTAATTAATATATTTAATGTATATATATACATATAAATAAAACAGAAAATTAAATAAAATTTCAAAAATTAAGAAAATTAAGAAAATAGGGCTTTTGATGTTAAAGCATCGCCTAGCGTTCTTATATTATAAAATAATTAGTTTGTCCAAAATTTTATTAGTTTAAAAAATAATTAATTTAAAAATTAAACATAAAAAATAAATTAGTTATTTTGTTTCATATTACTAGTTAATATGTTTAATATTTATACATATAAAATAAAAAAATTAATTAAAATACAAAAAATTAACTCAACAAGTGGCAATTTTGATGCTACAAGCGATGCCTAATTGTTTTCAATTTTATAATACTTAAATTTATTAAACTTTTTATTAATTTTAAAATATCATTAATTTAAAATTGAAAAAAAAAAATAAATACATAGATTAAGTATTTTGATTTATATTGCTAATTAATATATTTAATATTTATATGCATATGAATAAAAATTAAAATTAATTAAAATTTCAAGAATTAAGACAATAGACAATGCTTTTGATGTTAAAAACTTAATCTAACTTTTTAATTATAAAATATCTAATTTTGTAAAGCTCTTATTAATGTAAAAAAATATTTTATTTAAAATTGAAAAAAAAAAATTACACGAATAAATTAATTATTTTGCTCCATATTGCTAATTAATATATTTAATATTTATATGCATATGAATAAAACTTAAAATTAAGTAAAATTCAAAGAATTAAGTCAATAGGCAATGTCTTTGATGTTAAAAGTGTTGCCTAATCTTTTTAAATTATAAAATAATTAATCTTGTCAAATTCATTAATTTCAAAAATAATTAATTTAAAGCTGAAATACAAATAAATTAATTGAATAGATCAATTATTTTGTTTCATGTTGCTCTTTAATACACTTAATATTTATATACATAATATTAAAGCATAAAATTAATTAACATACTAAAAGTTAACACAACAAGTTATGCTTTTGATGCTAAAAGTATCATTTCGTGCTTTTAAACTTTAAAATAATTAAATTTATTAAACTTTTTTCTTAATTTAAAATTGAAACACAAATTAACTGAAAGACATAGATTAATTATTTTTTCTTCATATAGTTAATTAATATTTTAATATATTTATATATATACATATGAAATTGAAACACAAATAAATTTGATGTATAAATTAATTATTTTGCTTGATATTGATAATTAATATATTTAATATACTTATACATATGAATAAAATATAAAATTATATAAAATTCCAAGATTTAAGGGAATAGGCAATACTTTTGCTGTTAAAAGCATCATCTAATAGTTATAAATTATAAAATATTTAATTTTGTCAAGCTCTCATTAATTCAAAAAATGTTTTATTGAAAATTGAAAAACAAATAAATTACACAAATAGATTAATTGTTTAACTTCATATTACTATATAATATATTTAACATTTATATACATATGAATAAGATATAATTAATTAAAATTTCAAAAATTAAGATAAGAGGCGATGCTTTTGATGTTAAAATTGTCGCCTAATCCTTTTAAATTATAAAATAATTAATCTTGTCAAAATTTTATTATTTTAAAAAAGAATTAATTTAAAATTATAACAAGCTTCAAATTGCTATTTAATATGCTTAATCTTTATATACATAATATTAAAACATGAAATTAATTAAAATACTAAAACTTAATAGAATGGGCTATGCTTTTGAAATAGTTAAATTTATGAAACTTTATATTAATTTAAAAAATCATTAATTTAAAATTTAAACACAAATAAATTAAATGCATATATTAATTATTTTTCTTCTTATTGCTAATTAATTTATTTAATATTTATATGCATATGAATAAAACATAAAATTAAATAACATTTCAAAAATTAAGATAATAGGCAATGTATTTGATGTTAAAAGCGTCACTTAATGCTTTTCAATTAAGGAATCAAACTTCTCAAACTTTATTTTAATTAAAAAAATTATTAATTTAAAATTAAAAGACAAATAAATTACATGCATAAATTATTTATTTTTCTATGAGTAAATAATTTAAGGCATTAAAATGCAAAAATATATATTGATCTACATCTATGTCATGTGTGTACCATTGTGTGGCAATGTTAAAAATTTTACTAACGATAAAAATATCAATGGCTCAAAATATAGAAATATCTATAAAAATGATCAAATATCATGAAAAATTCATAAAACAAAATTAATAGAAATTGACAGAAATTTATTTAAAAAATAAAAACTTTATTGAAAATTTACATTTAGCTTATTTAATTATCAAATTGACTATTAAAATTATACAAATATTGAATGGATATTATATTACTTTTAATTAATTAATTAATAATAAGCGTTAATAGTTAAAAATATACTATTATTAATAAAGAAATGCAAAAGTACATATTTAATAAATTTATTTATTAATTAAGATATAAAAAATAATTATTACAATCACATTTTATTTTATAAATGTCATTTCAATAATATAAATAAATTCTGAGTGGTTGAGAATTATTTCTATCGTCTTTATTCTTATTTTAAAATGTAAAATGTATGAAGTAATAATTAAAAGATGTAATTTCCTGATAATTTTGCATATAGTTATTAATATACCATCGATATAAATATTTGAGTGTTAAGTTTACATGTATCAAACACCATCAATACCAAAATTTTGAACATTGATTTACAGAAAACATATTTCCTGCATATCTTTCAATTTTTGTCTATGTAATAATTTTTATCTACTTTGTAATATTTATGTACTATGAAATATTTATACAAATATTAAAATTATTATTGTAAAAATAATAATAATAAATAGGAAAACTTGTAACTTGTAATACTAATTTTCCTTAAGAATATGATAGGTAGAATTGTCTAATGTAATTTTTGGATATTGTTTGTTAAATTTGATGTTTTTTAATTTTTATTTGCCTAATTATTAGAAGACAATTAAAAGTTAAAAAAGAACTATCAGTAATAAATTTCTCTGGAAATTTATGAAAATTTCAAGGAAATTTTGAAAATATCTTTGGAAATTATGGATTTTTTGCCAAATTATGAAAGATTTGATATGGATATTACGATAAAAGTTCCTATGAAAATTATGAAGAAATATCATAAATTTCGGTGGATATTGTGGAAATTATATTTATTTTTACTTGGAAGCTAAATTTTCTTTCAATGCTCTTAAAAAATTGAAATTTCACAGAAAGTTCAAGAAAAATTTCAATATTTTAAACTATGTGTATGGTAGGTGTGCAAATTTTGCTGAAATGAATTAATTACCCAACCTAGTGACTGGGCCGAATCCAAAGTTTTTATTTGTGAGCATATACATTAAGCTATTTTCTTGGTACATACTTAAAAATATAGTAACTAAGCTAGTACAACTAAGGCATGGCCACTCGCGGTCTGTTCACATCTGGCTGAATTTTCAATGGCACTAGACAACTTATAATGTATAATGGGCAACACCATGATTGCTCTGATGGCACTGAAGATGTGCCATACCCACCAAATGTTAGCACTGGAAAGTAGTGTTCATTTCTTCATCTCAGCATTAATTAATCATTTGCTCATTCATCAAGCAGCTTCATCTATGATGGCATGAATGATAATAGAAGACCGATTCAATGGGTGTGGCATGCAACAATACAATCAATGTCCCAAAAACTCGAATAACTATATAACTAAGCTAGCTAGCTAGTATATATTATATTTAAGTTAATATTGTATTGGTTTACTTCTTTGTCTGTCTGTCTATATATATATATAATCATGCATGCATGCAATTAGCATTTAGATTTATGGTCACATGATAATATGAATATATGCTATTAGTTTTATGGTCTTTCAAATGAAATATTATTAAATTGTATTATCTTCAGTTTGAGAAATATTTAGAGAACCCATTTTTCTTACGTATGTTACCAGGGGCAGAACATTGCGGGCAAATATTTAAAAAAAAAAATTACAATAAAAAATTGTAATATACAATATTTGATCATAATGAAAAATCAAAATAAAAGCCCTATATTTTAAATTTAACAAAACCATATAAAAAAAAATACATGTCATAAATTATTTAAAATATTTTTCGAATTTTTCTTTTCAATTTTATAAATAACTTATCATTTTTTTTTTATAGATTATTTTTATTTTATTTTTTTGTTGAATAACAAAGATGCATAATTCATAGTTGCTGAATCGTGGTAAGTATATACATAATTGATATTTTAGTAAGAGATATATTATTTTAGTATATTTTTATTCACAATATGTATATTTGTATTTAAAAATAATATAAAATATTATATGAGATTGAATTAGTTAATAAACTACTTATATCTATAACTTAGAAGTTCTAAATTTAAAATAGTGAACTAAGAAGAAATATTATTTTAAATTGTTAAAAAAAACACAGTGTAAGACCGAAGAAAATTTCAACATAATTTCTAGGACACCTCATATGCATGCACTCTATTGCTCCTCTGGCACTCTATAATTTAATGCCATGTGTATTAATTTTTTTCCATGTTGTTGATGTCTTGCATTGTGACGTTACATACCAATTGGAAACTAAGTTGCTCATGGTAAACATAAAAGAAGTACTAAAGAGTTTGCAGTCCTTTATAGCAAACAAAAATTTTTCAATTTAATTAATCTTAGTATAATATTTTGTTAGCTAATTTCTCGATGTAACTATCTCAAAAACTTATATTGAGTAATTAAATTAATTAATCATGCAATCGTCAATTGAAAAAATAATGTATCTAATTTTAGATATGAAAAAATATATATATATATATATCTTTTGTATGTTTTTTCTTTGTTAACAAAGATGTATAGATTATTATTATTATTTTTTTGTTGAATAATAGAGATGCATAATTTTTAATTCTTGAACCGCGGTATGTATGTAATTGATATGTCATTAAATAAAAAAAATACTATTTTATTATATTTTTATTCATAATATATATATTTATTTATATATATTTTTATTTAAAATAGTATAAAATGTTAAACAAAACTGATTCGATAAATCATTTATATTTATAATTTTAAAATCATAAATTTGAAATATGAGAATGAAGGAGAAAATATTATAAATAGTTAGAAGGAACACAATGTGAGATGGGAGAAAATTATAATATATTTTCTTGGACACTACTCACCACATCTCATGTGTATGCACTCCAATGCTCCTCTGGTACTCCATAATTTTAACATATTGTTTTGGATGCTACTCACGACACCTCACATACATGTACGCCACAGCTTTTCAAACACTAATTTTAACATAATTTTAAAATAAGTTTTCAATTTAATTAATTTTAGTATCATATTTTATTAGCTAGTTTGTCGATGCAACCATCTCGAAAACTTACACAAAGTAATTAAATTGTTTTACCATGCAACCATCACCTCAAAAAAAATTGCATCTAATTTTAGATATAAAAAAAAAATCCAAAATGAAATATATCTTCTGTACATTTTTTATAGTTGGTTCTTTGTTAAGAAAGGTGTATAGATCATTTTCTTTTTGTTGAATAATAAATATGTATAATTTATAGTTCCTAAAACAACGTATGTATGTATATAATTGATAGGGAAAATTGAAACAAAATAGCTAATTAAACAATAACTTTGGTTTACTAGAGACATCAAAAAATTGTTTTAGCTCGATGGAAACAAAATCCTTTTCCCAAGGATTCTTTCAAATAGAAGTAGAGAACAAAGTAACTAGAAAGATTGTTATAAGGATAATCTAGAAAGCGGGCCATTCTGAATGCATTCATACCAAAAAGCGGACACAGATGTTAAGGGTCGAATTTTTTGTTAATTTCAATTGATATCTGGAGATTTATTTATCTTCCATGAAGGAGCCTAATGAAACCAAAGTTTCATGTTCAATTTTGAATTAGAGACATTAACAATGATGAATCAATGTTGATTATAACCTTTAGCCTTCAAAGCTAACGATGCGGGTTCGATTCCGGCTGCCTGCTTGTGCTTACTTTCTCTAATCTCTATTCAATGTTTTTCAATATTTCTTTTTTATAGTCGAAACCTATAAATCTATATGTCTAATAGATATTTATATCTAATATGTATTTATATATTTTGATATGCATTAAAATATCAAATTTCTAATAAATATGTTTTATAGAAATATAAACAAAATGAATATAATTAATGTAGTGCATAGTTGAATAGGTAATTCCCAGAATTCTTTCACATATTCGTTTCGTCCGAATAATAAATGTGAAAAGAAAATAAATATAAAAAAATTGGAATGCAAAGTGTTCATTGTCTAATGGATAGGACAGAGGTCTTCTAAATCTTTGGTATAGGTTCAAATCCTATTAAACGCAATTTATTTCCATATATTTTTAGATTTCCATGCCAAGAAAGATCTTTTGAATAATTTGAATAAGAGGCGCTCTAATACACTTAGTACTTGTAATATAACTATAATCTAGCATATATATTATTTCCATATATTTAATATATATTGTATATTTAATGTATGTTAATATGTGTATATAATTATTATGTATTTAATATTAATATTATATTTAATATAGAAATGTAATATATTATTATTTCTATATTAGTATAGAAAATACTTATTACAAAAAAAATCTTTTATATTTTATAAATTTTTTATATTTTATTTTAAAATAATTTAAATAATTATACAATAGAAAAAGTATATAATTTATTTATTATTATTAAAATCAGTATTAATAATTCCCGGTGGTCTGTGATGTGATGCCTCCCTAGCCCGCACAACCGACAACCCACTGGGGTGCTGACTCGATACAGATGAAGACCGGGCCAATCACTAGGGCTCAAGTTATGAAGTTTAAGGATGTTATTGCTGCTTTTATCCAGAGAATAATGCATACTCAAAAGGGCTTGTCCATATCCGAAGAGCCAAGACCTATCCTAACCATACAAATGGTGGAAGCCGATACGGACCTGGGTAGCAGTTTTGGTGCAAATATGGACAACGGATAGCATGAAATGGTTCCAACTCTTTATGGAATCAATGCATATGTCTAAGAGGATATGGAATCAAGTCAAGGCAGCTTCAAAGGCATTCAAAAAGGGGCTGTACGGACAGCTTCAAATTTGGCCTATTTTTTACTGTATTTTGTGCTTGCTTTACTGTATTTTGTTAAGTTGGTTTTTTCTTCCTCGTCCAAGCATGGGCAATGTGTGGGACAGCATATTAAGCATATTTGGCATCCTAAAAAGCATATTTAAGCTGATTTGGAGCTCAATTTGGTCAAAGATTGGTCAAAGTCAACTTAGTCAAAAAGCTAGTGTTATAGTTTCCTAATTTGATTCTGCTTTTTGTTTTAGGAAATTACCATTACTTTTTAGTTTTTATTTATTTATTTTCTGGAAAAATAAGTTTAGGAAAGTTATTATTTTATTATTTTCATTGTAAATTATTAATTCTTAATTCAAAATAAATGAATTAATTAATCTAAATTAGATTAGGAAAGGAGTGAGAATTTCGGCCACCATAGGAAACTACTTTGTATGGCCGATTTTCCCTTTGGTTTTGTTGGTTTTTTTTGTGGCTTTATAGCCTATTTAAAGGCTTATTTCTCAATAAGAAGGAAGCTTGAATTTGATACAAAAAATTATTTGTAAGATTGAATTCTCTTTGTTCATTTGAACACCTAAGACACCATTAGTGAATGAGTGTTTTAGTTTGACTTATCAATAGGCCTTCCATCACCTATTGTGGCGTCTTCATTATATACCAAGGTTTTCTAATCACAGGTTGGCTAGGGGTCAAGGTGACCATTAGAACTTGAACATAATTAGATCCGGGCTAATATAATACGGGTTTAGGAGCAGGTCATCCTAGGTTCGTATCATTAGATGTCCGATGTATGGGTGTCTAATGTAAAATGTCCGATGTATCAGCGTACACCACTTGGATGCTTAAAACATGTCTTTTATCTTCAGGTATGGACAAGCCCTTTTCAGAATGAATTACTTCTTGGATAAAGGCAGCAATGTTGTCTTCATCTGCATCGGATCAGTACCCCAGTGAGTTGTCGGTTGTGCGAGCTCAGGTGGATTCGTATCATTCCCCTCCTCTTGAAAAGGATTTTCCCTCAAATCAAAGTCATCACCTGCACCGAAAGGAGACATAAGCAACATTGGATGTAGCACCAATATTACACCACCTGGCAAATCAAGTTTGTAAGCATTGTAATTTATCCGCTCCAAAACTTGGAAAGGTTCATCTTCTCTTGGCACCAATTTTGATTTTTGCTATTCTGGAAACCTTTCCTTTCTTAGGTGCAACCAAACACAACTTGTTTTCAACCATGATTAGCATTTCTTGCATATTTCTCGGTCCTCCTCTCAATATTTGCCTTAGTTTTTTCATGAATCTGCTTAACAAAATCAGCTTTTTATTTCCCATCTAGATTAGCACGTTCACTTAAAGGTAAATGTGTTAGATCTAATGGAATCAAATGATTAAAACATAAACAATTTCAAAAGGAGTAAATTTTGCTGCTGAATGCAAAGACCTATTATAAACAAATTCAACATGTGGTAAACAATCCTCCCCCCTTCTCAAATTTACTAATTAATGCTCTCAACAATGGAGACAAAGTTCTATTCACTACTTCGGTTTGTCCATCAGTTTGTAGATGACAAGTAGTTGAAAATAAAAGCATAGTACCTAACTTAGCCCACAAAATTTTCCAACAGTAACTTAAGAACTTAGCATCCCTATCCAAAACAATAGTCCTAGGCATTCCATGTAACCTCACAATTTGTTTGAAAAATAAATTAGCTACATTAGATGCATCATCAGTTTTATTACATGCAATAAAATGTGTAGTCTTAGAAAATCTGTTTACAATAACAAAAATTGAATCCTTACCTATCCTTGACCTAGGCAAACCAAGAATAAAATCCATAGACAAATCTACCCAAGGATGTGAAGGAATCAGCAAAGGTTGGTACAATCCGTGCGGCTTCAATGTGGACTTAGTCTTTCGCCATTTCAAACACCTTTCACATATTTTCTCAACATCTCTCTTCATGTCGGCCAATAAAAATGTTCTTACAATAAGGATAAAGTTTTAAAAACACCAAAATGTCCCATTAAACCACCCCCATGACCTTCCCGAACTAATAACTCCCTAATGCTACATAGGCACAAAAAGTTTGTTTTCCTTAAATAAATATCCCTCAAATATGTAATATTTATTAAATCCATGTCTGTAACAGGTTCTAAATATTTCTCCAAAGTCACTATCATGCTCATAAATTTCCTTTAATTGTTCAAAATCCAGCAATCTAGCATCTAAGGTAGAAAAGAGAACATACCTTCGGGATAATGCATCGACAACCACATTTTCCTTACCTTTCTTGTAGCAGATCACATATGGAAAAGTTTCAATAAATTCAGTCCACTTGGCATACCTTCAGTTGAGCGTCCTTGGCCTTTAATGTGCTTCAAAGATTCATGATCCATATGAGTCATGAATTCTATTGGCATGAGATAATGCTGCCATGTTTCTAAAGTCTTCACCAAATCATACATCTCCTTGTCTTATGTCAGGTAGTTTAATGTAGCTCCATTTAATTTCTCACTAAAATAGGCTATAGGCCTTCCTTCTTGCATTAATATAACTCCAATACCTACACCCGAAGCATCACATTCAATTTCAAAAGTCTTAGAAAAATTTGGCAAAACTAATAAAGGTGCATTACATAATTTTTGTTTCAACAAATTAAAAGATTTTTCTTGTACTTCCCCCCATTTAAAGCCAACATTCTTCTTTACAACTTCATTCAAAAGTGCTGCGATGGTGCTAAACTCCTTGACAAATCTCTGATAAAAACTTGCCAAACCATGAAAGCTCCTCACTTAGGTGATAGATGTTGGTGTTGGCCACTCCTTGATTGTTTGAACTTTAGATTGGTCAACTTTAATTCCTGCAGCATTTACTACAAATCCTAGGAAAACAAGCTCATCTTTGCAAAAGTCACACTTTTTCATGTTAGCAAACAACCTTTCTCTCCTAGGAACATTTAAAACTTGCCTACGATGGTCTACATGTTCATCTAAGTTTCGGCTATACACTAAAATGTCATCAAAGTACACAACCACAAATTTGCCAATAAATGGACGCATAATGTGATTCACAAGCCTCATAAATGTACTAGGTGCATTAGTTAAACCAAAAGGCATGACTAACCATTCATACATCCCATATTTAGTTTTAAATACGGTTTTCCATTCATCACCTTCTTTCATCCTAATTTGATGGTATCCACTCCTAAGATCAATTTTAGTGAATAAGCACGCACCATGCAATTCATCAAGCATATCATCTAATCTAGGAATTGAATGTCTATATTTGATGGTGATATTATTTATAGCCGTACAATCGATGCACATTCTCCAAGAACCATCTTTTTTAGGTACTAATAAAATAGGAACAGCACATGGACTTATACTCTCACGAATATAGCCTTTCTCAAGTAACTCACTTACCTGTTTTTGTAGCTCATTTATTTCTATATGCAAGTCTATATAAAATAATTCTCATGAACAAAGAGAATTCAGTCTCAAAATAATTTTCTATATAAAATTCAAGCTTGATTTCTCATTGAAAATAAGCCTTTAAATAGGCTTTGAATGAACAAAATAAAACCCTAAAAGGATTAGGAAATTTCAGCCAACATAGAATCCAATTAGGAAATTGCCTAATTTCACATCCTTTCCTAATGTAATTTGGATTAATTAATTCCCTTATTTTGAAGTAGCAATTAATTAATTTGCAATGAAAATAATAAAATAATAACTTTCCTAACTTATTTTCCAGCAAATAAATAAATAAAAACCCAAAAAGTCAAACGCAAATTCGAAAATGAGTTGACTAGTTTGACAACTGAGCTGACTTATGTTTGATGTCCGAGCTAACTTATGTCTGTCTGATGTCCGAGCTAACTTATGTCTGATGTTCGATGTTTGAAATCTTAGGTCAGATATCCGATGTATGGGTGTCCGATATAAAATGTCTGATGTATGGGTGTCCGATGTACCAGCCTCCACCACTTGGATGCTTAAAACATGTCTTTTATTTTCAGGTATGGACAAGCCCTTTTGAGAATGAATTACTTCCTAGATAAAGGCAGTAAGGTTGTCCTTAAACCTCTTAGCTTGAGCCCTAGTGATTGGCCTAGTCTTCATCCATATCAGGTCAGTACCTTAGCGAGTTGTCGATTGTACGAGCTCGAGCGGATTCGCATCCCACTCCTTTTCCAAAATAAGTCAATACACCAAAGTCTACACTTAGATTTTTTGGATTTGTTGCTAAAATATCGGTATTAAACCCAAAACTCACAGTGAATGGCCAATAACCCAAGGAAAGGATAGAATCAGTTACATTTTTCATATGATCTCCACTTTCTTATTCTTATAGATAAACTAATTATCTATATTTTTTTATTCTATAATTTTTCTAAATTAAATAGGAATAAGGTAAAAGTTTAAACAAAGGGATTCGCAAATACAAGTGCTAATGCAACAACCAGTCCACAAATTGTTAAAGCTTCCATAAAAGCCAAGCTAAGCAATAAAGTACATCATATTTTTTGTTCTGCTTCTGGCTGTCTAGCGATCCCCTGCACAGCTTGGCCCACGGTAGTACCTTGCCCAACCCTAGGTCCAATAGAAGCAAGCCCAACAGCCAATCCAGCAACAATAACAGAAGCGGCATAAATCAATGGATTATGGCGGATTATGGCTTACTTATTCTATCGCTAAGATTTATCCATTCAAAGTCACTAAAAACCATGAATTGAAATAATAATATTCTTGAAGCAATAGAACTGCTTCAATATTTTCCTATACATGTAATTTTTAATTTGTACGACTTTTGTTCGGCCAGTTCTTTCTTTTATATTTTTTTTTTCAGCTCCATTCTTTGAATTCTTTGCTCTTTTTTGAGATTTAAATTCATTCAATGTTCAAAAAAAATTACAGTCAAAATGGAAGTACTTATATTGGAATCCTTATCTAAATAGTGGAATCCTTATCGAAATCCATAACATAATAGTAGGGCAAATTAAATATATCTTTAATTCATATACCTAGTTAATATTGAATATCACATATACATGTCTTTCCCCCATAACATAAACCAACTATTCGTATCTTAGATTCAGTCAGATTCTAGCATCACTTTTTGAAACATACATCAGAATTGTCTTATAACAATTAGATTACATACATCTAGTTCAACCCCCGATACTCCTCTAATCAACCCCATTTTATTTATCATTATCCCCCATGAGTACAATCAATTTAACTGAAAAATTCGTTAGTCATAATCATTGCATAGAAATATTAGGATTGAGTTTATCGAAGTTCATGTAATTTATTATTTATTAATTTTTTTGGGTCAATCGGTGAATTGAATGAACAAAACAATATCAATAGAAAGGGAGTATTCATTGTCAAGTGGTATAAATCGACCAGAAAAGAATTTGAGGAAAAAGATCTTTTAGATCTCTTTCCTTTTTTTTTTTTTTTTCTTTTACAATTCCTTAACTTAATATTGTAACATTCTTTTTACTATTACTCTAGATCGTATATACTTTGTTCTTATTTCGATCTTATTTGTATATTTTTCTTCCTTAAGTTAAGTGGATTACTTTGAGACATATAGACATGCCGTCAGGCTAAGCTAAAAAAAGACTATGTCGAAAACTAATCAATGATGACCTTCCATGGATTCGCCTATATAAGCTGCAACTAAGGTTGCAAAAATAAGAGCTTGAATGCCACTTGTAAATAATCCAAGGAACATGACAGGTACAGGAGCCACTAAAGGCACTAAAGAAACAAGAACAACAACTATTAATTCATCGACTAATATATTTTCGAAAATTCAAAAACTAAGCGATAAGGATTTTGTGAAATCTTCTAAAATGTTAATGGGCAAAAGGATTAGGGTTGGTTGACTGTATTTACCGAAATAACCTAATCCCTTTTTTGAAAGGCCCCCATATAAATATGCTATTGACGTGAGTAAAGCTAAAGCAACAATAGTGTTTATATCATTTGTGGCCATGGCTAACTCCCCATGAGGTAACTGTATGATTTTCCAGGATAAAAAAGCCCCTGACAAATTCGAAAAGAAAAAGAAATAAAAACATAGTTCCAATAAATAGAACCCGGGGACCATATTCTTCTCCAATCCGCTTTTTGCTCACATCCTGAATGAATTCAAGGACATATTCAAAGAAATTTTGACTATCAATCGGAATGGTTTGTGGATTATGAACAGCTATAATGGCTGAACCTAATAAGATAGCAAGTACGACCCAAGAAGTAGTAAGTACTAGGCCATGGACTTGAAAACTTCCTATTTGCCAATAGAAATGTTGGCCTACTTCCACATCGAATAGATCGTATAACTCTTTTAGTGTGTTGATGGAACATAATAAAACACTCATATTAACCTTTGAAAGAAGTAGAACTTTAAAAGGAATTATTTTGATTCAACCATCTCATTTTTTATTTGCATACTTGCATTGGATATTTTGAACACCTACTAATCGCATAATATCCTCGATTATTTTTAACTCTTTTGTACAAGTCAGAAATAGTAACCGATTCAATAAATCTATTCTATGGAGTTCCAAAAATAATTTACTTATCTTATTATTAATCAAGAATTTCGTATATAGCTAGAACGACCCTCACAAATAGCAAATACTAATTTGTTAAGAATTAATCGAATTGAAGCTATAGCGTCATTATTTGTCAGAATTGAAATATCTGCTAGATCTGGGTCACAATTTGTATTGTTGGAATGCCCAAAGTCATACATTCGCGAAAAGTTATAGATTCTTCTTGCTGATCAACAATTATTACAATATCGGATAATCCAGTCATATATTTAATCTCTTCGAGATATGTTTGCAAGTGAGATAATTGTCTCTTCAACATAGCCGCATCCCTTTTTAGAAGACGATTGAGTCTCCCTATCTTTTGTTCCATTCTCAAGTCCCTGAATTTGTGAAGTCTCGTTTCTGTAGTATACCAATTCGTTAACATACCATCAAGCCATTTTTTATGAACATAATGACACCGAGCCTTTATTGCAGCCCGTGCTACTTAATCTAGTACTTTATTTTTGGTACCAATAATTAAGAATTGTTTTCCCCTACTTGCAGCATCAAAAACTAAATCACAAGCTTCTACCAAAAACCAAGAAGTTATGGTAAGATTTATAATATGAATACCTTTACACCTTGCAGAAATATAAGGTGCCATTCGAGGATTCCATTTCCTTGTACCATGACCAAAATGAACTCCTGCTCCCATCATCTCTTCCAAATTGATGTTCCAATATCTTCTTGTCATTTCTCCCCACACTTCTTCTATTTTTTATTTTTTCGTTGAAAAAAAAAAGAGAAGTTAGAAATATATAATTGTTCCAACGGAACCTTCTCTTCTATCGAAGATTGGACATTGATACACGATCCAGACCATTCATTTCTTTCTATTCGATATTATCTTTATTTCTATTACCAAATTAAACGACCACAACACAAATAGAAAAAAGGATGAATTTTCTTTTAGGAACCATCAAATTCTAGAAATGATTGTTCTAATATATCATGTAAATTCTTTGAAATACAAAAATCAAATAATTCTCTGTGGTCCAACAAAATGTCATTCATTTCCCACTTGAATAAATTCTTCTTTTCCATTTCCAAAGGAATGTTGTGATGTTGCCTTGAACGATGCACTAATCTTTTGAATTCGGTCCCAAGGGTATCATCCCCGCTAGAAAAACATTCTCTTTCAAACCATTCAACCAATCGATACGACCACGTAGAGCAGCTTTGCTAAAACGCGAGCAGTTTCTTGAAAACTCACTTCGGATGTGAAACTATGAGAATTTAAAGACGCTTTCATTATTACTAATAATATGGCTCTGTAACACATCACTTCTTCTAAAGCACAACCTGTTCATTATGCTCTCAACAATCCAATTAGTTATCTCGGTGAAAAAACATTAGATATTCCATATTCTGAAATCAGCACTTTTGATGTTATTTGATAATAATTTCTATATGTCTATTATGGATCTGCACCCCCGGGATCAATAAACCTTTTTGATCTTATTAACCAAAGAGATATGACTTTGCACTATAGTTAGCTCAGCACCAATCAAGAATCCCCAAGGAATTCTAAGAACTCTTGTTATATGTTCGTTCCAGCTTTCAACCCTCTTTTCTAGGTTCATCGATATTGAATCAATCGAATGCACTTCTAACACTTGTTCCACCTTTGGAAGACCCTGTGTTATATTACCAGATCTTGATTTTTCATATATAAATGTAACTAATGTGTCTCCTAATGTGAATCCACCCGAGACTGTTCGACCGACAACCCGCTGAGGTGCTGACGCAATACAAATGAAGGTGGGACCGATCACTAGGGCCCAAGCCAAGAATTTCAAGGACAACCTTGCTGTCTTCATACAAGGAATAAGTCATAGTCAAGATGGGTTGGCCATATCTAAAGAACCAAGGCCTGTTTTACTCATACAAGCAATAGAAGCCGATACGGACCCGGGTAACGGTTTTGGTACATTTTTGGAGTTCGGGAAGCATGAAATGGTTCCAATGATTTATGGGTTCAATACATATGCCTAAGAGGTCATGGAATCAAGTTAAAAGCAGCCTCAAATGCAATCAAAAAGGGCTTGTACGGACAGCATCAACAATTTGAGCAAATTTGCTGTATTGCTTGCTGGCTTTACTGTATTTTACTGTATTAGCCTTTTCTTATTTTTCCAAGCATGGGCAACGTGTGGGACGTCATATTCAGCTTATTTGGCATCCTTTCCCCTTCTGTTGAAAAGGATTTGTCCTCAAATCGAAGTCATCACCTGCAGCAAAAGGAGATAAATCAGCAACATTAAAGGTGGCACTAACACTATACTCACCCGGTAGATCAAGTTTGTAGGAATTGTCGTTTATCCTCTCTGAACCGTGAAAAGGTCCATCACCCCTCGACATGAGTTTTGATTTCCTTTGTTCGAGAAATCTTTCTTTCCTTAAATGCAGCCACACCCAATCTCCAGGTTCAAACACCATTGATTTTCGGCCTTGATTAGCCACCCTTGCATATTGCTTGGTCCTCCTCTCAATGTTTGCGCGTGTCTTCTCATGAATCTGGTTTACAAAATCAGCTTTTTGTTTTCCATCTAGATTAGCACGCTCACTTAAAGGCAAAGGTGTTAAATCTAATGGAGTCAAAGGATTAAAACCATAAACAATTTCAAATGGAGTAAATTTAGTTGCGGAATGTAAAGACCTATTATATGCAAATTCAACATGTGGCAAACATTCTTCTTAAGTCCTTAAATTTCTACTAATTAATGCTCTCAACAATGTAGACAAGGTTCTATTTACTACTTCGGTTTGTCCATCAGTTTGTGGATGACAAGTAGTTGAAAATAAAAGTTTAGCACCTAATTTAGCCCACAATGCTTTCCAAAAATAGCTTAAGAACTTAGCATCCCTATCCGACACAATAGTTCTTGGCATTCCATGCAATCTCACAATTTCCTTGAAAAATAAATTAGCAATATTGGATGCATCATCAATTTTGTTACATGCAATAAAATGTGCCATCTTAGAAAACCTATCTACTACAACAAATATTGAATCCTTACCTGTCCTTGACCTAGGCAACCCAAGAATAAAATCCATAGACAAATCTACCCAAGGATAGGTAGGGATCGGCAAAGGCTTATACAATCCATGCGGTTTCAATGTTGATTTTGTTTTTCAACACTTTAAACATCTTTCACAAATTCTCTCAACATCTTTCCTCATGTTAGGCCAATAAAAATGTTCTTGCAGCAAGGATAAAGTTTTTAAAACACCAAAATGGACCATTAAACCACCCCCATGTCCTTCCCGAACCAATAATTCCCTAATACTACAATTAGGCACACAATGTTTGTTTTCCTTAAACAAATATCCCTCAAATATGTAAAATTTATCAAATCCATGTTTCAAACAGGTTCTAAAAATTTCTCCAAAGTCACTATCATGCTCATAAAGTTCTTTCACTTGTTTAAATCCAAGCAATCTAGCATTTAAGGTAGAAAAGAGCACATACCTTCGGGATAATGCATCAGCAACCACATTTTCCTTACCTTTTTTGTAGTGGATCACATATGGAAATGTTTCAATAAATTCAATCCACTTAGCATGCCTTCGGTTGAGCTATCCTTGACCCTTGATATGCTTCAAAGACTCATGATCTGTATGAATCACAAACTCCTTTGGCATGAGATAATGCAACCACGTCTCCAAAGCCCTCACCAAAGCATACATCTCCTTGTCATAAGTCGGGTAGTTTAGGGCAGCTCCACTTAATTTTTCACTAAAGTAGGCTATGGGTCTTCCTTCTTGCATTAAGACAGCTCCAATATCTACACCCGAAGCATCACACTCAATTTCAAAAGTCTTAGAAAAATTTGGCAAAACTAACAAAGGTGCATTACACAAATTTTCTTTCAACAAATTAAAAGATTTTTCTTGTACTTCCCCCCATTTGAAACCAACATTCTTCTTGACAACTTCATTCAATGGTGCTGCTATGGTACTAAAATCCTTGACAAATCTTCTGTAAAAGCTTGCCAAGCCATGAAAGCTCCTCACTTGGGTGATAGAAGTAGGAATCGGCCACTCTTGAATTGCTTTCACCTTAGCTTGGTCAACTTTGATTCCTGTAGCACTTATTACAAAACCTAGAAACACAAGCTCTTCTTTGCAAAATTCACATTTTTTAATGTTAGCAAACAATCTTTCCTTTCTAAGAACTTGCAAAACTTGCCAAAGTTGATCCACATGGTCATCCAAATTTCGGCTATATATTAGAATGTCATCAAAATAAACAACCACAAATTTTCTAATAAATGGATGCATTACATGATTCATAAGCCTCATGAAAGTACTAGGTGGATTGGATAATCCAAAAGCCATAACTAACCATTCATACAGTCCATATTTGGTTTTGAATGCGGTTTTCCATTCATCACCTTCTTTCATCCTAATTTGGTGATAACCACTCCTAACATCAATTTTTGTAAACATGCAAGCACCATGCAACTCATCAAGCATATCATCTAATCTAGGAATGGGATGTCTATATTTGATGGTAATGTTATTTATATCCTTACAATCAACACACATTCTCCAAGAACCATCCTTTTTAGGTACCAACAAAACAGGAACAGCACATGGACTTAAACTCTCACGAATGTATCCTTTATCAAGCAAATCACTTACCTGTTTTGGCAGCTCCTTTGTTTCTTCAGGATTGCTCCTATAAGCTGGTCTATTTGGTATGGCAGCCCCTGGAACAAAGTCAATTTGATGTTCTATCCCTCGAATAGGTGGTAGTCCACTTGGAATCTCATTTGGGAAGACATCTCCAAATTCCTTCAAAAGAGAAATCATTAAACTTGGCAATTCAAGTTCTTCAAAGTTAGTTTGATCATAAAAATAATATTCTTTGTAAAGCATGACCAGCAAAGGTTTCTTACACTCAATAACCTTATTAATATCCCCTAAACTCAAATAAAAATTGCTACTTAACCTTTCCTTTCTTTCTTTTTCTTTTTTTCCCTTGGATTGGTGCAAACCTTCGGATTCCTCTTCCTTCTCCAACCTCGCGGGTTTGCCACTTCCTTTTCCCTCTTTTTCGGTTTTCCCTTGATCTTTCCACTCAATATGAACCTTAGAAACCTTACCTTGGTCAGCAACCTCAATCTTACCTTCTTGAAAGGACGGTGAAGCCGTTGGTGCCATACTTGCTTTTTCCTTGAGCTTTTCGGCTTCTCTCCTTTGTTGCATTTGTAATTGGTCTTTGTAAACCTCTTTAGGAGATAATGGTTCCAGCTTGACCTTCTTCCCTTTAAACCTAAAAACAATACTATTTTCTCGACCAAGATGAGTAGCATCTTTATCAAATTGCCATGGTCTACCTAATAGTATATGTCCAGCAATCATGGGTACAATATCACATAAAACTACATCCTCATATCTACCTATATTAAATTTTACTTTGGCTTGTTTGTTTACTTTCATCTCACCACTATCATTAAGCCATTGTAATCTATAAGGTTCAGGATGTTTTATTGTTTTCAAGCCTAATTTATCAACTACAAGATTACTTATCACATTAGTACAACTCCCACTATCTATAGTCATGCTACAAATTTTACCTTGTATTTCGAAGCGAGTGTGGAAGATGTTTTCTCTTTGTATCTGCTCTTCAACTTTGTAGACAGCAAGTACTCTCCTTGAAACCAAGCTCAACTTATTTGGCATCCTAAAAAGCATCTAGAAGCTGATTTGAAGCTCAAAGAGGTCAAAGATTGATCAAATTCGACTTGATAAAAAAGCTAGCATTTTTAGTTTCCTAATTTGTTTTTACTTTTTGTTTTAGGAAACTACCATTACTTTTAGGTTTTTATTTATTTATTTTCTGGATAAATAACTTTAGGAAGGTTTTTATTTTATTATTTCCATTGTAAATTAATTAATTCCTAATTCAAAATAAAGGAATTAATTAATCAAATTTAGTTTAGGAAACTTAATTTAGGACATATTAGAATTTGGTCAAGTTTCCTAATTCCTATAGGAGTCCGGTTTTGAATTAATTTTTTAGGGTTTTTTTCTTTGTAATCTTAGCCTATTTAAAGGCTTATTTTTCAATATGAAAAAAACATTGATTTGATTAAGAAAATACTTGTGAGATTAATTATCTCTTTGTTCTTTGTGAACACCTAAAACACCATTAGAGAATTGGTTGTTTTAGCTTGACTTATCAATAGGTTTTCCATCCCCTATTGTGGCGTCTACATTATACCAAGGTTTCTAACCACAGGTTGGTTAGGGGTTGAGGTCATTCCATTAGAACTTGAACTTAATTAAAGATTTGGGCTAATATAATACGAGTTTAGGAGCAGGTCGTCCTAGGTTCGTATCATCTCCTTTGCAAAGTATTTCTCCATAATGGCCATGAACAGTTGCTCCTGGAGTGGCCAAATAAGGCTTGCCGATCTTATTATTACAGAGTCAATTTGAACATTTATAACTTTGCCCGATTTTAGGTATGGCCCTTTTTTAGCTATACATACGTTTTCACAAATAAACTGCCCCATGCTAAATTACTGTAGTTGTTTCTACACAATAATTATGATCATAATTGTGATGGCGAAAATGCTAATTTAAGTTGAATGGATTCAAAAGGATGCTATTGCATCGAGCGGAATTATAAATTCTCCCGTTTTCATCCATTAAACAATATTTAAGTAGTTGAAAAGTGTGTTTTAAATTGTCAAGTTCTAAATATTTAGTTACCAAGATGTGCCTATGAGTTTTTAAAAGGTAATTATCAATTTAAGAGGCTGTTCCGTTTGAAAACAATTAATCGATGGCAAAATTATCAAAGACTGAGATTCCTTACTTTTATTCAACAATGTACAAATAGTTCCTTGATTTTTGTTAAGTGATTGTTGAATCCTTTCCTTGGAATAAATATAATAAAATGGATTGGTATAGTTTGACCTATCATCAGAGATCAATCATGAATCTAACAGATCATTCCTTTTTCTGATATACGAAATATGGGATTTCATTAAGTTGATCTTAAGAAATCTCAAATCAGACCATTTGTCCTTACTTTAACAAAGGAAGCATTGGCCTTTTCAATAGAAGAAGTTTTTTTTATCTTGGTCCCAGTTCAACACTAAACAAGTCCAAACTAATTGAATATGCTTGTGCTAGAAATTCCCCAAATTGGTTTGCCGTTTCCATAAAGAATATAATTTACAGCTCTAGGTTCTAGATTATCACTTTCCTGCAATGGGTCCCAGGGGAAAAGTGTTTCTAAATTTATACCGTTGGCTATTTCATATATGATTACGTGCCGAACCAGAATAACATATTTTTTCTTTGTAGGTATGATCCATTGGACACAGATCCAATTTTTCAATTTTTTTGATTTCTTACATTTTTTTTAATCATTCCAGGCGGTATCAAGATGCCATTGTGTCGAAATATCTTATCCATCTGTACAGCAAAATGGATATCTCCAGAAAAGATTTTAAGTTCAATCTTTTTTTTTTTCTGTCTCCACTCATACCAATATGCCTACTCAACTTCTTATATTTAAAGTGATTCATGTATCTACTCCAAAGATATTATTGTTCCATACCATTATGGAAGAAGATTCGGGTAAAATATGCACTTCCTCGGGAATGAAAAAAAAATCGATTTACTTCCATGTGGTATTTTGGCTTAAATTCTTTGACTCCTTGATACTCAAGCAAATCCTGTTTTTTTTTTAGGATTGAATACATCCCTATCATCCCATATTTAGTAATTCCTAAACTTTTCTTCTGTATTGAGGATCATCAATATAAGCAACAATATATTTCTACAAAAAATACCATTTATCAATATTTCAATCGAAATAGTGAGATGAGGCAATAGTTCTTTCTCTCATTTTTGAATCCACTGGAATGGAATAATGAATCTATTTCATCCTCTCTTTGGCAATAAAAATAAATCAGAATTCTTGTGTAGAATAGAAGGAAATATGAAATTACAATGACCTTTATATACGATTCGATTAATTTCTGAATAATCAGAAATGATACTTTCTTTTTTACCAGAAAGACCCAAACTAAAGAATTTGTGTTTTACTTGATCATTATTTATTTGATTTCCTAAAAGGCTAGAAAATATTTTTCCTTCAATAGAAATAAAATGAACATTTGTTTGATCTTGATCTTTGTGGAGTGAAAGGGGGACAACACTGGATCGGCACGAACTCCTCACAATATCCATAAATGACTTCTTTTCGGTAAGAGATGGACATTACTATATGTAAATTCTGGTGCATGGTATACATCAGTACTCCAGTGCATTTCTCTTTCTGAGTCAGAATAAATATTGTTTTGAATATTTTCTTTAAAATTTAAAGTGTATGTTCCCATGGGAATTTTAGCAATAACTTGTTTGGATTCTACATATTGATCATTTGGAACTAAAATAAAACTTTTTGGTTATATACACGTCTATATAACATAGAAAAGCGAGATGCCTATGATGTGTACTTGTAGGATGCACCAAATCCTCATTGAATTTTATTTTTCCATTAGAAGGGGCTTGTACATGTTCTGCAATACCCCTTGTGAATACCTTACCTATATGAAAAGTTTTTAATGTTAGTTGAGTGCCTAGTTCCCTAATAGATTGACTAGCAATAATACCTATAACTTCTCCCAATTCGACTAGGTCGCCATGAGTAGGGCTTTGACCATAACATAATCGGTAGATCCAAGACGTGCTCTTACATGCAAAAGGAGTTTGGATAGATGTTGGTTGTATTTGAAAGGTTATCGATTGAAAAGTCCAATCCCAATATCTTGATTTACGATGGTAATACATCGAGGGCCTATATATATATCGTATGTTAATACACGACCAATCAATGCATGGATAAAAATTCTTTCCGGCATCATCCCATTGGAAGGACTCATAAAAATACCTTGGGCGATGCCACAATCTGTTCTATGTACAGTAATGTGTTGAATTGCTTCAAAAAGTCTGCGTGTAAGATAGTCAGCATTCGATGTTCGTACAATAGTATCCACAACTCCTTTGTGGACTCTATAACAAGAAATGTTATGTTCTGTTAAAGAAAGTCCTTCACATAAATTGGTCTGGATAGGTAAATCAATCATATATCCTTATGGATCCGACATTAAACCTCTCATACCTACTAATTGGTACTTGAGATACATTTCCTCTAGCCACCAAAAAGGACATTATATGGATTGGATTAAAAGGGCCAATCATCCTAAAATTAGGATTCATTTTTCTTGTTGTAAATAGTCACTTGTAGCATACCATATCTCAATAGATTGTCGTAATTTTTCCACCGTGTGTACATTCCCATAAAGATAGTGTTTTTCAAAAATCAAACCTTGTTGTTCAGCATCTTGGACTAGCCATCCCTTAGAAGGTGTTGTTAAAAGATCATCAATTCCTAACGAAATGGATGTAATCCTAGAGTCTTTACTTGATCTAGGATGTGTGATGTATATGGCATTCCAAAGTGGTCTATTAATCTACTAATAAGCCATTTAATGGTAGTTCCATCTATCACTTTATTGTGAAAGGCCAGAATAGCCCATTCTGCCATAAGTACCTCCATATTCCGCTGAGTGGGGTTCGCCAATGGGTTTGAGTCAATGATTAGAAAACTTCCTTTTTTCAATCTTGATTCACGTAGAAATTCAGGAACTATGGTCCTACTTGAACCGGGGAGACCTGACTTCACACGGGGAGACCTGAATTCACACTGGTGTCATAGAATTACTTAGCTTAGATACCATATTATTGGTATCATATGAGCAAGCTAGGCAAAATCCTTGTATAGCTTCTTTGTTTTCTCGATAAAGAGAAATATGGCCAACAATGGTTCGAGCATATATACAAAAAATTCCTTTTTTTATGCTTCTTACTATTAGATAGGGCCCATAAATCATATGATAAGTACCCAAAGGTTCATAATGAACTTCAAGGGGAGCTTCTGTTGAAGTAATAACACATTGATCTAGTTGCCACCAGAGCCACAAAGGACTATCTAAATGGATTCTTTTCTACCGATAAGCTCCAATTACATCATAGGAATTACAAAAATGGGGTTTCACCTCTTCCTCAGAGAAAGACAATCAAACAATCCCAATCATGGTCCTTATGGATCGGATCATCTATAGAATATACAAAAAGAAGCTCCAGATATTTTCTATCTTCCTTTTTGAATGAGATCTCAATTCCAGCGCCAGTTTCATTAGATATCTTACAACTAGAATCCTTTTTTTTCCCGATCCAATTCCTCCACCACCGTGAACCCCAGTTAGATTCAGGCATGATACACTTTTTAGTTATTAGGAGAACCTAAGAACTTTCTTTCGGAGCCAAGAAATAGCTCATAGAGATCGTTTTTCCTTTTGGAAGATACAGGAGTGAAACAATCAACCTATTGATATTGGAAGACCTAAAAGATTCTTGCAATGTATCCGTTTTGGGTCCAACAAAGTTCATAGGTATAGGATGAGGCCCTGTCAAATAGAAATTTTTTCTTTTGACCATCTTTCAATTGTTAATACGATATATAAGGACCACTGCTACAAATAGTAGTACACCTTTGATCGTGAAATATTGATTGCTTGTTGAACCCTGTAAACGTGAATTGTGCGAAACTAGGATACTCTAATTTCGGGAGTCCAAGACTTTATGAAACGTTCTTGATTGAAAAAAATGTGAATGAAAGATCCCACTGAATTGAATTGGGTCGATGAATCTAAGAAATCGTGAGAATTCTTGATCTCTCTCAATATCTCTCTTAATTCAAAAATCCAGGATTTGAAGGTATGTCCTTTCATTGAGTCCTCCTAAATTGCATTGATTTATCCTAAAGATTTCATTTGAATTGGAATTTGGTTATTCACCATGTACGAGGATCCCCACTAAGCATCCATGGCTGAATGGTTAAATTACCCAACTCATAATTGGCGAATTCGTAGGTTCAATTTCGACTGAATGCACACCAATGGGACCCTCCAATAAAATAAGTCTATTGGAATTGGCTCTGTATCAATGGAATCTCATCATCCATACATAATGAATTGATGTGGCATATTCATATCATAACATATGAATAGTAAGAACTAGCATTCTTATTGAGACTAGAACTCATAAGGAAGAAAATAGATTTATGGATGGAATCAAATATCCAGTATTTACATACAAAAGTATTTGATTATTGTTGAAAAATCAATATACTTCAAATGTCGAATCAGGATCAACTATGACAAAAATTAGTATTGGGTCGAACTATTATTTGGTATCAAGGTAATAGTTAAAAATAGTCATCGACTCCTGGGAAAGGGTAGAAGAATGGGACTTATTATGGGATATATAACGCATTACAGATGTATGATCATTACACTTCAACTGGGTTATTCTATTCCACTTGTTAGAAAGAAAATAACTTAAATACTTAATAGCATGGCGATACATTTATTCTACCCCGAGCACATGCAAAGGAGCCATAGACAGTCAAGTGAAATCCAAGCCACGAAATAATTTGGTTTATGGTTAGCATCATTGTGGTCAAGGTCATAATGCTAGAGGAATCATTACCGCAGGGCATAGAGGGGGAGGTCCTAAGAATTTATATTGTAAAATCGATTTTTGACGGAATGAAAAAGACATATATGGTAGAATCATAACTCTAGAATACGATCCTAATTGAAATGCATACATTTGTCTCATACACTATGGGGATGATGAGAAAAGATATATTTTACATCCTAGAGGGGCTATAATTGAAGATCCCATTGTTTCTGGTACAGAAGTTCCTATAAAAATGGGAAATGCCCTACCTTTAAGCGCGGTTTGAAATATTGATTTACATAATTGGAAGTAATCAATTAGGTTTACGATGAAACCTAGAAATCAATCATTAATCCAATTTGAATACCTTTACAGGATAGACTTCAACAGAAAACTAAATAGTAATGGCAGCAAGTGATTGAGTTCAGTAGTTCCTCATATAAAATTATTGATTCTAGAGATATAGTAATATAGAGAAGAAAAAATTGTTACAAGCATCGAAAGAATCATAAGTGCCCTTTGTTTCAAAGAAAGGAGGACAGGTTATTCACATTTCATTTGATGGTCAGAGGCAAATTGAAAGCTTAGCAATGGTAATTCTAAGGATTCCCGGGGGGAAAAATAGAGATGTCTCCTACGTTACCCGTAATATGTTGACGTATCAATGTAATTTCATAGAGTCATTCGGTTTTAATGCTACATGAAGAACATAAGCCAGATGAAGGAACAGGAAGTCCTAGGATGTAGAAGATCATAACATGAGCGATTCCGCAGATTTTGATTCCTATATATCCATTCATGTGGTGCTTCATTATATGGTATATATAAGAATTATACAATATATATAAGATCCATCTGTATAGATATCATCATCTACATCCAGAAAGCCATATGCTTTGGAAGAACTTGTACAATTTAGGAAGGGGTTTTGATTGATCAAAAAGAAGAATCTACTTCAACCGATATGCCCTTAGGCACGGCCATACATAACATAGAAATCACAATTGGAAAGGGTGGACAATCAGCTAGAGTAGCAAGTGCTGTAGCGAAACTGATTGCAAAATTTAGGAAATTGGCCACATTAAAATTACCATTTGGGGAGGTCCATGTGATACCCAAAAACGGCTTAGCAACAGTCAGACAAGTGGGGAATGTTGGGGTGAACCAGAAAAGTTTGGGTAGAGCTGGATCGAAATGTTAGCTAGATAAGCGTCCTATTGTAAGAGGAGTAGTTATGAACCCTGTAGACCATCCCCATGGGGGTGGTGAAGGGAGGGCCCCAGTTGGTAAAAAAAAACCCACAACCCCTTAGGGTAATCCTGCACTTGGAAGAAGAAGTAGAAAATGGAATAACTATAGTGATAATTTGATTCTTCGGCGTTGTAGTAAATAGAATCTATTTCTTCGTCTTTACAAAAAAAAAAAGGAGTAATTAATTGTGACATGTTCACTAAAAAAAAAAAATCCTTTTGTAACAAATCATTTATTAAGAAAAATAAATACGCTTAACACAAAAGCAGAAAAAGAAATAATGGTCACTTGGCCTTGAGTGTCTACCATTATACCGACAATGATCGGGCATACTATTGCTATCCATAATGGAAAGGAGCATTTGCCAATTTATATAAAAGATTGTATGGTAGGACATAAATTGTGAGAATTTTCACCTACTCTAAGTTTTCGAGGACATGCAAAAAATGATAACAGATCTCGTCGTTAATAATTTTGTAATAAATACAAAAAGTGAATATAGATACTTATTGTTGATTAGTGAGAGGTAAACCTTATGAGAAAGAAAAAAAAGATGGACCGATATATAGAAGAATACACTATACGTGATTTTATAGATAAGTCTACTCATAAAGTACAAAGAGTAATTGATCATATTCATGGGCATTCTTATGAAGAAACACTTCTGATACTTGAACTCATGCCCTATCGAGCATGTTCCCCCATTTTAAAATTGGTTTCTTTTGCAGCAGCACATGCTAATCACAATAGAGGTTTCACCAAAACAAAGCTAAAAATTAGTACAGCGGAAGTCAACGAAGGCATTACTACGAAAAAACTAAAACCTCAAGCTCGGGGATGAGGTTATCCAATAAAACAACCCACTTGTCATATAACTATTGTACTGAAACATACAGCTATACATTATTATACATACTATTTAAAGAACAAAATTATCTTGAAGAATTTTAAGGTCAAATGACAACATTTTTTTATAATAAAAAAAACAAATAAATATGTCATATTATGCTTAAAAAAAATGCATGAATAAAAAAAAAGAAGTACATCGATATGACATGTCATGATATGTATAGTAGCAGGGGATTATGGGATAAAAAATAAATCCACTTGGTTTCAAATTTGGCACAACCCAAGGTCATCATTCTCTTTGGTTTGTACAACCAAAAAATTATTCGAAGGTTCTACAACAAGTTATAAAAAAAAAAATACAAAACTGTATCAAGAATTATGTACAAAAAAATATGAAAATATCTTCTAGTGTCGAGGGAATTTCATGTACAAAGATTCAAAAACTAATCGATTTGATTCAAGTCATAATCTATGTGGGATTCCCAAAGTTATTAATAGAACCTAGCAGAATCGAAGAATTACAGATGAGTATACAAAAAGAACTGAATTGTGTGAACCGAAAACTCAACATTGCTATTACAGGAATTTGAAAACCCTTATGGAAACTTTAATATTCTTGCGGAATTTATAGTCAGACAATTCAAAAATAGAGTTTCATTTCGGAAAGCTATAAAAAAAGGTATTGAATTAACTGAGTAGTCAGGTACAAAAGGAATTCAAGTACAAATTGTAGGGTGTATCGATGGAAAAGAAATGGGACGTGTCAAATGGATCAAAGAAGGAAAGGTTCCTCTAAAAACCATTCGAGCTAAAATTGATTATTGTTCCTATTCAGTTTGAACTATTTATGGGGTATTAGGCATCAAAATTTGCATATTTATAGAAGAGGAATAATAGGCCTTTACTTGACTTATCTTTAGTTCTACTCTATCCATCCAGTAATAGAACAAAAAATAACAAATTCTTTCACTCTTTTTCTCTTAACACAAAAAAAAACAAATGAACAATTCTATAAGGTTGAATAAAAATTCGATTAATTATTTGATATAATTGCTATGCTTAGTGTGTGACTCGTTGATTTTTCTAGGATTAGGATTCAAAAAAAAAGGAAAGAAGTACTAACCCATAGTATGAACTAATAACTATTATAGAACTAATATAGATATAGAACTAATAACCAGCTCATCGTTTCGCATTATCTGCATATAAAAAACTGGTCAAGATATGATATATTGGTCATATCAATCTAGCAACTGAAATCTTTTTTGTATAAACAAAAAAAAGAAAAAAGAAAAAACTAATTTGAGTCTGAGTTGTAAAGAAAAAAAAATTTTCAATGATATATGATTCCAATAAGTAAGGAGTACCAACCCATAGTATGAACTAATAACTATTATAGAACTAATATAGATATAGAACTAATAACCAGCTCATTGTTTCGCATTATCTGTATATAAAAAACTGGTCAAGATATGATATATTGGTCATATCAATGTAGCAACTGAAATCTGTTTTGCATAAACAAACAACAAAAAAGAAAAAACTAATCTGAGTCTGAGTTGTAAAGAAAAAAAATATATCAATGATATATGATTCCAATAAGTAAGGTCTATCGTTCACTCATAACGAGGAATGTAATAAAGCATTAATACTGATTGGTCTGTAATTATACAAAAATGTTCATAGAAAAAGAATCAAGAGCCCCGAGCCGATAAATACTGAGAGGATTGACTCAAGAACAAATCAAATTTCATTAAGGGCTCCATTGTAGAAGTCATATTTAACCATTAATCGAGAAGCGATGGTGATACAGACCTAGGACGACCTGCTCCTAAACCCGTATTATATTGGCCCGGATCTTTAATTAAGTTCAAGTTCTAATGGAATGGACCTCAACCCCTAACCAACCTATGGTTAGAAACCTTGGTATAATGTAGACACCACAATAGGGGATGGAAAACCTATTGATAAGTCAAGCTAAAACAACCAATTCTCTAATGGTGTTTTAGGTGTTCTCAAAGAACAAAGAGATAATTAATCTCACAAGTAATTTCTCAATCAAATCAAAGTTTTATTCATATTGATAACTAAGCCTTTAAATAGGCTACAAAGCCATGAAATAAAACCCTAGAACATAAAGAAAAACCAGCCACCACACATAAAGAAACCTAGTTGGCCGAAACTATACTTCCTTTCCTAATCTAAGTTTGATTAATTAATTCCTTTATAGTAAATTAGGAATTAATTAATTTACAATGGAAAGAATAAAATAAAAACCTTCCTAAAGTTATTTTTCCAGAAAATAAATAAATGAAAGCCAAAACCTAATGGTAGTTTCCTAAAACAAAAAGTAAAAACAAATTAGGAAACTAAAAATGCTAGCCTTTTGATCAAGTTGACTTTGATCAATCTTTGACCTCTTTGAGCTTCAAATCAGCTTCTAGATGCTTTTTAGGATGCCAAATAAACTGAATATGAAGTCCCACACGTTGCCCATGCTTGGAAAAATAAGAAAAGGCTAATACAGTAAAATACAGTAAAGCCAGCAAGCAATATAGCAAATTCGGCCAAATTGTTGATGCTGTCCGTACAAGCCCTTTTTGATTGCATTTGAGGCTGATTTAACTTGATTCCATGACCTATTAGGCATATGTATTGAACCCATAAAGCATTGGAACCATTTCATGCTTCCCGGCCTCCAAAAATGTATCAAATCGTCACCCGGGTCCGTATCGGCTTCCACCACTTGGATGCTTAGAATAGGCTTTGTATCTTCAAGTATTGACAAACTATATTGAGATTGATTACACCTTGTATAAATACTCCCAGGTTTTCCTTGAATCTCTTAATTTGAGCTCTTGTGATTGGCTTAGTCTTCATCCGTGTCGAGTCAGGACCACAGCGGGTTATCGGTGGAGCGGGCTCGGGCGGAATCACATCAGATGGGAATGATAGAACCTGTGAATACATAAGATTCTATTGAAAACGAATCTTAATGATTCATTGGGTAGGATGGTGGAACGAACCAGAAACCAATTCATTTATTCTGAAAGGTCATGTCATAGACTAATCCTACAATTGAATATTTAAAGAGTAAATATCCGCCCACGAAAATTTTGATTCTATTGGATTTCTATATTTTAGCCGATCTGATATGATAATAAAAAGTAAAACAAAATAAAGATTCGTTATAACCTTATAACAAAATGACTTTATCTATACTATTATCTCTAAATGTATCTCTAAATAAAATTCTCTATAAATCAAATCCATGTTTAGTTATATATCAAAATAAGATATACAAATTTCTAATAGATTAGATGAAATTTCAAAAAATCTCATGAATCAATATATTTTTTCAGTATATTATTCATTAAATACATAAATATAAATATAACTACATAGATATTATTTTTTAATCATTTTAGTCACGAGGAGTTAGATGAGAAGAAACTTTCATGTCCAGTTCTGTAGTAGAGATGGAATTAATAAATAACCATCAACTATAACCCCAAAATAACCAGATTCCTTAAACATCATAGAGGAAGAATGAAAGGAATATCTTATCTAGGTCATCATATTTGTTACGATAGATATGCTCTTCAAGCGCTTGAACCAGCTTGGATCACATCTCAACAAATTGAAGCCAGTCGATGAGCAATGACACTAAATGTCCACCGCGGTGGGAAAGTATGGGTATGTGTATTTCCAGAAAAACCAGTTACAATAAGGCCTATAGAGACCCGCATGTGTTCGGGGAAAGGATCTCCCAAATATTGGGTAGCTATCGTCAAACCTGGTAGAATACTTTATGAAATGAGTGGAGTAGCAGAAAATATAGCTAGAAGGGCTATTTCACTAGCGGCATCAAAAATGCCTCTACGAACTCAATTCATTATTTCGGTATAGGAACGTAGAACCAAAAGAAAATGTTTTTTAGATGGAAAAAAAAAACAATTGCAGGTTTCCTTTTTTGTTTTGAATAAACAACATTTCTTTTTTAATTTTTTTACTTCGCCCTTTATGCTAATTGAAAAACAGATAAAAAAATGATTCTACCCCAAAGCCATTTGAATGTAGTGGATAACAGCATAGCTCAAGAATTAATGTGTATTCGAATCATAGAAGCTAGTAATCTGTGATATACTCATATTGATGAAGTTATTGGTGCTATAATCGAGGAAGCAGTACCAAATACACCTCCAGAATGACCAGAAGTGATCAGAGCTATAATTGTACGTACTTGTAAAGAGCTTGATATGAACCTAGGACGACCTGTGCTTAAACCTGTATTATATTAGCCCAGATCTAATTATGTTCAAGTTCTAATAGTCACCTTGACCCCTAACTAACCTGTGATTAGAAACGTTAGTATATAATGAAGATGCCACAATAGGTGATGGAAGGCCTATTGATAAGTCAAACTAAAACACTCATTCACTAAAGGTGTTTTAGGTGTTCAAAAGAACAAAGCGAGATTCAATCTCACAAAATAAATTCTCAATATTATTAATGGTGTGTTCTCCTTAAAAAATAAGCCCTTTTATAGGCTAATAGAAAACAAAATAAAACCCTAAAAAAGAGAGGGAAAACTGGCCATGCTTGTTGTTTCCTAATGTGACCAAATTTTCTCTCTCCTTTCCTAATCTAATTTTAATTAATTAGTGATACGAACCTAGGATGACCTGCTTTTAAACCCATATTATATTAGTCTTGATCTAATTATGTTCAAGTTCTAATGGTCACCTTGACCCCTAACCAACCTATGATTAGAAACCTTGGTATATAATGAAGATGCCACAATAGATGATGGAAGTCCTATTGATAAATCAAACTAAAACACTTACTCTCTAATAGTGTTTTAGGTGTTCAAAAGAACAAAGAGAATTCAATCTCACAAATAATTTTCTGTATAAAATTCAAACTTTTTTTTTATTGAAAAATAAGCCTTTAAATAGGCTACAAAGCCATGAAATAAAACCCTAAAAACAAAGGGAAAATCGGCCATACAAAGTAGTTTCCTATGGTGGCCGAAATTCTCACTCCTTTCCTAATTTAATTTGGCTTAATTAATTTTTTTATTTTGAATTAGGAATTAATTAATTTACAATGAAAATAATAAAATAATAACTTTCCTAAGCTTATTGTTCCAGAAAATAAATAAATAAAAAGTAAAAAGTAATGATAATTTCCTAAAACAAAAAGTAGAATCAAATTAGGAAACTATAATACTAGTTTTTTGACTAAGTTGACTTTGACCAATTTTGGACCAAATTGAGCTCCAAAGCAGCTTCAATATGCCTTCTAGGATGTAACATAAGCTGAATATGAAGTCCCACACGTTGCCCATGCTTGGAAGAGGAAGAAAAACCCAACTCAGCAAAATACAGTAAAGCTAGCACAAAATACAGTAAAAAAAAGACCAAATTTGAAGCTGTCCGTACAATGCCTTTTTGAATGCCTTTGAAGCTGGCTTGACTTGATTCCATATCCTCTTACACATATGTATTGAATCCATAAATACTTGGAACCATTTCATGCTGCCCTTTGTCCATATTTGCACCACAACTGCTACCTGGGTCCGTATCGGCTTCCACCACTTGGATGCTTAGAATAGGCTTTGTATCTTCAAGTATGGACAAGCTCCATTGAGATTGATTACCCCCTGTATAAATGCTCCCAGTTTGTCATTAAATCTCTTAATTTGAGCTCTTGTGATTGGCCTAGTCTTCATCTGTGTCGGGTCAGCACCCCAGCGGGTTATCGGTTGAGCAGGCTCGGGCGGAATCACATCAATTAGTTCCTTCATTTTGAATTAGGAATTAAATAATTTACAAAGAAATAATAAAAATAATAACTTTCCTAAACTTATTTGTCTGGCAAAGAAACAAATAAAACCCAAAATCTAAAGATAATTTCCCAAAACAAAAAGTAGAAATCAAATTAAGAAACTAAAATACTTTCTTTTTGACTAAGTTGACTTTGACCAATCTAAGCTCCAAATCAGCTTCCATATGCTTTTTTGGATGCCAATAAGGATTTCCATGGAGCCCCACATGTTTTCCTTGCTTGGAGGAAAGAGAAAAAGCCAAGTCAGTAAAATACAGTAAAGTTAGCGGGTAATACAGCAAAACTGCCCAATTTGTCATGCCATGCACACAGCCCCTTTTTGGTTGCCTTTGAAGCTGCCTTGGCTTGATTCCATGACCTCTTAGACATATATATTGGATCCATGAAGCATTGGAACTATTTCATGCTGTCCGGACTCCATAAATGCACCAAAACCACTACCTGGGTTCGTATCGGCTTCCACCAGTTATATGCTCAAAATAGGTCTTGGGTCTTTGGTATGAACAAGCCCCCATATGAATGAACTACTCCCTAGATAAAGGCAGAAAGGTTGTCCTTAAATCTCTTAGCTTAAGCCCTAGTGATCGGTCCGGTCTTCATGCGTATCGGGTTAGCACCCCAGCGGGTTATTGGTTGTGCGGGTTCTGGCGAATTTGCATTAGAACTCAAGCATGAGAATGGTATGATCATATGATATGTTGACAATGCTGTGGTAGTTATTGATCAAGAAGGAAATCGAAAAGGAACTCAAATTTTTGGCGCTATCGCCATGGAATTAAGACAGTTAAATTTCGCTAAAATAGTTTCATTAGCACCTGAAGTATTATAAGAAGAGACCATAACAAAATTAATATAATTAATATAGTTATCATATTTAACTGAGTATTTAATTTAAATTGATTAAGATTATTTAGTAAATGAAGATTTATTATTAGTAGTAGATTGGTTGTGTCTCACATATATGCCTTTAAGAATTCATAATTAAAAAAAAAAAGAGAAACAGAAAAAGAGCATGTTGATTATATCCAAATTCAACTACAACAATAATCTAAGTTTATCATGAATAAAGACACTATAGATGACATAATAACCTCTATACAAAATGCTGACATGAATAAAAAAGGAACAGTTTGAATACCATCTACTAACATTACTAAAAACATTGTTAAAATCCTTTTACGCGAAGGTTTTATTGAAAACAAGGGGAAACATCAAGAAAACAACATGGATTTTTTGGTTTTAACCATACGACATAGAAGGAATAGGAATGGACCATATAAAGCTGTTTTAAATTTAAAATAGATCAGTGAACTCGGTCTATGAATATATTCTAACTATCAATAAATTCCTAGAATTTTAGGTAGAATGGGATTTGTAATTCTTTCTACTTCTCGGGGTATAATGATAGACAAAGGGGCTTCGATTAGAAGAAATTGGTGGAGAACTTTTTTGTTATATATGGTAATCCTTTTAATGTGCGGATTATATGCGGAACTTTCATATTTGTGGGAAAAAAAAAAAGAGAGAGGGCGGTTTTCTAATATCACCCCTCCCATATTAGTTGATAGCTCAAGGAGTTTGACATAAAATGAAAGAAAAAAAGGATTCATAAAGGTTGAATTATTGCATGACTACCTAATGGTATAGTCTGAATTCGTTTAGATAATGAAAATCTGATTCTAGAATATGTTTAAGGAACGATTATAAGTAGTTTTTTTATATGTATACGGTGAGGAAATTGAAGCAAAAGTAAAGTAAGTTGATGCGAATCCGCCCGAACCCGTACAATCGACAACCCGCTGGGGTGCCGATCCGTTACGGATGAAGGTGGGACCGATCACTAGAGCCCTAGCCAAGAAGTTCAAGGACAATCTTTCTGTCTTTATACAAGGAATAAGTCATAGTCAAGAGGGGTTGGCCATACAAGCAATAGAAGCCAAAACGGACCCGGGTGATTGTTTTGGTACATTTTTGGAGTCCGGGAAGCATGAAATGGTTCCAATGCTTTATGAGTTCAATACATATGCCTAAGAGGTCATGGAATCAAGTTAAAGCAGCCTCAAATGCAATCAAAAAGGGCTTGTACGGACAGCATCAACAATTTGGGCGAATTTGCTGTATTGCTTGCTGGCTTTAGTGTATTTTACTGTATTAGCCTTTTCTTATTTTTCCAAGCATGGGCAACGTGTGGGACTTCATATTCAGATTATTTGGCATCCTAAAAAGCATCTATAAGCTGATTTGAAGCTCAAAGAGGTCAAAGATTGATCAAAGTCAACTTGATCAAAAGGCTAGCATTTTTAGTTTCCTAATTTGTTTTTACTTTTGTTTTAGGAAACTACCATTACATTTTGGCTTTTATTTATTTATTTTCTGGACAAATAACTTTAGGAAGGTTTTTATTTTATTCTTTCCATTGTAAATTAATTAATTCCTAATTTAATGTAAAGGAATTAATTAATCAAACTTAGATTAGGAAAGGAGTGAGAATTTCGGCCACCATAGAACTCTTCATTGTGTGGCCAGTTTTTCCTAGGGTTTTTAGGGTTTATTTTATTTCTTTCAAAGCCTATTTAAAAGCTTATTTTTCAATATGAATACAATTTTGATTCGATTGAGAAAATACTTGTGAGATTAATTATCTCTTTGTTCTTTGAGAACACCTAAAACACCATTAGAGAATTGGTTGTTTTAGCTTGACTTATCAATAGGTTTTCCATCCCCTATTGTGGCGTCTACATTATAGCAAGGTTTCTAACCACAGGTTGGTTAGGGGTTGAGGTCCATTCCATTAGAACTTGAACTTAATTGAGATCCAGGCTAACATAATACGGGTTTAGGAGTAGGTCGTCCTAGGTTCGTATCATAAGTCGTCATGATTCGATTAGCAGATGTATAGTTTATCGACTCCGAAAAAGGATTCTAATGATTAGATGGTTTTTTCAATTTCAACATTCATTTTTGGAGTATAAAATTCAAAGTTAAAAATTTCAAGCAATTTATTTTCTTCCAATAAAGAAAGTTAGAACTAAGCTACGGAATGATAAATATAAAAATAAAGCCTCTGTGCATAAAATGTATGAAAAATGTCGACTGATATGTAGGCGGGGATGAATTATAGTAATTTCTTCCAACCCGAGACATAAACAAAGACAAGGATAATCTTTCTAAACAAAAAAAGACTCTATAAATCTAAAGGAACCGTTGTACAGATATAGAAATAAAAATAAAGGATTTGTTTTGACATGAAATGGACATATCCATATATCTCTGACTTATATTTATGAGATGATAAAGTATGGCAAAACCTATACCAAGAACTGGTTCATGTAAGAATAGACTTATTGGTTCATGTAAAAATGAGCGTAGAATACCAAAGGGAGTTATTCATGTTCAAACAAGTTTCAACAATATTATTGTGACTATTATAGATGTAAGGGGTCGGGTAATTTCGTGGTCTTCCACCGGTACTTATGGATTCAAGGGTACAAGATGAGGGATGCCATTTGCCGCTCAAACCACAATGGGAAATGCTATTCGGACAGTAGTGGATCAAGTTATGCAACAAGCAAAAGTCATCATAAAAGGTCCCGGTCTTGGAAGAGATGTGGTATACTATTAAGTTTCATACGAGATGTAACCCCTATGCCACATAGTGGCTATAGACCTCCTAAAACAAGACGTGTACAAAAATAAACATTGAAGATATTTCAAGAGAAATAAATAATTCAATGATCTGATCAAATAATATTACTATGGTTCATGAGAAGGTAACAGTATCTACTCAAACACTGTAGTGGAAGTGTGTTGAATCACGAGTAGACAGTAAGGGTCTTTATTATGGACGCTTTACTCTGGCTCCACTTATGAAAGGCCAAGCTGATACAATAGGCATTGCGATGCGATGAGCTTGCTGATACAATATGCATTGCGATGCGATGAGCTTTACTTAGAGAAATAGAAGGAACATGTATCACATGCATAAAATTTGATAAAATACCACGTGAATGTTCTACCATAGTGGGTGTTCAAGAATCTGTACATGAAATTTTAATAAATTTGAAAGAAATTGTATTGAAAAGTAATCTTTATGGAACACGTGATGCGTCTATTTGTGTCAAAGGTCCCCGTATGTAAATGCTCAAGACATCATCTTACCACCTTTGGTGGAAATCATTGATAATACATAGCCTATAGCGAACCTAACGGAAATTAATTTGTGTACTGAATTACAACTCGAAAGGCATCGCGGGTATTGTATAAAAACACCAAATAACTTTCAAGACAAAAATTATCGTATAGATGCTGTATTCATGCCTGTTCGAAATGCCAATCATAGTATTCATTCTTATGTGAATGGGAATGAAAAACAAGAGATACTTTTTCTCAAAATATGGTCAAATGGAAGTTTAACTCCTAAAAAAGCACTTCATAAGGCTTCCTAGACTTTGATGATTTATTTATTCCCTTTTTACATGCAGAAGAAGAAAATTTCCATTTAGAAAAAAACCAACACAAAGTTACTTTACCCCTTTTTACTTTTCATGATAGATTAGCTAAACCACATAAAAATCAAAACAAAATAGCATTAAAATCTATTGTTATTGACCAATTAAAATTGCACCCAGGGTCCAATATACATACAATATTAGACCTTTTCAATAACAATGAAGAAGACCTTAAGAAAATGAAACATTTTCGCATAAAAGATATAAACCATATTTTGGACATTCTAGAAACAGAAAAGCATTTCGTATAAATTTTAATGGATTATTTCTTTTTTTTTTATAAAACAATTTTACAAAAAAAGATAAAAATGAGTTCTGAATCTTTAGCACTTTCCATTTACCTGGAATAAATCCAACATTGAATTGAATAAATAAATGTATCTAGGCAGAATTCACTTTGAAGCGACTATTCCCAAGATACACACACAGTGTTTTTTTTTTTTTTTTTTTTTTTACAATTGAATCAATTTAAAAAAGACCTAAAGTTGTGGATTTATCAATAGGTAATGTTGCTCCAATACCCAACCAAAGGGCAACAGCGATACCAATCAAAAAGACAGTTGTCGTTACTGGATGAAGAAATGGGTTTTGGAATTTATTAACATTCTCCAAAAAGGGTACTGTTAATAACCCCGCAGGTAAGGAAACCATTAAAAGAATCCCCAATAATTTATTGGGCACCGTACAAAGAATTTGAAATATGGGAAAGAAGTACCATTCAGGCAATATCTCCAAAGGACATACAAATGGATCCGCGGGTTCACCAATCATTGATGGTTCTAGAACTGCTAAACCTATGTTAAGTGATATATATAGAAGATACCCCGGGATTATGTCATATCACTTCACTTATTCTTTCTACTGGATCTCACAGAGCCTATTCATACATGACATGATCAAGTTTAATCATAATGCAGATTATCTGACATATAGTGTAACTTGTCAGATATATTTGGTCATATGGTATTTCCCCGTTCTCTTACCCGATCGAGATATCCTTTCTTTCACCGAATAAAGGTTGATTGAATCATCAAAAATTTGAAGCATGGAATACAATGAAGTGCAATTCAATCTTTTTTTTAGGGAGGGGTATACAAATTAATATTCTTAATGATAATAATTTATAATTTATGGTTGGCTTGGTTAGACCAAAAAAATGTAATGTAATATTAATATACCGGCTTCATTTAGGAATAAAACCAATTGGTAATATATCTATGATTACAACTTATATCATATTCTATTTATAAAGATTTTCCACTTATAATATATAATAATGATCTCAAGCTATTAATCAATCGAGTAATGTGATGGATGCACTGAAAATTTACTATTTGGTGGGAGACATGGAATAAATAAATAAAAAAAGGAAGTCATAGCAAAAAGATGTGGTATTGGGGCATTTGTCCTATATGTACAAATCCAAATCGGGCAGATCTTTACTCAGAGAATAGCATAAACCTAAAAAAAGTTGAAGAAGACTGTTCAGGAGCAAGAAAATTACATCGTGATTTAGATTGGATCCCGATGAAACAATACATCAATGAGAAGTTAGTACAATAAGTTTAGTGAATTATTTTTATTTATAGGTTTTTAATTTATATATAAACTAAAAAGACCCTGCTATGAATATAAAAAAAGTAAGAAAGCTAGAATCTACACATCGATTCCTTTTTTTTTTTTTTCACAATTTGTGTTGAACCGTATTCATCAAAAGGCGCATGTACGGTTCCTAAGGGATACAATTTTATCCTAATCAACCGAATTTATTGAGAAAGATTACTTTTTTTAGGTGAACCGGTTGACAATAAGATCTTGAATCAACTTATTAGTCTTATGGCATATCTCAGTATAGAGGATGATACCAAAGATCTGTATTTGTTTATAAACTCTTATGGCGGGTGGCTAATACCCAAAGTAGCTATTTATGATACTGTGCAATTCGTACGACCAGATATACAGGCAGTATGCACGAGATTAGTCGCTTCAATGGCATCTTTTATTCTGAATGGAGGAGAAATTACCAAATGTCTAGCATTCCATCACGTTTGGCACCAATGAGTTTTTTATTGGATTTGAGAGAAAAAACAAAGACTATGCCTTTGCGCTATAGGAAATATGAATATTAAGTAATAATAGCATGGCACTTCGAATTCGATATAAAAAGAAAAATTTTCAAAATGCTTACATTATGTATCGAAAGAGTAGTATGAGATAAAGAAAAGGTATTTCCAATTTTATCTGATCTAGTAGGAGACCAATTTTAGCGTCATGAACTTTTTTGTTTTCACACCGAAGATAACAATATTTATGTTGTGAAAGAATACGAAAATAAAAAAAATACATAAATAAGTGAAAAAACAAATCTTATTTATTTGTATTGAAAAAAAAGGAAACTTTGGGATTGCTAAATAATACACGAAATAACAAAGCAACGAAGCCGTCATGGGTTTCTTTTAACTACTCCAAAAGGAAGGGTGGTTAGTGGATCATTTACCTATGTGAATTTGACAGACTCTATATATGTATATATTTTCTATTTTTTTTCTTTCTATTTCCTCGATGTAAGGTAAAAAAAGGTAAAAGTGAATTCCATTGTAGAACCGTATGCAATGCACAAAAGATGCCTGTACGGTTGTTCAATTCTATCTTTTTTTTCATACCATTTATTTTATTATTCTTTATCTCTTCGACTTTCATCATGCAAGATAGAGGAACTATCTATTATGTTATATTATCACAGTAATGATGCATCAACCTACTAGTGCTTTTTATGAGGCACAGATGGGAGAAATTGTCCTGGAAGCGGAAGAACTACTGAAGCTGCGTGAAACCATCACAAGGGTTTATGTACAAATAGTAGGCAAACCTTTATGGGTTGTTTCTGAAAACATGGAAAGAGATATTTTTATGTCAGCAACAGAAGCCTAAGCTCATGGAATTGTTGATCGTGTAGCGGTTAAAAAATAAAATAAAAAGTAAAACTAATAGAATAGGGGTTTCATGCAAATTTTTAATTTGCGATTTTATCATCTTACCGGGTTTAATATTTTATTAATTAATAATTAATATATTAATGTATAAATGAGTCATAATCATCCGGCTAGGATTGATCTAAACCAGCTCATTATGTATATGATTCAACATGCCAACTATTAAACAACTTATCAGAAACACAAGACAGTCAATAAAAAATGACACGAAATCTCCTGCTCTTTGAGGATGTCCTTAACGACGAGGAACATGTACTAGGGTGTATGTGCGACTCGTTCAGATAATGTGCTAGGCCAAAAGAAAGAAAACAATTGATCCAGTATTAGCGATCAGGACCAATGAATAGGATAGAATGACTATCTAAAACTTAAAAAGGTAAATCTAAAAATAAAAAAGATCTATCATATCTTTCTATTGTGTTATCAAATTTATGGTTTTCATTGGTACCAAACCCAATCATTTCAATTTTTAATTTATGATGAGAAACAATTCCCCATTGGTAGAAAATGGTATCCATTAAGCAGGGAAATCCAATTTAAAAGGCAGAAAGGTTATGCCTTTATTCTTAACTCTTGCAAGAACATACTAATAGGGTCAGCTACTCAGATAATCTTCATAATTAAATACCGTTACTGTATCGGTGTGTTTCGTTGTGAAAGACCTATTTCTAGATAATTATGGATAGAGCCAAAGAGTGTGAACTATACAAGTTAACAATAACATTCATTAAATGAAAGAAGGGGCTCCGGTGTATAGAAAAGACCTCACCGTTTACGAAGAAACCATAGAAACGATGGAACCCACTATACCCATTTATATTTACTACTTTTTGATTCACTATGTTTTTTTTTATACTAGGTATCAAAAAAATTTATTATTTTGAGGTGAAAGCCTATAAAAAGAATCATGGTCAGGAAGGTTATAGTAGCAAAAGCCATTGGAATTTTGTTTTATACATTGGAAGAATCCATTTTTTTATTAATAAGCTAGGAAAGGTGTAGAAAATAACTGAAAGAAAAGAAAGCAATTAGTTATTCATCAAAGTTTCATTTATTCAATCACTAGAATTAAAGGGGGATATATAGCTCGAAGACATAGAACAAAAATTCATTTATTTGCCTTAAGCTTTCGACGGCCTCATTCAAGACTTACTCGGACTATTACTCAATGGAAAATAAGAGCTTTGGTTTCAGCTCATCAGCATAGAGATAGGTAGAAAAGAGATTTTCAGTGTTGATGGATCACTCGGATAAATGTAAAAGTCGAGACAATAATTTATACTATAGTTATTGTAGACTAATACACAATCTGTACAAGGGGCAGTTGCTTTTTAATCATAAAATACTTGCACAAATAGCTATATTAAGTAAGAATTGTTTTTATATGATTTATAATGAGATCATAAAATAAGCAGATTGGAAGGAATCCGTTGGAATGTTTTAAATGGAGTTCCCTAGAGAATGAACTCCGGGAAGGTACAGTAGAAATTAGTATGATAAAATATCATTATAATAATAATAAGAAGAAATATAATGATCTCTAACTATATTTAATTTACACTTTATAATAAATACAAATCACTGTACAGTATTTCATTTAAGTATCTTGTGTAATATTGTTGCTACAGCCATCACATTTCCGTTTATAAAAAAATAAAAAATAAAAAAATAAAAAATAAAAAAGAAAAAGAAAAGAAGGAGAGGGATTAGTCACAGATATTTGATTGTATCTCTAATCTTCTTCAAACCCTCCCCCACTAACTAGAATTAAAAAAAAAAGAAGGAAATATTAACAAATTTGAAAATAAATGATTGTTCTCTATCAATAAACCTGCTAAAGACCTGAATCATAGAATACTTACTACTGATGCCACGGAGAGGTATGCTTTTAGATCTCGCATTGAAAATCCTCCTTCTTTATTCGTTATTGTAATTTTATTCTAAAATGTATTACATAATGGTAATACATATATGACCCAATGTGTATATGTAGTTAACGACTTACCACTTGTATTTGTATGTAGAATCCCTCATTTAAATTGAAATGTACAACTTGAAATGTACAATGATTAAGTACATTAGTCAGTATAGTAGATAGTCGATATTCCTTTTCTTAAAACAAAAAAATAAGTCCCTTTTTACTTCTACCTAAGAATTCCCAAAAGATACTCAAAAATACGCATATGATATAAGTCTTTTATTATGATATGTTATATGATATATGAGACAAAAAAGAAGAAATAGCAAGATAGTTTGAGTATATTAATGGAAGAAATAAAGATGTGGAAAACAAGACAGAGATTCTCTATAATGACACTATAGGACAATTGAAAAGGATGTAGCACAGCTTGGTAGCACGTTTGTTTTGGGTACAAAATATCACGAGTTCAAATCCGGTCATCCCTACTTATTACTTATGGGCAATCACGAGGGATAAATTGAAATTGATTATATTTAATTTTATTATATTTTTTATGATAGTATATACATGCAAGACAAATTGGGTCACAAAATTATTTTTGTGATAATAAAGCGCTCTTAATTCAGTTTGATAGAATGTGGGTTTCTAAAACCCGATGTCGTTGGTTCAAATCCTACAAAGCGTGATTCCACTCTTGTGATTTGTTCAGTTGAAAATTACACTAAAATACTTGAACAACAATCTTAATCTGACCTCCTATAGATTAACGAAAAAGAAAGTAGGAGGTTAATAAAAAAAAGCAAAGATGCTAATTAATCAAAGGTCCAATTGATCACCACGTCTGTATTGTAAATAGGTAGTTATGAAAAATCCAGCCAAAGTAATAGGAATTAGATCTAAGACAATTCCAAATAGAAAAACTTCAATCATTTCGATTTCTTTGAACAGAGAAAATATATCTACTATATCCTTAAATATTAATCTGTATTACCCATGAATCTCAATGACCAAGAATTGGAAACTAGCCGGTTAAGGAACTATAAAATATATGAACTACCACATAAGGGTTTTTTTTTTTTTTTTTAAGAATGGTTCGTGCAATTAATTTCAAATAAGTCGTATCTTGTTTAGATCAATAAATAGAGCTGAGGTTACAGTCAAAGCTGCTAGTAGAAAACCGAAATAACTAGTTATAGTAAGCATGAGGAGGATAAATTTAAATACAATATGTTTTTTTTATACATATGTTTATAAAGAACTTCTCTAATTTTCCATTTTTTGAAAGATACCAAAAATACCAATTGAAAAGATAAGTTCAATTGAAAGTTTTTGATTCAGTAATTATTATAATTATAAACAGTAGTGACAAAAATAGAGTTAACATAGGTAAGAAATCAATTCATCATCTGGGACACCTACCCATCCTAAAAGTTGGAATCAATAGATTCCTTGAGTAACTTTTGAGTCAAGTAAACGAGTAACTAATAGAATAGTAATCAGAATACTAATAACCAATATCTATCTTTAGTATATAGATATAGAATATTAATTATTATTATGAATATTATTAATATTAAAGTAATAAACTTTGTTTTAGAACTTCATTCAAAAGATGAAACTTTTGTTGAATGACTATGGAAAAAAAAATGAGAAAATAATTTGTAGTTTGATCTTTTTTTTTTTATTGTATTGACGAATCCATTTTTTTTTAGAACGATAAATGACCTTATCTTATAACGAAAATGCATTTTATTTATATTTACTTGAAATTGAAATTGAACTTATTAGATTTAGTAGTAGGTTCATTCACATAGTATCTCGAATGAAAAGAAAAAAAGTCTCGTATGATCAGATCACTCAAATGGGGTTTTACATTTTGTCTTTCCATATTACACAGCCCCATCCTTGTAATTAGATCAAGAATGACCCCTTCTTTTGGGTCTAATACAACATCAATGTGTATATCATGAGTATTTGTTTTCATTTTTACTTTGTTCTTTCATTAAATACTATCTAATATCGTTACTTATTACTGGATGACTAACCAATTCTTTAAAATGAAAAAAAAAATCCAACAAAAAACATTTTCTCCAACCAAAAAAGTATTTTTTGAAATCGAATGTCTAATAGAATCTTGAGAATATGATAATCTCCTTCATATATTATTGGAAACCAAGAAACCATCAGATTCACATTTTACCTAGTCCTCAACTTCAAGCCCAAAGCCAATAATATAGAAAACCCTTATATTACCAGCTTTACTGTATAATTCTACATGTAGAAGCAACAAGAAAAAGAAGAAAGAAATTATCTAACACTTCATTTCGATATGGATTTTGAAATTTCATTGCTGTGTTAGAAGAATGATAGTTATACTGATTCGGTATACTCTAAAGACACCATTGGTACAATATTGACAATCTCACAAAGAAAAGATTCGATTTTAGTAAATGGAAATTTACTGATTTCAACTTTTAAGGAACCAATCCCCCTTTGACTGTAGAAGAATATGTGGAGCTTAACATGTTTGGAAGCATAGGAGAATGTTCTTTTGCTAATATTATTACCAGTATTCGATACTAGGTCATTCATAGCATTACTATACATTCCCAAGTCATTGCGGGTTGGCTATTCGTCAGCACCGGTTTAGCTTACGATGTATTTGGAAGCCCTCATGCAAATGAGTATTTTACAGAGAGCCGACAAGGAATTCCATTAATAACTGGCCATTTTGATCCTTTGGAAGAACTTGATGAATTTAGTAAATCTTTGACTATAGATAGAACCTATCCAATTTTTACAATGCGATGGTTAGCTATTCACGGATTAGCTGTACCTACCGTTTCTTTTTGGGGGTCAATATCAACAATGCAATTCATGCAATGATAAATATAATCCGAATCATAGAGCTGCGAAACAATCAAACCCTAACAAACAAAGTGTAGAATTGAATCGTACCAATCTTTACTGGGGGTTATTACTCATTTTTGTACTTGCTGTTTTATTTTCCAATTAGTTGTTCAATTAAAAGAAGAAAAGAGAATAGTAAAAATATAGTATGAATTCTCTTATCTCATTCAGAAGGATATAATCTTATAATTATCTATGGCTGTTTATGTCTCTAGCATGACCCCTTGATGAAATGTGGAGGAAAGTAGGAAAAATGGCCGATACTAGCGAAATGATTCATCTTTGGCTAATAGGTACTATAACTGGTATTCTTGTGATCGGTTTAATCGGCATTTTCTTTTATGGTTCATATTCTGGATTAGGTTTATCCCTTTATTAATCGGATGAACCGAGTTGTAGACATGACATGAAAGCATAAGAACTCAACAGTGCCCCCTTAAATCAGACAAAGAAATAGGGGGTAGGCCTGTGGAGTTATGAATAATCATAATAGTTTATTCATTTAAACGGTAAAAAAAATGGATCACTTTTTCCAAGTTTCGAAAAACTCCATTTCATTTTTTTATGATGTTTTTGGAAAACTCACTTCATTACTTGATTCAGAACATCTACTCCTCGATAGTATCCGGTGATACTTTCAAAAATCATGAATGATCACTCTATTTCCTCTTTTTGGACAACACAAGCACAATTATATCTATTTTTTTTAATAAGTTTTCTAAGTTCATTGAAGAAGTTCTATTTGCTCACTAAAGTTTCCTATATTTTTTGTTTGTCTACTATACTACTTATGTTACTCTCATTTCTTTTATACTTTGGTTTCTATTCTACCCTTATTTGTCTCCTACTTTTTAGTATCCAATCGAATAGAATACTATTGTTTCATTCTATGACATTGAAATCTGAAAATATTGACATAATCATACTGCTACAATTTGGATTGAAAAAACAAAGAAATAAAGAAGAGGGGAGTAAACTAAAATAGTCTTCTTCACAGTATACACACTAGAAGTGCAGTCCAAGTAATTCAATTCCCGAACACGAATAGAAAAAATATACAAAAACAATAAACTTTTCAAAACTTTTTTTGATCATCCATACTTACATAACATAATTGGTGACAAAAGTTGGATTCCTTTTAAAGATTGGTGTGGATAAATCTTCAGATCTAGAAATTCATTTTGGACAATTGAACATTCTCAAACTGTTTCTTTTTAAGAACCAAAAATATTTATGCCAAAATAACAGATGCCAAGAAGAGCAAAAGTCTTTGGACACGTAATGCATCTTGAAGTACTATTTCGCCATCCCCCTTATCAAATCCACCCACATTAGGATTGCTCATTACTGGTTGATCAAGTTTGGTGGATTCTCCCTCTAAAACAAGAAGTTCTGGTCCTGGAGAGATAATATCAACCACTTGACATCCATCCGATGCATCCACTATGGTGATTTCATATTCCCTTTTTTCCTTTCATATGATTTTGCTTACTATACCCGATGCTGTAGCATTATAAACATTATTGTTACTCTTGCTTCCGTCGTGATAAATCTAACCTCGTCCCTTGTTGGCGCCTATGCATATGGGATATTTTAAGAAGTGCACATCTTTCTTAGTAGCAAGGTCCGGAGAAAGAATAGGAAAGGTGATTCCACTATATTTCTGACCAGGAACAAGACCTATCACAAAAATATATATTTTTTTAGTGGGATGATAGCTTTAAAAAGATAGGTTGTCTATCTTTTCATTAATCTTGGGTGAAATACGATCGGGAAGGGCTAATTTAAACCCCTCATGTAAAATAAGAATAGCCCCTATGTTCAAAGCTCCTTTTTTACCATTAGCAAGAACTTGTTTCAGTTGCAGATCATAAGGAATTCGAACAACTGCTTCAAATACAGTATGAGGAAGTACCGTTCATGGAACCTCAATATCCATGGGCTTATTGGCTAAATGGCAATTGGCACATACCATACGGCTGGCCCTTTCTCGTGGATTTTCATAAACCTGCTATGCAAAAATGGGATATGCATTTGAAATGGGTGCCCAAGTTATTATATATATCATGAGCAAGACAGAAATATATTGAGTAATCTCTTCCTTTATCAAAGAAAAGGTATTTCTAGTTTGTATGGTAAAATCATTGATCCTGAAATTTTCTACAATTAGATAAGTAGCTAGTATATAGTTCCATATCTACGATTCTACTATTTACTAAAAAAATTTTACTGGAACATTAAAGGAAGCACCCATATGGGTAGAAAGAATAAGTACAATTTTGAATGGGTTGCTTATGTACAAAGTAACAAGCATTATAATTGAATCGATCAATCATTTATCAGTCATTCATTGAATGATAAATGACTAGAAGTGATGGAGATACATGATTTAAATAATGAAAGATCCAATATTTAGAAATGTTATCTAAAATGATTGGAAAAGTAGAAACAAGACCTGATATAATTTGATCATTATGAGCAAATCCAAAATCTTTGTAGATAGAGCCAATCATTAGTTCCCAACCATGTGGTGAATGGAATCCTATACATAAATCAGTTAATAAAAGAATAGAAAACCCATTTATTGTGTCACTTAAGTTATATAGGAATTATTGAACCCAAGAGTTAAGAATAACAAGTTCATCATTACCTAGAATAGAATAACCACTTAGAATAATGAAAGAGATTATATTTGTCGAGAAATGAAAAAAGGTATCCATACGATTCTCATTGTGCATTTTGATCAATTGGATCGTTTCTTTGTAGATACTACGGTGAGGCTTTGGTAGATGTGTTTACGGGTATTCCTTTATCATTTCATCCAAGAGGGAGAGTTCTTCTAATTCTATGAATTTTTTTAGAATACTTTTTTCTTGAATATCATTCAAACAAATTTCGGAGTGTCTAGTATGCTACCAATTAGTAACCCAAGATTCCATACTTTTATTAAATGAGAGAGACATCCACCAAGGCAAAAATACTATAAATGAAAGATATATAAGGGAAATGAATGCTTTCTTTTTTGCCATTTTTTCATCTTGGCATTTTTAAATGAACTCGCCTCATTTGTCGACTCAATACTACTATTTCTATTTCTATCAAGCATCGGTTCTCTTACATTAAAAGTTATAGAGCCCATGAATCTATTTCCTATTTTTTTATTTGCGATTCAATAAACTGGTTAGTCCATGAATTTAGAAAGAATATAGAAACACAATACCGAAATGCAATAAGAAATAATGCACTTCAAATTCGAAAAAAAAAAAAAAAGCAATTTCGTTTTATGACTATTCCTTATTCGTTTGCATTTAGCTCGAATGAGCGTTTTGAAGAAAATTCAGTTAAGTTGTGCTATATAAAAAAAAAAAAGGATTCTTGAGTTTTCATTTTTTCCCTCTTGCTAAGAAAGTTGTCATTCTTCAGTTTTTATTTCAAAATACTTCAATTGGTATACGCAAGAAATAGGCCAACTTGGCAGCTTTTTGCTTAATTTCTCGTATTGTCAAATTCTCATAGTACAAGTCAAGGGTATGGATCCTTGGCCTCCAATTTCCATATAAAGGGCACGACGAGCATAAATACCTTCTTTAACTTCTATTCTAATGGACTGAATGTCTTTCATAAGGAATCGGAGGAAGCTGCTATAATTTTTTCCAAGAAATCCCCAACGAAAAATACACACTATTCCTTCTTTGATATCCAATCAATCATAACCACTACTTATATTCCACGAAATTGTGCACCACAAATAGGAACAAAAAAAAGGCTTGTGACTCTGTAGAAAGAATCATGATCCCTTGTGGAAAAAATTTTTTGCTAAGAGGGAACTAAGGATATAAAATTCTTACAAAAATAACTGGAAGTTCCAACCAATAAAAATCCTAATGAACCTAAAAAAAGGATAAAAGCCTAGTAGAAATTACTCATTTTTTGAGATCCCGCTATAAGTTATATCCATATACGGTCTGATCGCCAACTCATACTATACTAGATCTAGTTGCATTTGATTGGAATTGGGGAATAACCCAAAAAAATTTACTTTCATTTTTTTGTTTCTGAAGTAACTTTCATCAACTAGCACTGTTATGATGTGAACTTTTAGGAGAAATTCATCGAATTGCCTAGATCTAAACTAAAATATGAACATCCCATTCATATGATATCTTGTAGATATCCACATACATATATCGACTTTACATTTCAAAAATTCATCCTGATATCGATCCATTTGAAAATAACTCTAATTCAGTTACTCATATATCATGTTTACACATTCATACGAGCTTATGCTCAGAAGAAGCCACACATTATACCACGTTCTAATAAATAGATAACTCTGCTATGATTCACGTACGTTTGGAAAAAAAAATTAGATAAGATTTTGCCCCATCATATTTAACATTTTTTTTTTTTTTGGAACATGAAGAGATAAAGAAACCATTGCAATTGCAGGAAAAATTAAGCCCACTAAAGGCACAAAAATAGAGGGTAAGGTGGTAAGAATTATCATACAATGGGTACCTCGATTTAATATTTGATTTGCACCTGTTATTTATTTTTATATTAATCTTTTAACCTGTTATAAAGATATCTTATAATTCATATAATAATTATACTATTATACTGAGCATACCTAAGTGAGTATATACACTAATTAATATTAATTATTAATAAAGGGTATATAATGTATATATACTAAGATATAATAAAATAAGATAATAAAATAAGGATCTAATAAGGAGTCTATAATACAAGGGTCTATAGACTGATATATATATATATATTTTTAATATATTTAATGTATATTTAATATATATTAAATAAATAAATAAAATATTATAAGTCTGTAGAGTATATAATAGACTAGAATATACTAAGTACGTATATAATATAATTAATGTACATCAAAAGTGTAAATATGTAAATAAAATAAGTAAATAAATGGGCTTATTCATCTTAATACATGCAATATGTGTATGATAATTCACTTTTTTATTATGTTCATTATTTATTTTTATTATTCTTCATTTTTGTCTTTCCTTTTGTTAAAAAATTCATTAGGATATGATCCAACAAAAGAGATTCTTAGTAAAATCGGGGATTCTCAAGGGATATAGAAAGATGCAAGACCCCCTTGTCTAATTTTATGGACGAAAAAGATAGAATTCGCTCTTTTTATTTTGTTTGATAGAGATTTTCTGACAGCCTATCGATAAAAAAAAAAAAGTATCCGCATGATTCTTTTTTCAATTTAATCTTATGATACCCAAAAAAAAATCCATTCTTTGAATTTTGACTTTGCTTCCTATAAACTAAATAACTATTTGGTTACCACAAAACAAGTAATAAATTTTTGAATTTATTAAATCTAATAATTTATTAAATATTAAATAAAGGATAAAATTAAGGATAAGGATATATGGCTATCCTTACTTTTATTTTTGATTTCATTTTTTTATTCAAAGGAAAGAAAGCATGAAGCTGAAATAACCCATTTAGTGTAACACCCCGTCCCAAATCACACCAGAATCCGTGCACGTTGACCGAGGTTGACCGTTGATCGAGGGGTCAAAAGTTGACTTTTTGTCCCAGTTGGAATTTCTAGTTGACCAGGGTACCGTGGCGAACTGCATGATGCCCCGAGTTCGTAGACTAGTAGCACGTCGAAAACGAAGCTACGGTTTGAAAGTTATGGGCAAAACAAGTCTAGGTGCAAACAGTCCAAAAGGTTCCAGAAGTTGACTCTTTCTTGTTATGTAATTTTGTTTTGACTCTTGTATGGTTGTAAAGTACTCGTCGATACGAGTTCATAGACTAGTGGTACGCTTAAATCGGACATTTGGTTCAAAAGTTATGGATGTTTGAAGTTTGCCGGATACCGTAATATTTTATTATATATGGCTTAAATGCACAGTAACGCCACGTGTCATCACCTGATTGGTCCACGTGGATGAACAGTCTCATCGGGGAGGAGAGAGAAAGAGAGAGAGAGAGAAAACCGATCGGCCGTCGGAATCGTCCAATTTTCCGGCCGACTTTTGCTACACACACTGGCCAGACGGAAGCGGCTTCCCATTTCTAGCCAAACCCCAAAATCTCACGGCGAAGCTCGGAGGCGATTTTTCCCTCCACCGCCAGCCACCACCGTTTGCCCTATTTCCGGCCATTTTTAGGCCACACGTGCCAGCCATCCCTCACCACCTCCTCAAGTCTGGCCTACCCACCAAATTTCACGGCCACCGAACCTCCTTATTCCTCCCGTAAAACTACAAAATGAATCCACAAATTTACAGCACTTCACAACAATAACGGCAAACCAGTGCATAAATAAAACATAAGTGTCCAAATAGTATACAGATCTTCATGAAGTGCTAGTCAACAGAAATACAACAAAGATGAAAGAAATAATACAACTGAAATGAATGAGTACAAAAGTACTTCTCGAAACACGATAGCGGCGGAGAACTGGTTCGCCTCGGAAGAACGTGTACCACCTCTTGCACCTAAGGGAACGGAACTTAAAAACGTGAGATGCTAATCATCTCAATGAGTGACCCTAGCTATTGAACACTTTTTAATAATAATAGTAACAAATAGGGAATTTAATTTAATACCGACAATTAATTAAATATATAAAAATTGGAAATAATAATTTATCTCAAAACTCTCACTAATCACTCCGTTGGAAATGTTCCCTTTTTAAAACATTTTCACAAAACCCGATATTCGTATTTCCTAAAAACCAAGGGATCAAACAATTTAATACACAATAAATAAATAAATACCCCAAATATAATTAAAACGTACTAAATTATAATAAATAATTTTTTGAACATTTGTGGGGTTTGAAATTTTGTATGAAAAAGTACTATTGAGGCACCACACCATATACCGGTGATGCCCTCCAATACCCAGCGTCCCGAGCACCGACTGGCGGGGAGATTAAAGAGAGAAACTTGCAAATGGCACTTCAGCGTCCCGACAATAACGTTACTGAAACCATCATCCCGGCTAAGGAGGGGGGCAGTTGTGGCCAATATCAAACTTGCCTGCCCACGGTCCAATGGCAACTCACGGGAGACATAATACTTGCGCGCTAAACCACATATACATACACCAGAACACCAATACTGTATGAGTGCGTCTAAAATAATTATTAAATCAACCGTACCGTTTTCCAAAATTACCATGGGAAATATACCAAATTTTCACACTTACCATCCCACATATTTTCATTCAACAAACCGGTACGAAAACATCGATAACCAACAAAACAATAATTTTTCTCGTAATATGAGGTTCAACAAATAAAATACCGTGGGCATAATTATAAAAATTAAACCACCAATTTAAACAAATATTTTCATAAAATATTTAAACCAATTATGCCCCAAAATAATATTTAAAACTATGCACAATTTATTACTGAAAATACCTTGCTCATGCATAATAATTAAAATTAAATCACAATAAAATAATAACTAAACTGCACCACATGAGCATAATTCAAATACCAATTTAACACCAATTAAACATAATTAATTGCGCCAAAATATTTTTTTTTAAAGGTGGGCCACTCACTTTAAGCGCGTATATCAGCTAAGATCCTCCGCAGGATCAACTCCACTACTCGTACACGCACCTAAAACATCCACAGTACACCAACCAAATATATTAATATTTTAATCGGGTAACTCCCAAATGGTACCCGGGGAGCGAACACAAATGACAACTAAAAGTTACGAGTTATATACCGGCGAAGCTTGAGTGATGAGGATCACGGATTCGGTCTTACTTTCCAGTGATCGGACTCGACTTGTTTTGCCCATAACTTTCAAACCGTAGCTCTGTTTTCGACGTGTACTAGTCTACGAACTCGGGGCATCATGCACTTTGCCACGGTACCCTGGTCAACTAGAAATTCAAATTGGGACAAAAAGTCAACTTTTGACCCCCCCTGGGTCAACATACACGGATTCCGGTGTGATTTGGGACGGGGTGTTACAACTTCCCCCCTTTATAAAAATTTCATCCTCGAAATTCCACATGTCACTAGAACAGATAAGGGTACTGATCACGCATCTGTGCTTCGGGCTCCCATGTTGCTTCCTCGACTAAATGATTCCGCCATAAAACTTTAACTAGAGGAATAGTTTTGTTGCGTAGCACCCGCTCCTCAGGATCCAAAACCTGCACTGGTTGCTCCACATATGAAAGATCTTCCCGTAATTCTATGTCAGGAGTCTCGAGTACGTGTGAGGGGTCTGCAATATACTTCCGTAGCATCGAAACATGAAACCAGAAATCCTCACCATATCCTCATCGGGGCACTGCATCCCCTCTTCCAAGATTTTCTCCATGTTGGATAGCCAATTCATGGCTGCAACTGGGCCTTGGCTTCCATCGAAATTCACGGCTCCTAAACGTCGAGCCTGATCCATGGATCGATTACTAGAGCTTGAACCTCCTAAGGCTCGAGTTAGTTGAGAGACCCAATTTCTAAGGCTCGATCTACTCCCTGAACTCTCAGCCGAGCGTTCTCGAGTTCTACGTGTGTCCCGCCTACTCATCGTAGCAAATTCTAAAGAAACAAACAAGAGTTTAGAAACAGGGACACTTAAGCACGATTACAAAAGGAAGAAATTTACGGATGGGCTGTACAGCAATGCACAGTCCCTTAAGATTACAAGAACCTATGCTCTTATACCAACTGTCAAGACCTGCCCAGAATTCCTTCCCCGGAACCCTAGACAAGCCCTGATCCCAGGGAAATACTACCGAACCTTCCAACGGAAAATCTGGCAGCACCTCCGCTAAGGGTAGGACTTACCAAAAATTACCTGCACTGAAAACACACTTCTATACTCATCCCCTTATTCCTCCCGTAAAACTACAAAGTAAATCCACAAATTTACAGCACTTCATAACAATAACGGCAAACTAGTGCATAAATAAAACATAAGTGTCCAAATAGTATACAGAGCTTCATGAAGTGTTAATCAACAGAAATACAAATTGTAATATCCCACATTGGTTGGAAAGGGGAACGAAGCATGGCTTATAAGAGTGTGGATACCTTTCCCTTCAAGAGGCCTTTTTCCTGTGACCCACCGTTGTAATGGGGTCAGGAAGAGCAAAACCGTGCGGGCTGGGCCCAAAGCGGATAATATCTTGATGCGGGTGGTCTGGACTGTTACAGTGGTATTAGAGCTAGACCCAGATCGGTGTGCCAACGAGGACGCTGGGCCCTAAAGAGGGTGGATTGTAAAATCCCACATCAGTTAGAAAGGGGAACGAAGCGTGGCTTATAAGCGTGTGGATACCTTTCCCTTCAAGAGGCCTTTTCCTGTGTCCCATCGTTGTAATGGGGTCGGGAAGAGCAAAACTGTGTGGGCTGGGCCCAAAGCGGATAATATCTTGATGCGGGTGGTCTGGGCTGTTACATTAGAACGCCTTTTAAAGGATTATGTGGTACGATTGGATCGAATAAGCCCTTACGGAATAAATATTCAGCTGCTTATGCACCCTCGGGTACTATTTTATTCAATGTTTGTTCAATTACTCTTTTACCTATAAATGCAACGCAGGCATTTGGTTCGACAATAATGATATCTCCCAATAAAGAATTCTTTCTTGATTCATCTCTGGAGTTACCTCATTCAACAATTGTTTTTGATCCAATCTGTAGGAATCAATAGAAAAGGCAAATCCCTTGTGATACACCGGATTCGGCTTGGTTATTGATAGAGTGAATAGATCTGCCATTTTTTGTACTTCTGATTCAAGATTGTGATGTAACGTGTATCCCCCCTATTCTGGTCATGGAATAGATGAAATAAATCACAAAATAGATTTTTGTTCAAGAATGAAATCTTATTGGAACTATCCAATTCATCATTCAGAACCATATCTTATTCTGATATGATGAAACAGGATGAATTAAGATAGTATTTTGTAAATACGGATTTATCTTGAATATATTAACCATTTCTTGATCTCCTAGATAGGACAAAAGAAACATCTTATTCTTTCTTCAATAATTTATGATCTCTAGTGGAGCTCTCAATAGTATTCAAACCCAGATGAAATTTAGGATTCCAAGAGTTTTATAAAACATTTTTTATGGAAGAAAATGTGAATCAAAGATCCCACTAAATTGAATTGGGTCCATGAATCTAAGAAATAGTGAAAATTCTTGATCTCTCTCAATATCTCTTTTAATTCGAAAATCCAATATTTAAATTGATGTCTTTTCATTGAGTCCTCCAAAATTGCATTTATTTATCCTAAATATTTCATTTGAATTTGAATTTGGTTATTCACCATGTATGAGGATCCTCGCTAAGCATCCATGGCTGAATGGTGAAAGCACCCAACTCATAATTGGCAAATTCGTAGGTTCAATTCCTACTAGATGCACGTCAATGGGACCCTCCAATAAAATAAGTCTATTGGAATTGGCTTTGTATCAATGGAATCTCATCATCCCTACGTAATGAATTGGTGTGGTATATTCATATCATGGCATATGAACAGTAAGAACTAGCATTCTTATTGAGACTATAACTAATATGGAAGAAAATAGATTTTTGGATGGAATCAAATAAGTAGTATTTACAGACAAAAGTATTTGGTCATTGTTGAAAAATCAATATACTTCTAATGTCGATTCAGGATCAACTAGGACAAAAATAAAGCATTGGGTCGAACTATTCTTTGGTGTCAAGGTAGTAGCTATGAATAGTCATCTACTCCTAGGAAAGGGTAGAATAATGGGACCTATTATGGGACATACAATGCATTACAGACGTATGATCATTATTCCTCAACAGGGTTATTGTATTCCACGTGTTAGAAAGAAAAGAACTTCAATCAAAATACTTAATAACATCACGATACATTTATACAAAACTTCTACCCTGAACACACACAAAGGAACCGTAGACAGTCAGGTGAAATTCAATCCACGAAATAATTTGATCTATGGGCAGCATCGTTGTGGTAAAGGTCGTAATGCTAGAGGAATCATTACCGCAGTGCATAGAGGGGGAGGTCATAACCGTCTATACTGTAAAATCAATCTTCGACAGAATGAAAAAGAATATATGATAGAATCGTAACTCTCGAATATGATCATAATCGAAATGCATACATTTGTCTCATACACTATGGGGATGGTGAGAAAAAATATATTTTACATCCTAGAGGGGATATAATTGGAGATACCATTGTTTCTGGTATAGAAGTTCCTATAAAAATGGGAAATGCCCTACCTTTGAGTGCGGTTTGAACTATCGAATTACGTAATTGGAAGTTACCAATTAGGTTTATGATGAAACCTAGAAATCGATCATTGATCCAATTTGAATACCTCTATAAGATAGACCTCAATAAAAAAACTAAAGGGTAACGGCATCAGGTGATTGAGTTCAGTAGTTCCTCATATAAAATTATTGACTTTAGAGATATAGTAATATGGAGAAGACAAAATTGTTTCAAACACCGACGGAACCAAAAATGCCCTTTGTTTCAAAGAGATGAGGATGGGTTATTCACATTTCAATTGATGGTCAGAGGCAAATTGAAAGCTAAGGAGTGATAATTCTAAGGAGTCCCGGGGGGAAAAATAGAGATGTCTCCTACGTTACCCGTAATATGTGGAAGTATCAATGTAATTTCATAGAGTCATTCGGTCTGAATGCTACATGAAGAACATAAGCCCGATGAAGGAAGAGGAAGACCTAGGATGTAGAAGATCATAACATGAGTGATTCAACAGATTTTGATTCCTATATATCCACTCATGTGGTACTTCATTATATGATATATATAAGAATTATACGATGTATATATAAGATCCATTTGTATAGATATCATCATCCACATCCAGAAAGCCGTATGCTTTGGAAGAAGTTTGTACAATTTAGGAAGGAGTTTTGATTGATCAAAAAGAAGAATCTACTTCAACCATTATGCCCTTAGCTACAGCCATACATAACATAGATATCACACTTGGAAAGGGTGGACAATTAGCTAGAGCAGTAGGTGCTATAGCGAAACTGATTGCAAAAGAGGGGAAATCAACTACATTAAAATTACTTTATGGGGAGGTCCGTTTGATATCCAAAAACTGCTCAGCAACAGTCAAACAAGTGGGGAATGTTGGGGTGAACCATAAAATAGTTAATACCTATAGTATATTTAGTTAATATATATAGCATATATAGTTAATTATTTTAATATTTTTAATATTTTTTTTGCTTTTAATTTAAATATATATATATGGGCAAATGATGGGAATTGAACCGACGCACGGTGGATTCACAATCCACTACCTTGATCCACTTGGCTACATTTGCCCCTATTACAAATTACAAACTTACAAATTATAAACAAATAGGTTATCATTTTTTTTTCATTCTTCAAACTAAAAGAAGAAAAAATGGAATTGAAACCTTTAAATTTAAATGTAAAATAAAAAATTGCGAAAAGGATATTGAAAATAAAAATTTCTACATAAAAACAGTATGGGTATGTTAAAGTAAAGATAAAGTAAACAAAAAAATTTAAGTAAAAAAAAAACCTCCTAAAGGAGCAATACCAAACTTCAAAAACTCCTAAAGGAGCAATACCAAACTTCTTGCTAGAACAAGAACTTGATTATTGCTCCTTTATGTTCAATAATTCAACATACACTAATACCAAAGTCTTATCCGTTTATAGACGGAGCTTCGACCGCAGCTAGATCTATAGAGAAGTTATGAGTGTTAAGTTCATGCATAACTTCCATACCCAAGTTAGCACGGTTGATAATATCAGCCCATGTATTAATTACACAACCTTGACTATCAACTATAGATTAGTTGAAATTGAAACCATTTAAGTTAAAGCCATAGTGCTAATACCTAAAATAGTGAACCGAATACCTGCTACAGGCCCAGTAGCTAGGAAGAAGTGTAAAGAATGAGAGTTGTTGAAAACTAGCATATTGGAAGATTAATCATCCAAAATAACCATGAGCAGCTATGATACTGTTGGTTTCTTCCTCTTGATCGAATCTGTAACCTTCATTAGCATATTCATTTTATGTGGTTTCCTTGATCAAACTAGAAGTTACCAAAGAATCAGGCATAGCATTGAATAGGGAGCTGCGAACACACTAGCTATGCCAAACATGTGAAATGGGTGCATAAGGACGTTGTGTTCAGCTTGGAATACAATCATAAAGTTGAAAGTACTAAAGATTCCTAGAGGCATACCATTAGAAAAGCTTCCTTGACCAATTGGATAGATCAAGAAAACAGCAGTAGCAGTTATAGTAGGAGCTGAATATGCAACAGCAATCTAAGGGTGCATACCCAGACGGAAACTTAGTTCCCACTCATGACCCATATAACAAGCTACACCAAGTTAAAAGTGTAGAACAATTAGCTTAGAAGGACCACCATTGTATAACCATTCATCAATGGAAGCCGCTTCCCATATCAGGTAAAAGTGAAAACCCATCACTGCAGAAGTAGGAATAATGTCACCAAAAATAATATTGTTTCAATATCTACTGGAGGGGCAACAATGAAAGCAATAATAAATATAGAAGTTGCAGTCAATAAAGTAGGGATCATCAAAACACCAAACCATCCAATGTAAAGACAACTTTCAGTGCTGGTTATCCAGTTACATAAGTGACCTCATAGGCTTTTGCTTTCGCGTCCCTCTAAAATTGCAGTCATGGTAAAATCTTGGTTTATTTAATTATTAATCATCAGGAACTCCCGAGCACATGAATTTTCTGTAAATAGATAATCGAGGGCTTGTTATTCAACAGTATAACATGACTTATATACCCATGTCAACCAATATTCAACATCCATAGATATATCAAGGTTTTTATCTATCTAGATTCATCCATTTTTTTAATAAAATAAATAAATAAATTGAATAAAAATAAAATAAAAGTAAAATAAGTTACAAAATTTGGATTAAAATTCGGATTTAATTTAGATACATGTGATTTCAATAGAATAATTAGAATGGGTTGCTTGGCACTTGAACCGGCAACTAGTCGGATGGAGTGGATAATTTACTTCATATAGTTAGAAAATAAAAAATAGGTAAAAATCAATTCCCACCATTCTTGCATTTTTCATTGCACATGGCATTCCTTATGTATACATCTAAAATCCAGCTCCTTCCCTAGACAAGCCTCTAAGAAAGTTGAATATTCAGTTGATTAACCCTTACTCTTACTACATGAAAATTTCATAATAGATGACTAAATACATTTTTTGTTATCTCTTCAGCATTTATGGATAATTTCCATTTCCATGGTTGAATAGCTAATCATTCATGACTGACCAAATCATTGATGCAAACAATATCCAAATACCAAATTCACCCTTTATATAACCTTCAAAAAGTCGAATAAATTCTTGGAAAAATCAAAGAAAGAACCCCTTCTTGCTGCATAAAGAACTCTTCCAATAATTCCAAACCTAGTCTTCATACAGTACTTTTGTGTTTATGAGCCAAAGTGATGCGAATCCACCCGAGACTGCTCGACCAACAACCCGCTAGGGTGCTGACCCAATACAAATGAAGGTGGGACCGATCACTAGGGCCCAAGCCAAGAGGTTCAAGGACAATCTTGCTGTCTTCATACAAGGAATAAGTCATAGCCAAGAGGGGTTGGCCATATCTAAAGAACAAAGGCCTGTGTTACTCATACAAGCAATAGAAGCCAAAACGGGGTCGGGTGACATTTTTGGTAACAATAAAGAGGCCGGGTTGTATGAATTGGAACCCCATCTTTATGGGTTCAATTCATATGGAGGATGAGTCATAGAAACCAGCCAAAGCAGCTTCAAAGCCGACCAACAAGGTGGTTTGCGCACAAAGGGAAGGAAAGGCCGGATTTGCTGTTTTTCTTCGCGGGTTTTACTGTATTTTACTGTATTAACCTTTTCTCATACTTCCAAGCAAGGGCAACGTGGGGAACTTCACAATAAGCTTATTTGGCATCCTACAAAGCATATTGAAGCTGATTTGGAGATCAATTTGGTCAAAGAATAGTCAAAGTCAAATTAGTCAAAAAGCTAGTATTATAGTTTCCTAATTTTATTCTACTTTTTGTTTTAGGAAACTACCTTTACTTTTTAAGTTTTATTTATTTATTTTCTGGATAAATAAGTTTAGGAAAGTTTTTATTTTATTATTTTCATTGTAAATTAATTAATTCCTAAATTCAAAATAAAGGAATTAATTAATCCAAATTAGTTTAGGAATAGGAAAGTTTCGGCCAAGGTAGGATTCTCCATTGTGTGGCCGGTTTTTCCTAGGGTTTTTAGGGTTTATGTTGTTTCTTTCAAAGCCTATTTAAAGGCTTATTTTTCATTAATAATATAACTTTAAACTTTGATTTGATTAAGAAAATATTTGTGAGATTAATTATCTCTTTGTTCTTTGAGAACACCTAAAACACCATTAGAGAATTGGTTGTTTTAGCTTGACTTATCAATAGGTTTTCCATCCCCTATTGTGGCGTCTACATTATACCAAGGTTTCTAACCACAGGTTGGTTAGGGGTTGAGGTCCATTCCATTATAACTTGAACTTAATTAAAGATCCGGGCTAATATAATATGGGTTTAGGAGCAGGTCGTCCTAGGTTCGTATCATTTAGTATCAGAGCTAAATTTTGTTCAGGTTCGATCTATCTTTATTTATTTTATTTGTCTTTGTGTTATTTTGCAATTTTAGCATTAGGTTAAAGTTGCATCCATCCTATACACGTTTAGCATTTAAAAAAAAAAAAAATTCATTCCTAGTTGAATTTGGATTTCCTAGTTTTATCGTATTTTTGTTTCCTAGTTTGTTGGTTGTCTTTTATCATTGTTCTTGTTAATTTGGTTTTTGTTGATTTTTCTTTGCTGTTTTAGTCTTAAATATTTGCATTCATATATTCCAAAAAAAAAAAAGAAAAAAAAGAAAAAAAAAAGAAGTTTGTGGCATCATTTAAAAAAAAAAACTGCATATTTTGTTTATTTGGAGGTCACGGGTTTGGTGGTTGTTTTGGAGTTGGAATTGCAGTTTTGGTAATTATTCTTGCTACTGCAGTTGTTTATGTTCTGTGAGTGAAAAAAAAAAAAAAAAAAGAAGGTAAAGCCGAATATAAAAAAAAAAAAAAAACAGAAAAATATTTCGGTTTGTTGGAGTTTGAATTGTTTGCTGGAAATTTGTGGGAGCTGCTGGTTTTTTTGATTATTTATTCAGTATTTGAGTTGCTGGGAAATTAATCTTGCTGCTGGATATTTGGATTTTGGGTGTTTAAATTATTTGGATTAAAATCAGTTAAAGGATTTGATACAAAAACTCGAATTACAAAGAACAACAACCAACAACTTTTCTATATTTTTTGTTCTCTTTGATTCTTGATCATATTTGAATTTCTTTTCCTGGAATTTTATTCTTGAACTCATAATCTACTACCATCTGGTGCAGTTTTCAAAAATTCCAACGTTTTACCATTATTTTGTGTTTTCTTGTCTAGAAAGCCGAAAAATTAGGATTTGTTGGATTCTTTCGGTATTGCCTACTTTTTGCTACTGTTTTGATGATAAGTTTAATTAAAACATACTAGTGATCTAATTGCTGTTTTGTGGGTGTTTTAATTAGAACTTTGAGATAATTCATTGAGTGGAAAAAGGCAAGAGTGTGTGAGCTTAAAAGAGGGTAAAAGCCGAAACTAGTGTGTAAACACGAGTGTCGAGACCTTATTTGAGTGAAACACGTGAGGGAGTGAATATTGTGAGGATTTATTTTATTTTTGCAGTATTTTACTAACATGGAAGATTCTAGAATAAGAAGAGGGGATCCACCCTTGAGGATCAATGAGGAAGAGTCCGTAGCATTCCATGGCGATGACCGAGCTACCGGGAGTGGAGACCAAGTGGACTTGAGAACTATTTTGGAATCAATACAGCGGATGAGTGCTCAATTTGAGCATGTAAATCAAAGAGTGGGAAGATTAGAAGCCTCATAAGGAAGGCCGAATACAAGAAATAGGCAAGAATTCCATGGAGGACGAGGAGGTCGCGAGAGGCCGAGAGAGGAATTTGATGAGGAGCCATTGGACGGTGGCTTTGAGGAAGGTATGGACGAAACCTTTGCTGTCCAAGATAGAGCTGGCCATGGGAGATATAGGAGGGAGGATACAGATGAAGATTTGGGAAATATCAAGGTTAATATCCCACCTTTTATGGGTAAAAGTGATCCTGAAGCTTATTTGGAGTGGGAAGAGAAAATGGAGATGATTTTTGACTGCCACAACTATTCGGAAGGAAAGAAGGTGAAGATGGCAGCAATGGAGTTTGGCCATTATGCACTCCAATGGTGGATAAATGAGCAAAGCACCCGAAGGAGGGTTGGTGAAGACTTAATTACAACATGGCGACAAATGAAAGGAGTCATGAGGAAGCGGTTTGTACCATCCCATTACCAAAGGTTGCTGCATCAAAGGCTTCAATCTTTGTCTCAAGGAAGTAGGTCCGTGGAGGATTATTGCAAAGAGATGGAGATGTTAATGATGAGGCTAAACATGAGGGAGGATAGAGAGGCAACAATGGCAAGATTTCTTGGAGGGTTAAACCGTGACATTGCCAATCAACTTGAATTACAACAATACTTGGAATTGGAGGAGATGTTGCATGTAGCCATTAAACTTGAGAACCAATTCAAGAGGAGGGGTGTTAGTACACGGTTTGGAGGAGTTTCTAGCAGTGGAAGGACAAGTTCAAGTGGCTGGAAAAATAATTCCACTTATGAAAACAAGTTGAGGCTGAAATTAGGAGAAGAATCAACCAACCGGCCAAGAAGAGAGGTCAAGACCGAATCTGTCCAAGCACTTAGAGGTGATATAAAATCTGATCCTTAACCTCAAAAATCTAGAGAAATAATTTGTTTTAAGTGCCAAGGAAGAGGACACATATCCAGCCAATGCCCAAATAGAAGAATCATGGTATTAAAGGGTGATGGTGAGCTGGAATCCGCAAGTGAAGAAAGTGGAGCTGAAACCGAGCAAGAGGAGGGTTGTAATGAAGATGAAACCGAACCTGTAGATACATCTAATGCCGAGTTGAGCTTGGTTTCAAGGAGAGTACTTGCTGTCTACAAAGATGAAGAGCAGATACAAAGAGAAAACATCTTCCACACTCGCTACGAAATACAAGGTAAAATTTGTAGCATGATTATAGATAGTGGGAGTTGTACTAATGTGATAAGTAATCTTGTAGTTGATAAATTAGGCTAGAAAACAATTAAACATCCAGAACCTTATAGATTACAATGACTTAATGATAGTGGTGAGATGAAAGTAAACAAACAAGCCAAAGTAAAATTTAATATAGGTAGATATGAGGATGTAGTTTTATGTGATATTGTGCCTATGATTGCCGGACATATACTATTAGGTAGACCATGGCAATTTGATAAAGATGCTACTCATTTTGGTGGAGAAAATAGTATTGTTTTCAGGTTTAAAGGGAAGAAGATCAAGCTGGAACCATTATCTCCTAAAGAGGTTTACAAAGATCAATTACAAACGCAACAAAGGAGAGAAGCCGAGAAGCTCAAAGAAAAAGCAAGTATGGCACCAATGGCCTCACCATCCATTCAAGAAGGTAAGGTTGAGGTTGCTGACCAAGGTAAGGTTTCTAAGGTTCATATTGAGTGGAAAGACCAAGAAAAAGCCGAGAGAGAGGTGAGAAAAGAGAACAAACCCGAGAGCATACAAAATCCGGAAATTTCCGCCAATGAGAGCCAAACCGAGGGAAGAAAAAGAAAAGAAAGAAAAGAGAGGAAAAACCAGAATTTTTATTTGAGTTTAGGGGATATTAATAAGGTTATTGAGTGTAAGAAACCTTTGCTGGTCATGCTTTATAAAGAAAATTATTTAAATGATCAAACTAACTTTGAAGAACTTGAATTGCCAAGTTCAATGATTTCTCTTTTGAAGGAATTTGGAGATGTCTTCCCAAATGAGATTCCAAGTGGACTACCACCTATTCGAGGGATAGAACATCAAATTGACTTTGTTCCAGGGGCTGCCATACCAAATAGACCAGCTTATAGGAGCAATCCCGAAGAAACAAAGGAGCTGTAAAAACAGGTAAGTGATTTGCTTGATAAAGGATATATTCGTGAGAGTTTAAGTCCATGTGCTGTTCCTGTTTTGTTGGTACCTAAAAAGGATGGTTCTTGGAGAATGTGTGTTGATTGTAGAGCTATAAATAATATTACCATCAAATATAGACATCCCATTCCTAGATTAGATGATATGCTTGATGAATTGCATGGTGCTTGCATGTTTACAAAAATTGATCTTAGGAGTGGTTATCACCAAATTAGGATGAAAGAAGGTGATGAATGGAAAACCGCATTCAAAACTAAATATGGACTGTATGAATGGTTAGTTATGCCTTTTGGATTATCTAATGCACCTAGTACTTTCATGAGGCTTATGAATCATGTAATGCGTCCATTTATTGGTAAATTTGTGGTTGTTTATTTTGATGACATTTTAATATACAGCCGAAATTTGGATGACCATGTGGATCAACTTAGGCAAGTTTTGCAAGTTCTTAGAAAGGAAAGATTATTTACTAACATTAAAAAATGTGACTTTTGCAAAGAAGAACTTGTATTTCTAGGTTTTGTAGTAAGTGCTGCAGGAATCAAAGTTGACCAAGCTAAAGTGAAGGCAATCCAAGAGTGGCCGATTCCTACATCCATTACCCAAGTGAGGAGCTTTCATGGCTTGGCAAGCTTTTACTGAAGATTTGTCAAGGATTTTAGTACCATAGCAGCACCATTGAATGAAGTTGTCAAGAAGAATGTTGGCTTCAAATGGGGGGAAGTACAAGAAAAATCTTTTAATTTGTTGAAAGAAAAATTGTGTAATGCACCTTTGTTAGTTTTGCCAAATTTTTCTAAGACTTCTGAAATTGAGTGTGATGCTTCGGGTGTAGGTATTGGAGCTGTTTTAATGCAAGAAGGAAGGTCCATAGCCTACTTTAGTGAAAAATTGAATGGAGCTGCCCTAAACTACCCGACTTATGACAAGGAGATGTATGCTTTGGTGAGGGCTTTGGAGACGTGGCAGCATTATCTCATGCCAAAGGAGTTTGTGATTCATACGGATCATGAGTCTTTGAAGCATATCAAGGGTCAAGGAAAGCTCAACCGAAGGCATGCTAAGTGGATTGAATTTATTGAAACATTTCCATATGTGATCCGCTACAAAAAAAGGTAAGGAAAATGTGGTTGCCGATGCATTATCCCGAAGGTATGTGCTATTTTCTACCTTAGATGCTAGATTGCTTGGATTTGAACAATTGAAAGAACTTTATGAGCATGATAGTGACTTTGGAGAAATTTTTAGAACCTCTTTGAAACATGGATTTAATAAATTTTACATATTTGAGGGATATTTGTTTAAGGAAAACAAACTTTGTGTGCCTAATTGTAGTATTAGGGAATTATTGGTTCGGGAAGGACATGGGGGTGGTTTAATGGGTCATTTTGGTATTTTAAAGACTTTATCCTTGCTGCAAGAACATTTTTATTGGCCTAACATGAGGAGAGATGTTGAGAGAATTTGTGAAAGATGTGTGAAGTGCCGAAAAACAAAATCAACATTGAAACCGCATGGATTGTATAAGCCTTTGCCGATTCCTACCTATCCTTGGATAGATTTGTCTATGGATTTTATTCTTGGGTTGCCTAGGTCAAGGACAGGTAAGGATTCAATATTTGTTGTAGTAGATAGGTTTTCTAAGATGGCACATTTTATTGCATGTAATAAAACTGATGATGCATCCAACATTGCTAATTTATTTTTCAAGGAAATTGTGAGATTGCATGGAATGCCAAAAACTATTGTGTCGGATAGGGATGCTAAGTTCTTAAGCTATTTTTGGAAAACATTGTGGTCTAAATTAGGTACTAAGCTTTTATTTTCAACTACTTGTCATCCACAAACTGATGGACAAACCGAAGTGGTAAATAGAACCTTGTCTGCATTGTTGAGAGCATTAATTAGTAGAAATTTAAGGACTTGGGAAGAATGTTTGCCACATGTTGAATTTGCATATAATAGGTCTTTACATTCAGCAACTAAATTTACTCCATTTGAAATTGTTTATGGTTTTAATCCTTTGACTCCATTAGATTTAACACCTTTGCCTTTAAGTGAGCGTGCTAATCTAGATGGAAAACAAAAAGCTGATTTTGTAAAGCAGATTCATGAGAAGACTCGAGCAAACATTGAGAGAAGGACCGAGCAATATGCAAGGGTGGCTAATCAAGGCCAAAAATCAATGGTGTTTGAACCTGGAGATTGGGTGTGGCTGCACTTAAGGAAAGAAAGATTCCCCGAACAAAGGAAATCAAAACTCATGCCGAGGGGTGATGGACCTTTTCAAGTTTTGGAGAGGATAAACGACAATGCCTACAAACTTGATCTACTGGGTGAGTATAATGTTAGTGCCTCTTTTAATGTTGCTGATTTATCTCCTTTTGCTGCAGGTGATGACTTCGATTTGAGGACAAATCCTTTCCAAGAGGAGGGGAATGATGCGAATCCACCCGAGACTGCTCGACCAACAACCCGCTGGGGTGCTGACCCAATACAAATGAAGGTGGGACCGATCACTAGGGCCCAAGCCAAGAGGTTCAAGGACAATCTTGCTGTATTCATACAAGGAATAAGTCATAGCCAAGAGGGGTTGGCCATATCTAAAGAACAAAGGCCTGTGTTACTCATACAAGCAATAGAAGCCAAAACGGGGTCGGGTGACGTTTTTGGTAACAATAAAGAGGCCGGGTTGTATGAATTGGAACCCCATCTTTATGGGTTCAATTCATATGGAGGATGAGTCATAGAAACCAGCCAAAGCAGCTTCAAAGCCGACCAACAAGGTGGTTTGCGCACAAAGGGAAGGAAAGGCCGGATTTGCTGTTTTTCTTCGCGGGTTTTACTGTATTTTACTGTATTAACCTTTTCTCATACTTCCAAGCAAGGGCAACGTGGGGAACTTCACAATAAGCTTATTTGGCATCCTACAAAGCATATTGAAGCTGATTTGGAGATCAATTTGGTCAAAGAATAGTCAAAGTCAAATTAGTCAAAACGCTAGTATTATAGTTTCCTAATTTTATTCTACTTTTTGTTTTAGGAAACTACCTTTACTTTTTAAGTTTTATTTATTTATTTTCTGGATAAATAAGTTTAGGAAAGTTTTTATTTTATTATTTTCATTGTAAATTAATTAATTCCTAAATTCAAAATAAAGGAATTAATTAATCCAAATTAGTTTAGGAATAGGAAAGTTTCGGCCAAGGTAGGATTCTCCATTGTGCGGCCGGTTTTTCCTAGGGTTTTTAGGGTTTATGTTGTTCCTTTCAAAGCCTATTTAAAGTCTTATTTTTCATTAATAATATAACTTTAAACTTTGATTTGATTAAGAAAATATTTGTGAGATTAATTATCTCTTTGTTCTTTGAGAACACCTAAAACACCATTAGAGAATTGGTTGTTTTAGCTTGACTTATCAATAGGTTTTCCATCCTCTATTGTGGCGTCTACATTATACCAAGGTTTCTAACCACAGGTTGGTTAGGGGTTGAGGTCCATTCCATTAGAACTTGAACTTAATTAAAGATCCGGGCTAATATAATACGGGTTTAGGAGCAGGTCGTCCTAGGTTCGTATCACAAAGTTTTAAGACAAAAAAGTCAAAGTATATATTTTATTCGATACAAACCTTTTTTAGGATCGACTGAAATAATGAGAAAGATCTGTACATATATGGGGAAATCGGTCGATAATCTCAAAATCTGACGAATCGGCCTAGGTCCACTTACTAAAAGGATGTCTTAATGTGTTACAAAATTTCATTTTAGCCAATGATCCGATCATTGGGTTAATTAGAACTAATTTATCAAGCTTCTTTATAGCATTATGCATTATAAATGAATTTTCTAGCATTTGACTCCGTACCACTAAAAGATGATAGCGTAAAAAGTCTAAAGAATGGTTGGCTAATTGGTTTATATAGCTCATTCCTGATTGGGCCCACATGTAAAAATGAATGGCCACAAAAGGACAAGAAAATATTTCCATTTATTCATTAGAAGAGGTGTATCTTTTGAAACCAAAATTGATTTTCCTTGATATCTAACATAATGCATGAAAGGCTCCATGAAGAACCATAAGACCACCAGAAAATCATTAGAAAAGACTTCTCGTAGAGGATGTTTTATTTTTCCATAGAAATAAATTCGCTTAAAAAATACCCCAAAAAATGTTAATTGTAAATGAGAAGATCAATTACAGAGAAAAAGTAAGATGGATTCATATTCATAAATAGCAGAATTATATATAAACAAGAAAAATCTTGAATTACTTTTCAAAAAAAAAAGAAATATATTTTTTTGGAGTAATAAAACTATTCCAATTATAATACTCGTGAAGAAAAAGCTGTAATAAATGCAAAGAAGGGGCATCTTTCGCCCAGTAGCGAAGGGTTTAAATCAAGATTTCCAGATGAATGGGTTAGGATATTCATACATCTGATACATAATTTAAATGGTTCTGAGATCTATCTAGTTTGAAATATCTTTGAAATTCTTCCATTTGAAATTTGATTTGAACTGGAGATAAGGGGTCTATTGGGTTATCAAATGATACATAGTACGATACAGTCAAAACAAGGTATTATAGTAAGAAAAAAATAGATACCTCAGAAAAAGGTAAGACCATCGACAGGCGCTCTATCCTCTATTTTTTCATCTAAGAGGTTTATGTTCAGTCTAAGATAACAAGATGGTTAGAAATCCTTTATCTTTGCAATCCAATCACTTTTTTGATTTTGAAAAAAAAAATAAATAAATAAAAACTCTTTATCAATATACTGCCTTCTTCTACACATTTATCTCCACCTCATAGTGGAGAATACCTAATAGGTAGGACTCATAAAAAATGGATAATCCCTCATGGAAAAGCCTTTCCCGCATCAAGAACTACTATATTTTTAACATCCAATTAGTTCTGGTAATCATTTAGATAATCATTCAAAAATGAAGACCAAAAGCTCATTACTCTTTGTTTCCCTATAATTGGGGCCATAGTTGGGCTCAATCCATTTATTCACTCGATCCGACTTGAAATTGATTTTCCAATTTCTTTTTCCTGCCACACCAAGAATTCAATCAATTTAATATTCTCAGAATTCTCCATTGATACGACTTGCTACTTTTTCCATTCATTCCTTACAGGATAAGTCATGATCTTACAAACTCTACCGGTTGTATGGACGAATCCATTGCTTCATACAAATGTGTTAAAGATGCTAGCCGCCCTTAAAAGCCGAATACTCTACCATTGAGTTAGCAAACTGAATAAAAGAATTAAAATGTGTAGATACAATCAGAATACCAATAAAATAAATAAAAAGGTTGAATTGCATGACGTAATTGAATTTGAAATGGCAAAACAAATTGTATCATACAAAAAAAAAAAAAATCTTGTATTACAAAAAATTCAATGAACGCATTCCTTGAATGAAATCAAATCTATGGCACGAAGAAAAGTAGATCCATTTATCCATATTCAAATTATATTTATTTGATACACTATTGACAATATGAGTATTTGTGAAAACAATACAATGGAGAACTAGAAAAAAATAAAATGTTATAAATTCAAATTAAAAAAATAAGGACTTGTGTTGGATTGGCACTACATAGCTAACTGACATATAGACAAATAAGGTATAAAGATGCAAGAAAAATGTAGTAACGAAACAAAAACAAAGAAGTAGAAAAAAGCTCGGATTTAGTCAATCAATCAATATAAGTAAAAGAAAAAAGCTTAATCCCCCTTTTTATTTGTTCATAGGAATCCAACTAACCCCCATTACCATTAATGGTAATACCCAAAATCAAAAGTAGGAATAACAAATTAAAAGAGACTAGCAGAGAAAAGACTATACAAAGCTCTCTACAAGTGATCTCGACCTTTTTTATTTATATATTTCATTTTGATATATTTCATTAATTGACTATTGTTTCGTGATTAAGGGTAAGTTTCGTAAAAACCCCCGCTTTCTTTGAAATATCATGAACAGTTCCTGTAGGTTGAGCGCCTTTTTCAAGGAAATATAGAATAGCAGGAACATTTAAATAGGTATGATTCTTGATCGGGGTCCTAAAAATCCATTTTCCAAAGATCTCTTCCTTCTCTTCTAGATTGAACATCACTTGCAATGATTCGATAAATGGTTCATTGGGATAGATGAACAATCCCCCCTAGAAACATATAAGAAGTTTTCTCCTCGTACGGCTCAAGAAAATTGGAAATTATATCTATGTATACAATGATAAGGTCAAATATATCCATAAAATAATCAAATCACCTAGACTATGACTTAAATACTTATTCTTTCCTCCACCAAAAAATTATTCATATTTACAATTTGTACCCTCATAATTCAAGTTGGATAACTCCCAAATAACTCAAGGAAACCTTTTAATCATCTCATTTATTGAGTGGTCCCTAACCCCCCTTTTGACTGTCTCTTTTAGAATCTCTTTGATTCTGCACTCTGATCTAGTTATTGGGACAATTGAAAATGGTATTTCCTTGTTCCAAGATCCTTTATCTTTGCCTTGAATCATTGGGTTTATTGCAGCTTGTGCTACTGAATCTGCTACTTTATTTTTGGTACCAACAATTAAGAATTGTTTTCCCCTACTTGCAACATCAAAAACTAAATCACAAGCTTCTGCCAAAAATGTAGCAGTTCTGGTAAGATTTATAATATGAATACCTTTACGCTTTGCAGTGATATAAGGTGCCATTCAAGGATTCCATTTCCTAGTACCATGACCAAAATGAACTCCTCCTCCCATCATCTCTTCCAAATTGATGTTCCAATATCTTCTTGTCATTTCTCCCCACACTTCTTCTGTTTTTCAGTTTTTTGTTGGAAAAAAAAAAAGAGAAGCTAAAATAGAAATAAATAATTGTTTTCAAGGAACCTTCTTTTCTACCGAAGATTGGCCATTGATACACGATCCAGACCATTAATTTCTTTCTATTCGTTATTATCATTATTTCTATTACCAAATTAAATGACCACAACACAAATAGAAAAGAGGATGAATCTGCTTTTAGGAATCATTAAATACTAAAAATGATTGTTTTGATATATCATATTGTTGGGGTGAGAAGGTTATGACCAAGAGCAAGCTAGCTTGAAGTGTTAGCAACAAGCAAGCTTTTTGTGATGCTCTTGGGAATGGTTGTGTGTGAGTTGTGTTTTTAGGTTTTGGTTATGGTGTTTTCTGGTTTTTAGGGTTCCTAAAGTGTTCTAAGGTGTTCAAGAAGAGATAAGAAGAAGAGGAACACGTTGGCTTTTGAAAATAAGGCTTGGATGTGTAGCCATTTCATTCATTTTACAATATAAGCTTGAAATTACAACTAGTTCACACATGCCAAGCATGTGAGCTTACAAAATGAGTAAAGTATTTGAAATTTAAAAAGTAAAATGGTCAACACCTAACTTTTCATACATAAAAGAGGTAAAAACCAGCTGCAACATGTCTATTCCAAATATAGTAAAAAGTGGCACATGGTTTGAACTAAGTTCCTATTGTTTAACTAGTTTAGGTAAACAACCAAACTAGCTTCACCTACTTAGTTCCCCTTTGTATCTACTTATAAAACTTGGTTTGAAGAATCCTTGGTCATCAATAAATATTATTCCAAGAGCTAGGAAAGTTCTGGAACCGGATCATGGGCCAAACAGCTCCAAAACTGGCCCATACTCTGCATACTGGGCCCATCAGATACAGCAATCTGTTTGGAATAGAAAATAGACTTTCCCATGTCATTTTGACCTGACATTTGAACCATAGTCTTCTATATATGTCTGTAGAAATACCTCAAAAGTTCAGCCCAAAAATCCATTTGCAACCTGAGATATAAGATAAATAGTGGAGCTATTTGAACCATAGTCTTCTATAAGGATTTGATACCAAGGTGTGCATGCTAGCCGATGACATGCACCATCAAGTGGCAAAATTGTCACACTTCAACACTCCTCCTTGGCAATTTCGTTCCAGCTCTCAGCCCTCTTTTCTAGGTTCATCCATATTGAATCAATCGAACGAACTTCTAACACTTGTTCCACTTTTGGAAGACCCTATGCTATATCACCATATCTCGATTTTTCATATATAAATGTAACTAATGTATCTCCTTTGGAAAGCATTTCTCCATAATGGCCATGAACAGTTGCTCCTAGAGTGGCCAAATAAGGCTTTGCTGATCTTATTACTACAGAGGCAATCTGAACAATTATAACTTGGCCTGATTTTAGGTATGGCCCTTTTTTAGCTATACATACATTGATACGAACCTAGGACGACCTGCTCCTAAACCCGTATTATATTAGCCCGGATCTTTAATTAACTTCAAGTTATAATGGAATGGACCTCAACCCCTAACCAACCTGTGGTTAGAAACCTTGGTATAATGTAGATGCCACAATAGGGGATGGAAAACCTATTGATAAGTCAAGCTAAAACAACAAATTCTCTAATGGTGTTTTAGGTGTTCTCAAAGAACAAAGAGATAATTAATCTCACAAGTATTTTCTTAATCAAATCAAAGTTTTAAAGTTCTATTATTAATGAAAAATAAGCCTTTAAATAGGCTTTGAAAGAAACAAAATAAACCCTAAAAACCCTAGGAAAAACCGGCCACACAATGGAGAAGTCTACCTTGGCCGAAACTTTCCTTTTCCTAATCTAATTTGGATTAATTAATTCCTTTATTTTGAATTAGGAATTAATTAATTTACAATGAAAATAATAAAATAATAACTTTCCTAATCTTATTTGTCCAGAAAATAAATAAATAGAAACTAAAAATAATGGTAGTTTCCTAAAACAAAAAGTAGAATAAAATTAGGAAACTAAAATACTAGCTTTTTGACTAATTTGACTTTGACCAATCTTTGACCAAAGTGAGCTCCAAATCAGCTTCTAGATGCTTTGAAGGATGCCAAATAAACTGAATATGAAGGCCCACACGTTGCCCATGCTTGGAAAAATAAGAAAAGGCTAATACAGTAAAATACAGTAAAGCCAGCAAGCAATACAGCAAATTCGGCCAAATTGTTGAAGCTGTCCGTACAAGCCCTTTTTGATTGCATTTGAGGCTGCTTTAACTTGATTCCATGACCTCTTAGGCATATGTATTGAACCCATAAAGCATTGGAACCATTTCATGCTTCTCGGACTCCAAAAATGTACCAAAACCGTCACCCGGGTCCATATCGGCTTCCACCACTTGGATGCGTAGAATAGGCTTTGTATCTTCAAGTATGGACAAGCTCTATTGAGATTGATTAACCCCTTTATAAATACTTCCAGGTTGTCCTTAAATCTCTTAATTTGAGCTCTTGTGATTGGCCTAGTCTTCATCCGTGTCGAGTCAGCACCCCAGCGGGTTATCGGTTGAGCGGGCTCGGGCGGAATCACATCATTCCCCTCCTCTTGAAAAGGATTTGTCCTCAAATCAAGATCATCACCTGCAGCAAAAGGAGTTAAATCAGCAACATTAAATACAGCACTCATGTTATACTCACCCGGTAAATCAAGCTTGTAGGCATTCTTGTTATCGGCTCCAAAACTTGAAAAAGTCCATCCATAGGCGGCATGAGCTTTAACTTTCTTTGATTAGGAAACCTTTCCTTTCGTAAGTGCAACCAAACCAATTCTCCTGGGTCAAACACTATTACAACAAAATCTAGAAATACATGCTCATTATGGTAAAAATTACACTTTTTAAAGTTAGCAAACAATATTTCCCAAATTTTCAAATTGCCACTAAGTAAAGCTTTCAACAATGCAGATAAAGTTCTATGCAATAAAGACATCTTTAAATAATTATCTTTAAAATTCATGGTCAGCAATGATTTCTTATTCATAATTACTTTATTAACATCACCAAAGCTATGAAAAAAATTTATATTTTTCCTTTCTTTTTCTTTCACACTCACGGATTCAATGGGTTTTACATCACTCTCGGCTTTTGCACCAAATTTCTCACTTTTGGGTTTAATATAATTTGTCCACTCAAGCTGGGTTTTAGAAGACTTACCTTGGACAGCAAGCTCACATTTTTCCTCTTGAATGGATGGTAGTCCACTTGGAATTTCATTTGGTAAGACATCTCCAAATTCCTTCAAAAGAGAAATCATTGAACTTGGCAATTCAAGTTCTTCAATGTTAGTTTGATCATTAAAATAATTTTCTTTATAAATCATGACCAGCAAAGGTTTCTTACACTTAATAACCTTATTAATATCTCCTAAACTCAAATAAAAGTTGCTACTTAACCTTTCTTTTCTTTCTTTTCTTTTTCTTTCCTCGGTTTGGCTCTCATTGGCGGAAATTTCCGGTTTTTTTATGCTTTCGGGTTTGCTCTCTTTTCTCACCTCTCTCTCAGCTTTTTCTTGGTCTTCCCACTCAACATGAACCTTAGAACCCTTACCTTGGTCAGCAACCTCAATCTTACCTTCTTGAAAGGATGGTGAGGCCATTGGTGCCATACTTGCTTTTTCCTTGAGCTTCTCGGCTTCTCTCCTTTGTTGCATTTGTAATTGGTCTTTGTAAACCTCTTTAGGAGATAATGGTTCCAGCTTGATCTTTTTCCCTTTAAACCTGAAAACAATACTATTTTCTCGACCAAAATGAGTAGCATCTTTATCAAATTGCCATGGTCTACCTAATAGTATGTGTTCGGCAATCATAGGCACAATATCACATAAAACTACATCCTCATAACTACCTATATTAAATTTTACTTTGGCTTGTTTGTTTACTTTCATCTCACCACTATCATTAAGCCATTGTAATCTATAAGGTTCTGGATGTTTAATTGTTTTCAAGCCTAATTTATCAACTACAAGATTACTTATCACATTAGTACAACTCCCACTATCTATAATCATGCTACAAATTTTACCTTGTATTTCGCAGCGAGTGTGGAAGATGTTTTCCCTTTGTATCTGCTCTTCATCTTTGTAGACAGCAAGTACTCTCCTTGAAACCAAGCTTAACTCGGCATTAGATGTATCTACAGGTTCGGTTTCATCTTCATTACAAGCCTCCTCTTGCTCGGTTTCAGCCCCACTTTCTTCACTTGCGGATTCCAGCTCACCATCGCCCTTTAATACCATGATTCTTCTATTTGGGCATTGGCTGGATATGTGTCCTCTTCCTTGGCACTTAAAACAAATTATTTCTCTAGATTTTTGAGGTTTAGGATCAGATTTTATCTCACCTCTAAGTGCTTGGACAGATTCGGTCTTGACCTCCCTTCTTGGCCGGTTGGTAGATTCTTCTCCTAATTTCGGCCTTAACTTGTTTTCATAAGTGGAATTGTTTTTCCAGCCACTTGAACTTGTCCTTCCACTGCTAGAAACTCCTCCAAACCGTGTACTAACACCCCTCCTCTTGAATTGGTTCTCAAGCTTAATGGCTACATGCAACATCTCCTCCAATTCCAAGTATTGTTGTAATTCAAGTTGGTTGGCAATGTCACGGTTTAACCCTCCAAGAAATCTTGCCATTGTTGCCTCCCTATCTTCCCTCGTGTTTAACCTCATCATTAACATCTCCATCTCTTTGTAATAATCCTCCACGGACCTACTTCCTTGAGACAAAGATTGAAGCCTTTCATGCAACAACCTTTGGTAATGGGATGGCACAAACCGCTTCCTCATGACTCCTTTCATTTGTCGCCATGTTGTAATTAAGTCTTCACCAACCCTCCTTCGGGTGCTTTGCTCATTTATCCACCATTGGAGTGCATAATGGCCAAACTCCATTGCTGCCATCTTCACCTTCTTACCTTCTGAATAGTTGTGGCAGTCAAAAATCATCTCCATTTTCTCTTCCCACTCCAAATAAGCTTCAGGATCACTTTTACCCATAAAAGGTGGGATATTAACCTTGATATTTCCCAAATCTTCATCTGTATCCTCCCTCCTATATCTCCCACGGCCAGCTCTATCTTGGACAACAAAGGTTTCATCCATACCTTCCTCAAAGTCACCGTCCAATGGCTCCTCATCAAATTCCTCTCTCGGCCTCTTGCGACCTCCTCGTCCTCGGCCTCGTCCTTCATGGAATTCTTGCCTATTTCTTGTATTCGGCCTTCCTTGTGAGGCTTCTAATCTTCCCACTCTTTGATTTACATGCTCAAATTGAGCACTCATCCACCGTATTGATTCCAAAATAGTTCTCAAGTCCACTTGGTCTCTACTTCCGGTAGCTCGGTCATCGCCATGAAATGCTACGGACTCTTCCTCATTGATCCTCAAGGGTGGATCCCCTCTTCTTATTCTAGAATCTGCCATGTTAGTAAAATACTGCAAAAATAAAATAAATCCTCACAATATTCACTCCCTCACGTGTTTCACTCAAACAAGGTCTCGACACTCGTGTTTGCACACTAGTTTCGGCTTTTACCCTCTTTTAAGCTCTCACACTCTTGCCTTTTTCCACTCAATGAATTATCCCAAAGTTCTAATTAAAACACCCACAAAACAGCAATTAGATCACTAGTATGTTTTAATTAAACTTATCAACAAAACGGTAGCAAAAAGTAGGCAATACCGAAAGAATCCAACAAATCCTAATTTTTCGGCTTTCTAGACAAGAAAACACAAAATAATGGGAAAACGTTGGAATTTTTGAAAACTGCACCAGATGGTAGTAGATTATGAGTTTAAGAATAAAATTCCAGAAAAAGAAATTCAAATACGAACAAGAATCAAAGAAAACAAAAATATAGAATAGTTGTTGGTTGTTGTTCTTTGTAATTCAAGTTTTTGTATCAATTCCTTTAACTAATTTTAATCCAAAAAATTTAGCACTCAAACTCAAATATCCAGCAGCAAAAATAATTTCCCAGCAACTCAAATTTTGAATAAATAATCAAAAACCAGCACCTCCAACAAATTTCCAGCAAACAAATCAAACTCCAACAAACTGAAATTTTTTTTTTTTTTTTTTTGACTTTACCTCTTCTTTCTTTTTTTTTTCTTTTTTTTTTTTTTTTTTTTCACTCACAGAACACAAACAACTGCAGTAGCAAGAATAATGACCAAAATTGCAATTCCAACTCCAAAACAAACACCAAACCCGTGACCTCAAAATAAACAAAATGTGCAGTTTTTTTTTTTTTTTTTTTTTTAAATGTTGCCGCAAACTTCTTCTTCTTTTTTTTTTTTTTTTTGAATATATGAATACAAATATTTAAGACTAAAACAGCAAAGAAAAATCAACAAAAACCAAATTAACAAGAACAATGATAAAAGAGAACCAACAAACTAGGAAACAAAAATACGATAAAACTAGGAATGAATTTTTTTTTTTTTTTTTAAGATGCTGAACGTGTATAGGATGGATGCAACCTTAAACTAATGCTAAAATTGCAGAATAACATAAAAACAAATAAAGCAAATAAAGATAGATCAAACCTGAACAAAATTTAGCTCTGATACCAAATGATACGAACCTAGGACGACCTGCTCCTAAACCCGTATTATATTAGCCCGGATCTTTAATTAAGTTAAAGTTCTAATGGAATGGACCTCAACCCCTAACCAACCTGTGGTTAGAAACCTTGGTATAATGTAGACGCCACAATAGGGGATGGAAAACCTATTGATAAGTCAAGCTAAAACAACCAATTCTCTAATGGTGTTTTAGGTGTTCTCAAAGAACAAAGAGATAATTAATCTCACAAGTATTTTCTTAATCAAATCAAAGTTTTAAAGTTCTATTATTAATGAAAAATAAGCCTTTAAATAGGCTTTGAAAGAAACAAAATAAACCCTAAAAACCCTAGGAAAAACCGGCCACACAATGGAGAAGTCTACCTTGGCCGAAACTTTCCTTTTCCTAATCTAATTTGGATTAATTAATTCCTTTATTTTGAATTAGGAATTAATTAATTTACAATGAAAATAATAAAATAATAACTTTCCTAATCTTATTTGTCCAGAAAATAAATAAATAGAAACTAAAAATAATGGTAGTTTCCTAAAACAAAAAGTAGAATAAAATTAGGAAACTAAAATACTAGCTTTTTGACTAATTTGACTTTGACCAATCTTTGACCAAAGTGAGCTCCAAATCAGCTTCTAGATGCTTTGAAGGATTCCAAATAAACTGAATATGAAGGCCCACACGTTGCCCATGCTTGGAAAAATAAGAAAAGGCTAATACAGTAAAATACAGTAAAGCCAGCAAGCAATACAGCAAATTCGGCCAAATTGTTGAAGCTGTCTGTACAAGCCCTTTTTGATTGCATTTGAGGCTGCTTTAACTTGATTCCATGACCTCTTAGGCATATGTATTGAACCTATAAAGCATTGGAACCATTTCATGCTTCTCGGACTCCAAAAATGTACCAAAACCGTCACCCGGGTCCGTATCGGCTTCCACCACTTGGATGCGTAGAATAGGCTTTGTATCTTCAAGTATGGACAAGCTCTATTGAGATTGATTAACCCCTGTATAAATACTTCCAGGTTGTCCTTAAATCTCTTAATTTGAGCTCTTGTGATTGGCCTAGTCTTCATCCGTGTCGAGTCAGCACCCCAGCGGGTTATCGGTTGAGCGGGCTCGGGCGGAATCACATCATACATTTTCACAAATAAACTGCCCCAGGATAATTACTGTAGCTGTTTGTACACAGTAATTATGATCATAATTATGATGGAGAAAATGCGAATTTAAGTTGAATGGATTCAAAAGGATGTTATTGCATGGAAAGAAATTATAAATTCTCCCCGTTTTCATCCATTAAACAATATTTAAGTGCTTGAAAAGTATGTTTTAAATTGTCAAGTTCTAACTATTTAGTTATCGAGATCTGATTATGAGTTTTTAAGAGGTAATTATCAATTTGAGAGGCTGTTCCTAAAAGGCCTAATGAATTCCTAATTGGAGGATCTCTTTTAATTGATTCTTTTATTACATTGTAATATTTTACATCATTGAATGGACCCATTTGAAAACAATTAAATGATGACAAAATTATCAAAGATTGGGATTCTTTACTTCTATTCAACAACGTACAAATAGTTCCTTGATTTTGGTTAAGTGATTGTTGAATCGTTTCCTTGGAATAAATAGAATAAAATGGAATGGTATAGTTTGACCTGTTATCAAAGATCAATCCTGAACCTAACGGATCATTCCTTTTTCTGATATATGAAACATGGGATTTCACTAAGTCGATTCTTAGGAAACCTCGAATCAGACCATTTGTCCTTACTTCAACAAAGGAAGCGTGGGCCTCTTTGATAAAAGAAGTTTTTTTGTCTTGGTCCTAATTCAACACTAAACAAGTCCGAACTAATTGAATGCTTGTGCCAAAAATTCCCCTAATTGGTTTACCGTTTCCATAAAGAATATAATTTGCACCTCTAAGTTCTAGATTATCACTTTCCTGCAATAGGTCCTGAGGAAAGAGTGTTTCTAAATTTATACCGTCTGCTATTTCATATATGATTACGAGTTGAACTAGAACAAAATATTTTTTCTTGGTAGGTGTGATCCATTGGACATAGATCCAATTTTTCAAATTTTTTTATTCCTTACATTTTTTTTAACTATTCCTGGCAGTATCAAGATGTTGCTGTGTCAAAATATCTTATCCATCTTTACAAGAAAATGGATATCTCCAGACAAGATTTTAAGTTCAATCTTTTTTTTTTTCCCTTCTCCACTCGTACCAATCCACCTACTCAACTTCTTATATTTAAAGTGATTCATGCATCTACTCCAATGATACTATTGTTCCATACCATTATGGAAGAATATTCGGGTAAAATATACACTTCCTCAGGAATGAAAAAAAATCGATCTACTCTTATTTAGTATTTTGGCTTAAATTCTTTGACTCCTTGCTACTCAAGAAAATCCTACTTTTTTTAGGATTGAATATAACCCTATCATCCCATATTCAGTAATTCCTAAACTTTTTCTTCTGTATTGAGGATCATCAAAATAAGCAAAAATAATATTTCTATGGAAAATACCATTTATCGGTATTTCAATCGAAATAGTAGGATGAGGCATTTGTTCTTTCTCTCTTTTTTTAATCCACTGGGATGGAATAATGAATCTATTTCATCATCCCTTTGCCAATAAAACTAAATCAGAATTCTCGTGTAGAATAGAAGAAAATATGAAATTACAATGACCTTTATATAGGATTCAATTAATTTTTTAATAATAAAAAATGATACTTTCTTTTTTACCAGAAAGACCCAAACTAACGAATTTGTGTTTTACTTGGTCATTATTTATTTGATTTCCTAAAAGGCTAGAAAATATTTTTCCTTTGGTAGAAATAAAATGAACATTTGTTTGATCTTGATCTTTGTGGAGTGAAAGGGGGACAACACTGGATCGGCACGAACCTCCTGACAATATCCATGAATGATTTGTTTTCGGTAAGAGATGGGCATTACTATATGTAAATTGTAGTGCATGGTATGCATCGATACTCCAGTGCATTTCTCCCTCTGAGAAAGAATAAATATGTTTTTGAACCATTTCTTTAAAATTTAAAGTGTATTTTCCTGCACGAATTTCAGCAATAGCTTGTTTGGTTTCTACATATTGATCATTTTGGACTAAAATAAAACTTTTTGGTTACATACATGTCTATATAACATAGAAAAGCAGGATGCCCCTGTCGTGTACATGTAGGATGAACCAAATCCTCATTGCCTTTTACTTTATCATTAGAAGGGGCTCATACATGTTCTGTAGTACTCCCTTTGAATACCCTACCGGTATGAAAAGTTCTTAATGTTAGTTAAGTGCCCGGTTCCCCAATAGATTGACCCGCAATAATACCTACATCTTCTCCTAATTTGACCAGGTCGCCATCAGTAGGGCTCCGAACATAACATAATCAGTAGATCAAAGATGTGCTCTTACAAGTAAAGGGAGTTCGGATAGATATTGGTTGTATTTGAAAGGTTATGAATCGATTGACAAGTCCAATCCCAATATCTTGATTTCGGATGGCAATACATAAATGGCCTATATATATATATCGTCTGCTAATACATGACCAATCAATGTTTGGATAAAAATCCTTTCCAACATCATCCTATTGTGAGGACTCACAAAAATACCTTGGACGGTGCCACAATCTATTCTACATACAACAATGTGTTGAAGTACTTCAACAAGTCTACGTGTAAGATATCCAGCATTCGATGTTCATATAGCATTATCAATAACTCCTTTACAGACTCCGTAACAAGAAATTATATATTCTGTTAAAGACAGTCCTTCATGTAAATTGCTTTGGATAGGTAAATAAATCATTTGTCCCTGTGGATCTGACACTAACCCTCTCATACCTACTGATTGGTGTACTTGAGATACATTTCCTCTAGCTCCCGAAAAGGATATTATATGGATTGCATTAAAAGATCAATCATCCTAAAATTAGGATTCATTTCTTGTTACAAATAGTCGCTTATCTAAATAGATTGTCATAATTTTTCTAACATGTGTACATTCCCATAATGATGGTGTTTTTCCAAAATCAAACCCTGTTGTTCCGCATTTTGGACTAGCCATTCTTGAGAAGGTATTGTTAAAAGATCATCAATTCCTAACGAAATGGATGTAGCAGTGGTTTGTCAAAATCCCTGAGTCTTTACTTGATCCAGGATGTGTGATGAATATGCCATTCTAAAGTGGTCTATTAATCTACTAATAAGCCATTTAATGGCAGTTCCATCTATCACTTTAATGTAAAAGGCCAGATTAGCCCGTTCTGCTATAAGTACCTCCATATTTTGCTAAGTGGGGTTCACCAATGGGTTTGAGTCAATGATTGGAAAACTTCCTTTTTCTAATCTTGATTCGTGTGAAATTCAGGTACTATGGTCTTACTTGAACCGAAGAGACCTAAATTCACACTAGTGTTAGAGAATTACTTAGCTTGGATACCATATTATTGGTATCATATGAGCAGGCTACGCAAAATCCTTGTATAGCTTCTTCGTTTTCTCGATAAAAAGAAATATGACCAACAGTGGTTCGAGTGTATATACAATTTTTTTTTCTTTTTTTATGCTTCTTATTATTAGATAGGGCCCATAAATCTCATGATACGTACCCAAAGGTTCATAGTGAACTTCAAGGGGAGCTTCTCTTGAAGTAATAAAGCATTGATCTAGTTGCCACTGGAGCCACAAAGGACTATCTAAATGGATTCTTTTATGCCGATACGCTCCAATTGCATCATAGGAATTACAAAAATGGGGTTCTATTTCTTTCTTATACTTATTAATGTCAATTCTTCCATTTTGATAATTTCTGTGATTCCATGGATTATATCTATTCGCACAAATACCTCGGCGATTCCTACTCGTTAATACATAGAGCCCAATAAGCATATCTTGAGTTGATACTGAAATGGGATCTCCAATAGCTGGTGACGAGAGACTCGTATGAGAAAACTTAAGTAAACGAGCTTCTGCTTAAGCCTCCAAAGATAAGGGTACATGAATAGCCATTTAATCCATATCAAAGTCTACATTGAATCCCTTACAAATTAATGGATGTAGACAAATAGCATATCCTTTGACTAAAATGGGTTGGAAGGCCTGTATGCCTAACCTATGTAGAGCGGGTGCCCCTTTCAACAATACGGGATGCCTTTGCATAACTTCCTGAAGTATTTCCCATACAACCGGCTTTTTTTCCTGAATTTTACTCAAAGCAACTCCTATATTCTAAGCCAATTGTTATCTAATTAAACCAGAAATTACAAATATCTGGAAAATTTCTATTACTATTTTGCGAGGCAATCCACATCGATGTAATGAAAGTGAAGGACCTATGACAATGACAGAGTGCCCCAAATAATCAACACATTTGCCAAGCAGAGTCTCACTAAATCTTACTTCTTTGCCTTGAATTACAAATGAAAACGACTTGTAAGCCTTATTATGATCGTCCCTCATTTGTTGTTCACGGATTCCATTATCAAGAAGTGTATCCATGGCTTTTTGTACTAATTTCTCCTGACACATTACTAATTCCCCTGGCGTAGATCTACTTGTCGTTAATAGATTGATAAGAGTATTGTTTGAATAGATAACTCTTCTATAGAGTTCATTAATATCTGAGCTCATTAGTTCACCTTATCCATCTAAATAATAGGTCTCAACTCGGGAGGAAGAACTTGTAATAGACATAAAACCATCCACTCGGGTTCTATGTATTGTTCGAATAAACTTCTTAGCTAATTCTATGTGTCTAACAAAAAAATCCCTTATTCTTCCAACTTTTTAATCTTCTCATTCATTACCTATGGGGCCTTCTTCCCCTAATTCTTTCCATTCTACCAACGAATAATCTATAATAATTCACAAATTTAGATCAGCTAATTATTTTTGGATAGCACTTGCTCCAGTAGAAATTTCTTGATTTCAAAATGTCTCAAAGCCTTAGGTATTAAAAAAAAGTGGGATGTTGTATTTCAACAATTGGATCTCACATTCGAATGAACCTCATAATCGTAAGAAAATGGGTTTTCCAGTTATGGGCCTAGCAAAAGAAAATTTTGGATAGGGTCCTATGGAATCCCCCCCCCCCTCAAAATCGAACGTGAAAGTTTCCGCTCATTCTGCTCAAGTAGTTACACCAAAAAAGACAAAGAAAAGAAAGAGATTTCGTTTCCACTTTCAAATTCCATAAAAACCCCAAAAAACCTACTTTGCCTCGATGGTTATTTCATGATATCCTTAAAGCCTATATGCGATGGATAGACTCCTACAATCATGACATATTTTCTTATTTTGCTTATTTCGACAGAATTTCTTTCTTTTAGAAATAAAGGAAAAGGTTAATTCCACAAAAGAAGTCTTTTTTTTCACGATGTACAAATTCTATTTATTTGTTGCTGAATCAACCATAGACCAATTCCTTTTTTACTTCGGAGAATTGAACACACCCATAATTTTGAGTTTCATGTTACTCCTACCAAGAGACATGTCAGATCTAGGGTATCCTAATTCGATTGAATGGGATAACAGTTTCTCATTATGAATTTGTAAACATATAATTTTGATAAAATCACACATTGCAATATACTAGGACTTCTAATTCTTTAAAAGGCTTATCTAAAAGATTCACAATATAACTAGGAAGACATTTTAAATACCACACATGGGTTATTAGGCATGCTAGTTTGATGTAACCCGTTTGATATCTTCATATCTGAGAATCAACAAATCCAACTCTGCATTGTTCACAGAAGTTTGGTTCTACTTTTTCATCTCCTAGTACTTGATAATTTCCACAAGCATAAATCCCACTTTTTATATGCCCAAAAATTCTTTCACAAAATAATCCATCTTTTTTCGGTTTATTAGTTTTGTATTGAAAAGTGTAGGATTTTGTCACCTTTCCAATTATCTTTCCATTAGGTAGGATTTTTTTGGCCTAAGCACTTATTTGTTGAGGATAAACTGATCCGATTCGAAGTTGTTGATGTTTATACCGATCGATCATAGAAGAAAAATTCTAACTCATTCTGATTTAGCATCCTTCCTATTAATCTGGAAGTTTTTCTCAGACACAAGGGAATGATTCAATTCCAGAGCCAAAGATCGTAATTCCTGAACGCACAATCAAAAAGATTCTAGAGCATCCTCTAGTTTAGTTATTATTCCTCCAATGATTGTTGTACTTCCTGGCGAGCTCTAATATGATCAGATTTATAAGTAAGCATCTCTTGTAAAATATGAGCAATACCAAATCCCTCCAGAGACCAAACTTCCATTTCTCATATTCGTTCCCCCCCCCCCTCTGCTTGGCCCTTCCTCTAAATGGTTGTTGTGTAACAAGTGCATAATGTCCGCTAGAACTTCCATGCATTTAATCATCAACTTGATGAATTAATTTCAAGATATAAAGCTTTCCTATTATAAGAGGTTATTCAAAAGGATCCCCCATTCTTCCATAAAATATTATGCTTTTTCCTGGATACTCAGGTTCAAATACCCATGGATTCGTTGTTTACTTACTGGCTTCGTATAATTTAGAAAATACTAGTTTTCTTAAAGCCTCTAGTTCATATCTCTCATTAAAACGTGCTATTCGATAATGTCTATCTAGCAGACTTCCCGCCAACCCGAGAGAGCATTCAATATATGGCCTACATTCATTCATGTGGGGTACTCCTAATAGGTTGAAGACCATATCAATAGGTCTTCCATCTTGCGAATAAGGCATATCTTGTCTAAGTAAAACTTTTGAAATGGTACCCTTATTTCCATGTCTTCCAACTACTTTATCCCCCACTTTAATTTCACGCTTTTGTGAAATGTATACACGAATCGTTTATGGATTATAACTAGAGCCCTTTTTTTCTGAATTCATTTCACATCAATAACTCGGCCTCTACTACTGATAGGTAACTTTAGACAAGTTTCCTTTGAAGTGGATACCTAAATGCTGAGGATGGCTTGTAATAATCTATCTTCCGGAGCATACAATGATTCTTTTGCCATCTAGGGCGTTAATTTACCTACTAAAATATCACCCATATCCACCCAAGACCCTAACATCACAATTCCTTTTTTGTCTAAATTTCGGAGTAAATGGGCTTCTAGATGCGGTATTTCATTAGTGATTCTTTAAGGACCGTGACTTGTTACATGAGTCTGAATTTCATATTTCCATACGTGAAAAGAAGCATAAATATCCTCATATACCAGATGCTCATTAATGAGCATCGCATCCTCAGATTTGTAACCTTCCCATGGCATATAAGCTACTAATATGTTTCTTCCCAAAGTGAGTTCATCGCCAACTATAGCAGTATCATTCGCTAAAATCTAACCCTTTTAATACGTTTACCTCGTGCAACTTGGGTTTTTTTATGCATACAAATATTTTTGTTCGAACTTTTATATATTACTAATGGAATTCTTAGAGTATCCCCATTGCCTGATAAAAGGATCTTGTCAATATTGATATAAATTATCTTTCCCTCGTGTTTGGCTACAGTGAGAACCTTAGGATATGGAGCTATTTGGCGTTCCAACCCAGTTCCAACAATGCACTTTTCCGATCGAGAAAGAGGAATTGCTTGACGTTGCATATTAGAACTCATTAAAGCTCGATTTGCATCATTATGCTTGATAAAAGGAATGAAGGAAGCTCTAATAGAAATATATTGGAAGGGAAAAATACTTCGAAGATGAACCTCTTCCCATTCAATAGTCAGGAATTATTAACGGTATCAAGCTGGAACAACCTGTGCTTCCTGAATACCTTGATTCAATGCCAAAGAATTCCTTGCCACTACCATATAGTATTCATCTCTACTTAGTGATAAATAAAGCATCCGTATTTTTTTTTATCTCTTAGAGATTTCATAAAATGGGCTTTCTAAAAACCCCTAATGACCACACCTCGCATAAATTGCTAAGAAGCCAATAAGTCAAATATTGATTCCTTCAAACATGTCAATAGGGACAATGCGTTGATAGTGACTAGGATGGATATCTCGTATCCAAAAACTGGCAGTTCACCCTGTCAATCCTGTAGGGCTAGATAACTCAATTTTCTACCATGAACTATTTATGTGAATGGATTAGTTTGATCGAAAACTTGAGATAACGGGTTTAATCCAAAAAAAGATTCATAAGTATTTGTTAATGGAGTTGAAGTTAGCAAATTTCGAGGAGTCGGTATCAATTTGTGCCTAACTGCTCCACATATAGTTCCTCTAACAATATTTTCTAAACGAACCAAGGCCAATCCAAATCGATCTTGTAAGAGGTCTGCTACCAAATGGATATGTTTATTTTTTAAATGATTCATATCATCAAGCGTACCCATTCCGAATTTCATTCCAATCAAATGATCCGCAGTGACTAATATATCTCGCGGTAATAAAAATGTATTGTTCTGCGGTATATCAAGATTTAGTCTACGGTTCATATTTTGTCGACCAATCATTCCTAACTCACATATTTGTTGAAAGAATTTCTTTTATAACTCCATACATAAGGATTCAGAAAATACCGGATCTCCATCTACACAAGTAAATTGTTGACAAAACTCCAAAATGACATTTTCTTTTGACTTAATTTTTTTTTCTCCTTCTCATTCAAGAAAGACAAGAAAATTTCAGGGTAACAAACATTCTCTAGAATTCCTCTTAGACTCAAACCCATATCTGATGATAGAACTATAATAGATATTTTCTCTTTCTTACTCACACAAGCCCATATCCTTGCTTTTCTATCAATCTCCATTTCTAATCTTGCTCCTCAATCTGATATTATGGTGCTAGTATAGACCGAAATTCTGCTATTGTCAAATTCTGACCGGTAATAGATATCAGGGCTTTGTAATGTTTGATTGATCACAATTTTGTATATGCCATTTACTATAGAAGTTCCTAAGGAATTCATTAGAGGAATGTTTCCAATAAAAATTGTTTGTTCTTGCATATCCTTACTAGTTTTCCAAATTAATCCCGCAAATATATATAATTAAGAAGAATAGGTGAGTGGTTCATATACAGCATCTTTTTTCTTTTATCAACGGTTCTACCAATTTATATGTTTCCACAAATAATTGAAATTCAATTTCTTGATCTGTATCTTCAATTTTTTCAAACTTATAAAATTCTTCTGTTAAGCCCCGATCAATGAATTTACAAAACCCTTCAAATTGTATTTGGTTAAATCCAGGTATTGTGGACATTTCCTTAGTTCTACCTCCAAGCATTTTTTTATTTCTCATTTATAGAAAAAAAAATCCCATTATTTGCTCATTCTTCATCAAATCATATGGATAAATGTAGCAATGATGGAATTGATATTCTGTTTACTAAACCACATGAAATTTGACCTAACTCCATATAATATATGGAATATATGAAATACGTATGAAGGAGGGATAACGAGAATTTTATACTCAAATTGTAATTTGCAACAGATATAAATGAAAATGATAAATTCCACTTTTTCTTATGGAGTTTTACCTATTTTTTTAATCGAATTTGTAGAATAGGATTGAAATGTGTAAAAAAGATGATATTTATTAAACACGTGTGGATATAAACAGAACTATCTATCTGCACTCTCCCTCTTTTTTTATTATATTGTTTTGTTGGGGACAGAAAGAACCTATCATGCTTTATCAAATTTTCAACTTTCAATATTCGATCTATTCGCTGGTAAATTGTAAAAATTGAATTGAAGAATGATAATTTCCTTAAAATTTCCTAAAATTACCTATAGGCATCATATACAGATAAGATACTCGATTTATCTATTTAAAAAATTTATGTTATAGGGTTTACATATACCCCTAATTGTCGTTATAATTGAAACTGAGAAGCGTTTTTTTTTTTTATTGAAAAGAAAAAGATTAGTTATGTCTCAATTTGGATTTTCTTAGATCATTAGGGAAATAAAATTTTGGATTCAAATTCAAAAACTATTCATGAATTGACAGTCAATAGTTAACGGTTCATAATTGTCTTGAATTTTTGCTTTTGTCACTGAAAATCCACATCCACATTTGGTTTTTCACTCGAGAAGGGAACGGAATGTTTTCATATATTTTGTATCATTTTGGTGGTATGGCTGAGTGGTAAGGTGGGGGACTGCAAATCCTTTTTCCCCAATTCAAATCCCGGTGTCGCCTGATCAACAAAAGAATCAACATACCTTATTTTGGTTTGCTGATAAAACTTACCTATTTTTTTTTCCAACAGAAGCAAGCGGAGGAAAAAGACTTTTGGTATTTGCTTGATTCTAAGCATCCGAAGGTTTTTTTCATTCTTTAAAATGCTGCAAATACTTGCATCTAAGATTTAAGGAAATATTATAGTATTGAAAAAGAACTAGTAAATATTGATATGATAGCCCTTCCACTACTAATGCAGTGTCTATTGACTGGATCTTGAATTAGATTGGATAGCCGAACGGGGGAATCTATTGAAATTATTAGTTGCGGAAAAGGCTGAAGATACTTTGTATACATACTCATGAAAGTCTTTGAGTACTCCGGGATTCATTCAATATTAATTAGATTGAATGGATAATTGGCTTTAACTTATTTATATATGTATTTAATATATATATATATATTTGAATATATTATGTATTTATTTATGTATTTATTATAATATATGAAGAATATATAAATATTTTTCCATATTTTACTTATATTGAACATCTAATTTCTATTTATAATATAAATTTATAACTAGTAATTATAAATAAAATACAAAAAGAAATTCTTACTTTAATCTTTAATATTTTTACTTTAATCTCTAATCAAGAACATGTAATAGGATGTCTTTGATTGTTTCATATAGCCAATCGAAGATGTAAATCAAATGGGCAAGATAGAAAATGAAAGACATAAGGGTATGCGGTAGATAGTGATCTATCGTGATTCTATATTTTCACACTTTTGATTTAATAAAAAATAAAATGAAGGGAACCAAAAGAAAGAATAGGTTTTATTATTACTAGACGTTAATAACAGCCCTTTGCTACTTCAATCAAAAGGCTGTCCAACGTATTTTTCTAGTGCTTAATATTTTCTGATTATACCATAAATCTTATAATTATATGAACGTGTTATAATTGGATTTATTTGATTGTTTTATCAATAGTGTTGGGTTAAAACCCCCTGTTGACTTTGCGCTAGTGATTTTTTTATTATTAGTGAACAATAATTGAATAGTTAGTTCATATTCATAGAAATAGAGGACATAATTCACATCGATATGGTAAGTCTCATTTGGACTGCTGCAATGGTAGTCTTTACATTTTCCCTTTCACTTGTAGTATAGGGCAGAAGTGGACTCTAGAAGTACTACTAATTTAATTGAGGAACCAAACTATATCAATTGTTTTTATAGATCTTCCTGCAAAGCCTTTTTTTAATTTTAATTTCACTGTTTAAATTAAAATTCCATTTTGAAATGGAAACAAAAAACATCTTCATTTCGAAACGGTATTTTATACTAGTGGCGTGAATAATATATGAACTCTTTCAATCAAAGAAATATTGCAATTATTCCCATGTTCTTTCAAAAGGAATACAAATGGTAGGAAATTGATTCCAACCGTATTCTTCATAACTTTTCTATTTCGATGACTCGACTTTTACCAAAGTTATATATGGGCAATCGGAAAGAACAAACCTTTTTTTTTCCAATTTTTTTTTTTACTGTTAAAAGAGAAAAGAAATTTGTTATTACATGGATACACATTTTTTTATGGGAAACAACATAGTGGTTGTCCAATGAGATACTACAACTCCATATAATAAAATATTGCCTTGGGCGAGTGACATATTGCACACTTACCGCTTGTTTTATTATGTGGTTTATTATTTTATAGATTTTATTTATGCTATGCTTGCTTTATTGAACTCATTTCATATCATGATTCAAAGGTTAAGAATCGATGAGGATTACTACTCCTTTTTGAAATTCGAAGAAGTTCCCACGGAAACCCTCGAAACCTCTATCAACTGCTCAATCAATTACTTCTTTGTCGAAATGCTAACAAACATATTACTTGCTTTTATTTTATCCATACCCTTTTTTGCTTCATTGGTTTTTTTTCTTTCTTTCAATGGATATTGGGATTCATATTAAAAATAATCCAAAATACAGGAATTAGAATCGTACGAATAAGAGTTGTCTTTCGATTACTTTCGATTATTAATTGGAATAAACACAAATTAAATAGAACTAGATGAAGAAATAGAATTGGGACATGACACTATGTAATTTATATTTGGAATTGATATCTATATATATATATGAAGATAATAATACAGATTGATATATATTAAATTAACCTATATCTTCAGGCAATAAACTTTATTCAGTACAATGACAATACTAGATTGTATGGTAGAAAGAAAAATATGAATCCTTCTTTCTACCATACTATCATCTCTCATAGAATGCTACTTATCCTATTTGGTTCATTTCATTCATTTAATACACGAAATTGGAATCTTTTTCGTTTTATTTATTTTCTTCAATCATTGATAAGAACTAAAAAGTCAAGTTTAATTCAAATTAATTGCTCTGACTTACTGTTTTGACATATATTATAAGTAAAAAAGAAGTAGGAACAAGATGAACAATGCAGTAGCAATAAATGCAAAAATATTGACTTCCATAATTTCATCGTTTCATTTTCTTTAATTAGCAATAACTCAGGATTTAATCCCATAGAGATGATAAATCTTTCGTTTGTAAATTCAATGGGATGAATTATGTCTCGATGTAATCGAGTCAGATCAATATCATAAATAAGAATATCTGGGCTATCAAATCGATTCATCATAAAAAATTGAATAGTATAACATAGGAAGATCTTTTATCCATACCGACTTCAAAGGTTGATTCTTGATCCAATTAGAAATTACTTATATTAATTTAAATTTTGATTTATCATTCTTTTCCATTCTTTTTTTTCTATAACTTACCACCTTCCTTGTACAATCATCTGATGAAGTATCATCTAACCGCCTTTACATTTACCTTACCATTGATTTTAACCAAACCTAAACAAACAATCGAAATGAAAAAAATGAGGAATCCGATTGGGAATGAAATTTGATTATTTATACTCCCTTTCACACAAAAATGGAGAGACGAATTGATGTATTTTTGTTATTTTATTGGATTTAGATTCATCAGGACTAATAGGGCTTGAACCCGCAGCTTTCGCCTTGACAGGGTGGTGCTCTAACCAATTGAACTACAATCCCAAGGAAATAACGTAATAAAATAAAGTGTACAGTATATCTGTTATTAATGATTTCATTCAAACACTTTCGATTTAGATTTTCAATTAGAATTGTCATGTTGGAACAGAGAAGTGAGTGATATATTTCTATCCATACGGATATGGGCTTTAGGGAAAGCGGCGTGGATTACTAATAATCTTTTTGTTATTTCCAAATCAATTGGATAATCAATCTTTCAATGGAAAAGTTTGTTTTTCTTTATTTTACTATTGTCCTTAACCTTCACACTTACCGATCCTGATATGAATCTAGATCATTAGAAAATTCCAAATTTGTTGGAAAAAAAATAAATTAAATAGAGTAACTAAATAGTGGCAGAGATATATAAAAAACTTTTACTATTTTGCTATTGGGATCGAGCATTTGATGAAAACAACAAATGGGTTATATCATGGTAGATTGGCGAATTATTGGGCATAGCTGGATTTGAATTAGCGTAGACATATTGCCAACGAATTTACAGTTCGTCCCCTTTAACTGCTCGACCCAGGACAGGAAGAAGCAATTTCATGCTTATTGATAGTCCACGATCAACTTCCTTTCATAGTACTTACCCCCAGGAGAAGTATAATTCCCACTACCTCCTTGCAAGAAAGATGTCCTGAACCACTAGATGATGGGGGCATACTTGCCCAACCGCCACTATACTATGCCCATAGTATGAATAGTTTTTTGAAATTGTCAATATACAATATAATAGAATGGGAATGGTATGACTTAATATAAAGGATAGCACTTTCCAGTGAGTAATTGGTCTACTAGAAAGGGGAATTAAACCCATTCTTACGCTTTCATTCGATGATTTACTCATTATTAAGATCAGGCGGGCATATTTCTACCTCACACTAAGATAGGGAATCCAAATAAAAAAAATGATAAGTTATTGATTTTTTTTCTCTAAATTTTTTTTCGTTCAGAGGACAAGTCGAATTTCTTTATCAATGATTGCTTCTATAAAATATTTCAAAGCTATGATAAATTGGTAGGTATATGTATCATTCAAATGAATTTTGCTATAATGGAAAATAATGGAAAGAAATTAGGTTTGGCCATTCTAAAAAATAATTCATTGCATTGATATTTATCAAATCCAATATCAATAGACCTTTTTTTTACCTACACTTACTAGTATATTCTATACTCACTAGGTAAATCAAATTTCAGCCCAAAAATCCATAGTCTTATATATATTTCTGTAGACATTCCTGAAAATTTCAGCCCAAAAATCCATTTGCAACCTGAGATATAAGATAAAGAGTGGAACCATGTTGCTGGAAATTATGAATCCAGCAGCATAGGCATTTCAAGCATAACATTCCTACTCTTTTGTGCATAATTGCCTATACTTTTGCATACATAACTTAGGCACAAAACATTATCAAAATATATCTTACATCAATTAAAAACATACAAAAAAATATAAACTCATAAAAGGAAAGGATTTGATACCAAGGTGTGCATGCTAGCCTATGACATGCACCATGAAGTGGCAAAATTGCCACACTTCAACACTCCTCCTTGGCAAATTTGTATGAGACATTGAGAAGTCCTCTCAATATCTCAAATCTCTTCTTTCCCAATGGCTTGGTGAAGATATCCGCCAAGTTCTCCTTGGAAGTCACATACTCCAACTTCACTTCACCATTTGCTTCAAATTCCCTTAAGGAATGATACTTGACCGGTACGTGCTTGGTCTTCCCATGTTGGACTGGATTTTGTGCAATTGCTATTGCTGAAGTATTGTCACACAATATTACCATGGCTTCCTCTTGCTTCAAGCTCAAGTCCTCCAATAATTTCCTAAGCCAAATACCTTGATTAGCACAACTTGAGCAAGCAATATACTCGGCTTCCGCGGTGCTTTGTGCAACGGTTTGTTGCTTCTTGGAATTCCATAAGAAAGGACCATTTCCAATAGTGTAAATGTAGCCTAATGTGCTCTTGCTATCATCCAAAGAACCAACCCAATCACTATCACTATAACCAAGCAAAGCTTCATTCATGCCATCCTTGTACCATATACCAAAATCACTTGTACCTTTCAAATACCTTAGGATTATTTTTGCACAACTAAGATGATTTTGTGATGGACTATGCATAAATCTTGACAAAACAGCCACACTAAACATGATATCATGTCCTTGGCTTTTTCTCTTTCTTCCAAGCAAGGGAAACGTGTGGAACTTCATGATAAGCTTATTTGGCATCCTAAAAAGCATATTGAAGCTGATTTGGAGCTCAAATTGGTCAAATATTGGTCAAAGTCAACTTAGTCAAAAAGCTAGTATGTTAGTTTTTGATACGAACCTAGGACGACTTGCTCCTAAACCCGTATTATATTAACCCTGATCTTTAATTAAGTTCAAGTTATAATGGACTGGACCTCAACCCCTAACCAACCTATGGTTAGAAACCTTGGTATAATGTAGATGCCACAATAGGGGATGGAAAACCTATTGATAAGTCAAACTAAAACTACAAATTCTCTAATGGTGTTTTAGGTGTTCTCTAAGAACAAAGAGATAATTAATCTCACAAGTATTTTTTTTAGTCAAATCAAAGTTTTATTCTTATTGATAAATAAGCCTTTAAATAGGCTTTGAAAGAAACAAAATAAACCCTAAAAACCTTATGTAAAACTGGCGACACACGTAAAGAAACCTAGTTGGCCGAAACTATACTTCCTTTCCTAATCTAAGTTTGATTAATTAATTCCTTTATATTAAATTAGGAATTAATTAATTTGTAATGGAAAGAATAAAATAAAAACCTTCCTAAAGTTATTTTTCCAGAAAATAAATAAATAAAAGCCAAAAAGTAATGGTAGTTTCCTAAAACAAAAAGTAAAAACAAATTAGGAAACTAAAAATGCTTGCAAGGTTTCGGGTTCATCCTCCAAGTCCTCCTCCTCTTGCTTGGCTTCATCCTCACTTTCTTCACTTTCTGATTCTAGCTCACATTGCCCTTTAACGCTATGATTCTTCTATTTGAGCATTGGCTAGCGATGTGTCCTTGGTGCTTGGACAGATTTGATTCTAGTTTCCTTCCTTGGCCGATTTGAACTTTCTTCTTTGACTTTTGGCTTTGGCTTGTTTTCATAGATGGGATTGTTCCTCCAGCCACTTGAATTGGACCTTCCACTGTTGGAAACACCTCCAAACCATGATCTTACACCCCTCCTCTTGAATTGATGCTCTAATTTAATAGCCACATGCAACATCTCCTTCAATTCCACATATTGTTGTAATTCTAGTTGATTAGCTATGTCATGATTCAAAACACCAAGAAACCTTGCCATGGTTGCTTCCCTATCTTCATTCAAGTTCAATCTCATCATAAGCATCTCCATCTCCTTGTAATAATCCTCCACAGATCCATGTCCTTGAGATAAAGATTGAAGTCTTTGATGCAGCGACCTATGATAGTGTGATGGTACGAATCGCTTCCTCATGGCTCCTTTCATTTGTCGCCATGTAGTAATCAAGTCATCACCAACTCTCCTTGAGGTGTTTTGCTCATTGGTCCATCATTGGAGTGCATAATGGCCAAACTCCATTGCTGCCAATTTCACCTTCTTAGCCTCTGAACAATTATGGCGGTCAAATATCATCTCCATCTTTTCTTCCCACTCCAAATATGCTTCGGGGTCATTTTTTCCCATGAATGGTGGGATGTTGATCTTGATATTGCTAAGATTGCCATCTATTTCTTCCTTCCTATATCTTCAATGGTCAGCTCTATCTTGGACAGCAAAAGTTTCGTCCATACCTTCCTCAAAGTCTCCACCGAATGGCTCCTCATCAAATTCCTCTCTCGGTCTCTGGCGACCTCTTCGTCCTCCATGGAATTCTTGCCTATTTCTTGTGTTCGAAATTCCTTGGGAAACTTCTAGCCTTCCCATCCTTTGATTCACATGCTCAACTTGAGCACTAACCCGCTGTATTGACTCCAAAACAGCTCTCATGTCCACTTGGTCTCCGCTCCAGATAGCTCGGACATTGCCATGGAATGCTACGAACTCTTCCTCATTGATCCTCAAGGGTGGATCTCCTCTTCTTATTCTAGAATCTGACATGTTAGTAAAATACTGCAAAAATAAAATAAATCCTCACATTATTCACTCCCTCATGTGTTTCACTTAAACAAGGTCTTGACACTCGTGTTTGCACACTAGGCAATACCGAAAGAATCCAACAAATCCTAATTTTTCGGCTTTCTAGACTAGAAAACACAAAATAATGGGAAAACGTTGGAATTTTTGAAAACTGCACCAGATGGTAGTAGATTATGAGTTCAAGAATAAAATTCCAGAAAAAGAAATTCAAATATGAACAAGAATCAAATTGAACAAAACTATAGAATAGTTGTTGGTTGTTGTTCTTTGTAATTCAAGTTTTGTATCAAATCCTTTAACTGATTTTAATCCAAATAATTTAAGCATCCAAAATCAAAATATCCAGCAGTAAAAATAATTCCCCAGCAACTCAAATATTGGATAACTAATCAAAAAGCCAGCAGCTCCAACAAATTTCCAGCAAACAAATCAAACTCCAACAAACCGAAATATTTTTATTTTTATTTTTATTTTTTTATTCGGCTTTCCCTTTTTTCTTTTTTTTCACTCGCAGAACATAAACAACTGCAGTAGCAAGAATAATTACCAAAATTGCAATTCAAACTCGTAATAATCACCAAACCCGTGACAAGAACAAAAGTGCAGTTTTTTTTTTTTTTTTTAAGTTGTTGCCGCAAGTCACCTTTTGTTTTTTTTATTTTTTTTGGTTTAAATATATGAATGCAAATATTTAAGACTAAAACAGCAAAGAAAAAATCCATAAAAAAAAAAAATTACCAAGAACAAATATGAAAATCAACCAACAAACAATGAAACAAAGATATGGTAAAACAAAGAAACCTAATTCAACTAGGAATGAGTTTTTGTTTTTTTTTTTTTTTTTTTTAAAGAGATGCTGAGCGTGTATGGGATAGATGCAACCTTAACCTAATGCTAAAATTGCAGAATAACACAAAAACAAATAAAGCAAATAAAGATAGATCAAAGCTGAACAAAATTTAGCTCTGATACCAAATGATACGAACTTAGGATGATCTGCTCCTAAACCCGTATTATATTAGCCCAGATCTTTAATTAAGTTCAAGTTCTAATGGAATGGAACTCAACCCCTAACCAACCTGTGATTAGAAACCTTGGTATGATGTAGACGCCACAATAGGGGATGGAAAACCTATTGATAAGTCAAGCTAAAACAACCAATTCTCTAATGGTGTTTTAGGTGTTCTCTAAGAACAAAGAGATAATTAATCTCACAAGTATTTTTTTTTAGTAAAATCAAAGTTTTATTCTTATTGATAAATAAGCCTTTAAATAGGCTTTGAAAGAAACAAAATAAACCCTAAAAACCCTAGTTAAAACCGGCCACGCACATAAAGAAACCTAGTTGGCCGAAAGTATACTTCCTTTCCTAATCTAAGTTTGATTAATTAATTCCTTTATATTAAATTAGGAATTAATTAATTTACAATGGAAAGAATAAAATAAAAACCTTCCTAAATTTATTTGTCCAGAAAATAAATAAATAAAAGCCAAAAAGTAATGGTAGTTTCCTAAAACAAAAAGTAAAAACAAATTAGGAAACTAAAAATGCTAGCCTTTTTGATTAAGTTGACTTTGATCAATCTTTGACCTCTTTGAGCTCCAAATCAGCTTCTAGATGCATTTTAGGATGCCAAATAAGCTGAATATGAAGGTCCACACATTGCCCATGCTTGGAAAAATAAGAAAAGGCTAATACAGTAAAATACAGTAAATCCAGCAAGCAATACAGCAAATTCGGCCAAATTGTTGATGCTGTCCATACAAGCCCTTTTTGTTTGCATTTGAGGCTGATTTAACTTGATTCCATGACCTCTTAGGCATATGTATTGAACCCATAAAGCATTGGAACCATTTCATGCTTCTCAGACTCCAAAAATGTACCAAAACTGTGACCTGGGTCCGTATCAGCTTCCACCACTTGGATGCTTAGAATAGGCTTTGTATCTTCAAGTGTGGACAAGCTCTATTGAGATTGATTACCCCCTGTATAAATACTCCCAGTTTGTCCTTAAATCTCTTAATTTGAGCTTTTGTGATTGGCCTAGTCTTCTTCCGTGTCGAGTAAGCACCTCAATGGGTTATCGGTTGAGCGGGCTTGGGCAGAATCACATCAGTTTCCTATTTTGATTCTACTTTTGGTTTTAGGAAATTATCATTACTTTTTGGTTTTAATTTATTTATTCAATGGAAAAATAAGTTTAGGAAAGTTAATATTTTGTTATTTTCATTTTAAATTAATTAATTCCTAATTCAAAATAAATGAATTAATTAATGCAAATTAGATTAGGAAAGGAGTGAGAATTTCGGCCACCATCGGAAACTACTTTGTGTGGCCGATTTTCCCTTTGTTTTTAGGGTTTTATTTTATGACCTTGTAGCCTATTTAAAGGTTTATTTTTAAATAATAATTAAGCTTGAATTATACATAGAAAATTATTTTGTAAGATTTAATTCTCTTTTGTTCACTTTGAACACCTAAAACACCATTAGTGAATGAGTATTATAGTTTGACTTATCAATAGGCCTTCCATCACCTATTGTGGCATCTCCATTATATACCAAGGTTTCTAATCACAGGTTGGTTAGGGGTCAAGGTGACCATTAGAACTTGAACATAATTAGATCTGAGCTAATATAATAGGGTTAAGGAGCAGGTTGTCCTAGGTTCGTATCAATTTTAATTTATTATGAGCCCAAAGATGCATTCAAAAAGTTCTTGCCAATAACCATGCCTACTAAATAGAAACATTAGACTAAAAGCCCATACAAAATGATTACCTCAGAAAAAAATGCCATATGAAGATAACGACGAACGATAGGACTGAATTACCTGGGATGCCTGTGCCCATAAGAAATCGCAGAGCCACCCATTAATCGTAATGGAACTTTGTAGAAAGTTGCCTCTTGTGATATGAGTTACCACTATCACTTATACTACCTAAACATCTGACTGCATTTTCTAACTAAAATGGAATATTACTATTGAAATTGAATTATACATCTAGAACAGCCTTAAGAAGACATGATCCCAAGCGGATACTTGACATGTCTCAACCCCCCCTTCTAGGCCCATCACAAGGGAAACAAAAACAAAGATTTACTTTATTTGGTATTAAGCGTGGACTACAAGCTAATAGAACACCTTTCAGAAGTATCAATACCCTCACATTAATTGTAAATGCATGAATGTGATGTACCAAAAAATCAACGGTTCCTAATGGAATAGGTAACAAAGAAACCTTGCCACCAACGGCCACTAAATCACCACCCCCCAAGTTAAACTGGTACTTGTTGTTGAACCAGGGGCCGTTGCGCTAGGTGCTAAAGCATGGGTGTTTTGTATCCATTCAGTAAAGACGAGTTGTAATTGTGTATCAGTATCTGAAAACATATCTTGGGGATGCCCTAAAACGCTTATAGTATCATTATGAATATACTAACCAAAACTGTGAAAGCCTAAAAATATAAATACCCAGTTGAGATGTGATATGATTCCATCGCGATGTTTAAGGACACGATCTAATAGACCATTGTATTGAGTAGTTGGATCGTAGTCTTTTACCATAGAAATGGGTACATGCATAGCAGCACCAACTATGAGAAATTCACCAATCCACACGTGATATGTGAGCAATGAAAGTTGTGTACCATAGTTGGTAGCTAGATATGGATAAGGAGGCATCGAATACACATGGTTAGCTACAACAATGGTTATAGAGCCCAACATAGCTAGGTTAATAGATAGTTAAGTGTGCCATGATGTTGTTAAGATCTCATATAGACCTTTATGACCCTAGCTGGTAAATGGGCCTTTATGAGCCTCTAGAATATCTTTTATGCCATGACCAATGCCCCAGTTGGTCCTATACATGTGACCTACTATTAGGAAAGAATGGCAATAGCTAAATGATGGTGTGCTATATCGGTCAGCCATAGACCCTTGGTTATTGGATCTAATCCTCCATGAAAGGTAAGAAATTTTGCATATTTTAACCAATTTAAGGTGAAAACAATGGTTGCTCCGCCAGCAAAACTGCGATAAAGTTGAGCCAAAAGATCCTGATTTAAGATAAATTCATGAGGAAGTGGAATCTCTTTAGGATCCACTCCAGCATTAATTGATTAATTGGTAAAGATACATGTACTTAATGCCCTGCCCAAGAAAGAGACCCAAGTCCTAGTAGCCTTGCCAAATGATGATTCAACATAGATTCTACATCTTGGAACCAAGCCAAGTTTGGAGCCGCTTTGTGATAATGGAACTAACTAGCAAAAACCAATAAGCCTGCAAAAACCAATGCACCAATTGTAGTACAATAGAGCTATAATTCACTACTTATTCCAGATGCTTGCCAAAGCTAAAAAAACTAGAGGTTATTTGTATTCCTCAGAAACCACCGCCTACATCACCATTCAATATTTCTTGACCCACTATTGGCCAAACCACCATGGCACTGGGCCCAATGTGAGTAGGATCGCTTAGTCATGCTTCATAATTGGAAAAACAAGCACCGTGGAAATACATACCACTCAGCCAAAGAAAAATGATGGAGAGTTGGCTTAAATGGGCACTAAATACTTTTCGAGAGATCTCCTCCAAATCATTGGTATGGCTATCAAAATCACAAGCATCAGCATGTAGGTTCCAGATCCAAGTGATAGTATCTGGTCCTTTAGCTATTGTTCTTGAGAAATGACCTAGCCTGGCCCATTCCTCGAAAGAAGTTTTGATGATCCCTATCTACCAAAATTTTAACTTCTGGTTCCGGTGAACGAATAATCATTAAGTCCTCCCCTTTTTGGACAACACATACAAGGAGACCCACCAATAGTTATGTAATTAGTGAACCTATAAAAGATGTTTAGACTTAGTTTTTAATCTTCTATCTCCCATCTATCTATTTTCTTTAGTTATTCATCATCTGGAAATGGATATGGGGTAAGTGTTCGGATCTATTATGACATAGCTAGGGGGCACTTAATGGACCTTTTTAATCTTATAAAATCTTTTTGAGGGGCTTTGAATTGATGCAATTCTTTTTTCTACAACCTAATGTATTCATATCTTAATTAGAAGTTCCTAAACGAAGGCACTTTACATCTTACATAGAATATATTACTATTACTCTATTCCAAACCATGTGACCAGTCATTAGTCATTACTATGAGACTTGCTAGTATTTATATTTAGTCATCCGAAGGTCTCTTTTACTTTTATTAGTTATTATTATTAATAGTAGAAAAGAAATATATTTTCTAACTTATTTGTATATCGTTTATCCCTATGAAATAATAGACGAAATAGAACGATCTTAGAAAGAGAAGGGATATGATGAAATTTTTTCATTGGGTTCTTCCCAGAGGAATGATCCATTTTATTTGACTGATAGAGACAACAAAAAATTCATAAACAATTCATTATAATAAATAAAAAATAGTTAGAATAAAATGTGTTCTCATTCGAAACGCCTTGTGATCTTCAACCAATTTTACGCTTCAATATAGCTCCAAGGAGTAAGCACTATACCTTGTTTCCAATACTTCGTAGTTTGGACAAACCATGCCTCCGCAATTTCAAAATCTCCTTGTCGAATGGCCTGTTCTCCCCAGTTGGAGTAAGCAGGTAAATTCCTTCCCTTAAAACCGTACTTGAGAGTTTCCGACCTCATATCTCTCAGCAGTCAAATTCTTTTAGTATCTCCTTTTTTTAATCTACCATATATAATTGAATAAGATTTCTAATGGATCTATCCCATTTTTTTCTCTCGAGTTAGCCAAAAGAGGTTATGAGTTTCAAACTTTAATTTTGCTTAATGATTTAATCAGTTTTATCTTTTCTCCCACCTTCATAAAGCATAAGTATTTCCACTATCATTAGAATTTTATAAAAGGTAATTATCTCGGTTTCATATATAAATTTATATAGAATCTTTGAAAAATAATTTCTTCATAAGAAGGAAAAGACTTACTATCGTTGGGATCTGATGCTACACCGCTGCTCAATACCTTAGGGGATCAACTATATCACATAAATGGATTCCTAAATTTTATCTCATATCATGACATACGTAAGCAGTTGTTATTGTATTGGCCAGAATCTCGCGAATTGATCTTTGTAGCACTTCCTTTTCAATTAGACCCTTTATCCATAGAATAAAGTATCTAGGCATAAAATTTAGTCATATTTCCACTTCCATGAAGTGCATTTCTTTACTGCAACTGATATACATATGTAGAAAGCCTTTTTTTTCTAGTATTCGTTAATGGATTGGCTCTTTCTTTCCCTTCTATAGTGGAGATAGTCACGCGTAATGATAGATCACAGCCATATTATTAAAAGCTTGTGGTAAGAATGGGTTCCGATCTAGTGCCCAAAAATAATATTCCAAAGCTTTCCTATGTTCTCCGTTCCTTGTGTGGATAAGGCCTATGTTATAGAGTATATAACTTTGATTATAGGGATTGATTTCTAATAGCATAGCTTCATAATAATTCTATAAAGCTTCTCCATAATTTCCTTCGGATTTGATGCGAATCCGTCCGTGCCCGCATAACCGACAGCCAGCTGGGTTGCTGACTCGATACTGATGAAGACCGGGCTGATCACTAGGGCTCAAGCTAAAAGGTTAGGGACCAATTTGCTGCCTTTATCTAAGGGATAATTCATTCTCAATAGCATTTGTCCATATCCAAGGATCCAAGACCTATTTTGGGCATACAAGTGATGGAAGCCAATAAGGACACGGGTAGCAATTTTTGTGCATTCATGGAGTTCGAGCAGCAAGAAATGGTTCCAAATCTTTATGGATTCAAAAAAACAAAATCATTAAGACATCATGGGAACAAGTCAAGGTAGAAGTAAAACCAACTTTTACAGACTTGTATGAACAACTTCAAAAAGTTGATCGAAAATTGTTGTATTGCTTGCTGGCTTTACTGTATTTTGTTGAGTTGGCTTTTTCTCTTTCTTCCAAGCAAGGGCAACGTGTGGGACTCCATAATAAGCTTATTTTCATCCTAAAAGGCCTGTTGAAGTTGATTTGGAGCTCAAATTGGTCAAAGATTGATCAAAGTCAACTTAGTCAAAAAGCTAGTATTTTAGTTTCCTAATTTGATTCTACTTTTTATTTTAGGAAATTACCATCACTTTTTTATTTTTATTTATTTATTTTCTGGAAAAATAAGTTTATGAAATTTATTATTTTATTATTTTCATTGTAAATTAGTTAATTCCTAATTCAAAATAAAGGAATTAATTAATCCAAATTAGATTAGGAAAGGAGGAAACTTTCTGCCATATTAGGATTCTTCATTGCATGGCTTATTTTTCCTTTTTCATTAGCCTGTAAAAGGGCTTATTTTATACGAAGAACACACCATGAATAATATTCAGAATTTATTTTATGAGATTGAATTTCTCTTTGTTCTTTTGAGCACCTAAAACACCATTAGTGAATGAGTGTTTTAGTTTGACTTATCAATAAGAATTCCATCACCTATTGTGATGTCTTTTATATACCAAGGTTTCTAATCATAGGTTGATTAGGGGTTGAGGTGACCATTAGAACTTGAACATAATTAGATCTGGGCTAATATAATACGGGTTTAGGTATAGGTCATCCTAGGTTCGTATCAGGATTGAGCCAACATCCATTACGACCGTCATTCGATTCAAAGAATCTTCGTTTCAGAATCGTACATGAGATTTTTATCTCATTCAGCTCCTCCTTTATATGCATAATGAGAATAATACATGGAATCTACAAAGATTGAAATGAAACAGTCTCATTTTTAACTTGTAACCAAGAGGGGCTTTTTCTTTCATGTTTTAAGAAAGATGAGTTTTGGCCTGTTTTAATTTATATATAAATAAAAAACCTATAAATAAATAAAAATTCACTAAACTTATCGGATGGACTAACTTCTCATTGATGTATTGTTTCATCGGGATCCAATCCAAATCACGATATAATTTTCTTGTTCCTGAACGGTCTTCTTCAACCTTTTTTAGGTTTAGGCTTTACTCCAAGTAAATATCTGCTCGATTTGTATTTGCACATATAGGAAAAATGCCTCAATACCACATCCTTTCGCTACAACTTCCTTTTTTTCTTTTTATTCCATGTCTCCCGCTAAATAGTAAATATTTAATGCATTATTCACATTACTCGATTGATTAACATTTTGAGATCATTATTATATATCATCATTATATATTATAAGTGGAAAATCTCTATAAATAGAATATGATATAAGTGGTAATCACAGATATATTACCAATTGGTTTTTTTTTTCTAAACAGAGCCAGTATATTAATATTATATTTCATTTTTTTGGTCTAACCAAGCCAACCATGAATTATAAATTATAATAATTAAGAAGCTTAATCAGTATACCCCCCTAAAAAATAGATTGAATTGCACTTCATTATATTTCATGCTCCAAATTTTTGATGATTCAATCAACCTTTCTTGGGCCAAAGAGAGGATATCTCGATCAGGTAAGAGAATGGGGAAATACCATATGACCAAATATATCTGACAAGTCGCACTATGCGTCAATCCACGATGTATCTTCCTCTCCAGGGTTTTAAAAAGGAACTTTTGAAGCATCAATAAGCATTAAATGAGATAAAAATTAATAACCATAGCTCACTTTGATGTGAAAGTGTAACAATGTATTTATTGTCTTAATAATATTTTTCTTTGTCCTATTTTATCCATAGATGTAATAAGTTTATAAAAAAAGAAGACAGAAATACTAAAGGAAAATTCTTTTAAATAGGTCCTTTGAATGATGAAAAAAAATAAATAAATGCAGTCACTCATATAAAAGGTATCAACCTCTTACCATTGCATATTGGTACTTATCGGGTGTAGAATAGATATGCTTCATTTTGTTCCTACAAACAAAATTGTTCCATAATTACTAAAATAATAGAACAAATATTAATCCTTTCCCCGAGATAATCCACTCAAAAGGGAAGATCTATAGTATAGTTTTTTTTAAGTGCAATAAAGCTACATAGTGTTTATTTTTCGTTGATAGAGAGGTACTTCCATGGGTTGCCTTGGTATCATGTTCATACCGTCGTATTGAACGATCTTGGTCGTTTGCTTGCTGTCCATATAATGCATACATCTCTAGTTGTTGGTTGGGCCGATTCGATGGCTCTATACGAATTAGCGGTTATTGATCCCTCTGACCTTGTTCTGGATCCAACGTGGAGAACAAGGGATGTTTATTATACCCTTCATGGGGCGGTTGGAGTACCATAGGAAGGATTATAACGAATCTGGGTATTTGGAGTTACGAAGGCATGGCCGGTGCACATATTGTGTTTTCTGGCTTACGCTTTTGGCAGCTATTTGCCACTGGGTGTATTGGGATCTAGAAATATTTTATGATGAACGTACAGGAAAACCCTCTTTGGATTTGTCCAAAATCTTTGGAATTCATTTATTTCTTTAAGGGATGGCTTGCTTTGGTTTTGGTGCATTTCATGTAACGGGATTGTATGGTCCGGGAATATGGGTACCCAATCCTTATGGACTAACCATAAAGGTACAATCTGTAAATTTAGCATGGGGTGTGGAAGGTTTTGATCCTTTTGTTCCGGGAGGAATAGCCTCTCATCATATTGTAGCAGGGACCTTGGGCATATTGGCGGGTCTATTCCATCTATACAAAGGATTATGTATGGGAAATATTGAAACCATCCTTTCTAGTAGTATCACTGCTGTCTTTTTTGCAGCTTTTGTTGTTGTTGGAACTCTGTGGTATGGTTCGGCGACTACCTCAATACAATTGTTTGGTCTCTTTTGTTATCAAGGATACTTTCAATAAGAAATATATCGACAAGTTGGTGCTCGGCTAGCCAAAAATCAAAGTTTATCCGAAGCTTGGCTTAAAATTCCTAAAAAATTAGCTTTTTATGATTACATCGGCAATAATCCAACAAAAGGGGATGAAATTGCTATTGGGTGGTTAGGACACCCTATTTATAGAGATAAAGAGGGTCGTGAACTTTTTGTACGTTGTATGCCTACTTTTTTTGAAACATTTTCGGTTATTTTGGTAGATGGAGATAGAATTGTTAGAGCCTATGTTTCTTTTAGAAGGGTAGAATCGAAATACAGTGTCAAGCAAGTAGGTGTAACTATTGAGTTCTATGGCGGCGAACTCAATGGAGCTAGTTATAGTGATCCCGCTACTGTGAAAAAATATGCTAAATGTGCTCAGTTGGGTAAAATATTTGAATTAGATCGTGCTACTTTGAAATATGACGGTGTTTTTCGTAGCAGTCCGAGGGGTTGGTTTACTTTTTGACATGCTTCATTTGCTTTGTTCTTTTTCTTTTGCCACATTTGGCATGGTGCTAGAACCTTGTTCGGAGATGTTTTTGCTGGTATTGACCCCGATTTGGATGCTCAAGTAGAATTTGGAGCATTCCAAAAACTTGGAGATCCAACTACAAGAAGACAAGTAATCTTATAGAATGTTGTTTTGTTATTTTTCATTTTTAGTTTTTTGAGTAGGATACCAGACAAATACTGATTTGAATCGGTACCTTTTCTTTGACTCTTGCTCTTTCTTTATATGGGAGACAATCCCAAATAAATAGGTATGAAATCTATAATAGTATGTAAAACACGATCGAATCTATGGAAGCATTGGTGTATACATTCCTCTTGGTCTCAACTTTAGGAATCATTTTTTTCGCTATCTTTTTTTGTGAACCACCTAAAGTTCCAACTAAAAGGTGAAATGATTTTTCATTATCTCAATTGAAAGTAATAAGCCTCCTAATATTGAGAGGCTCATTACTTCAACTAGTCTCTGTGCTCCTTGAATGGATCTCTTAGTTGTTGAGAGGGTTGCCCAAAATCAGTATATAAGGCGTACCCAGTAAAACTTACAAGTAAACCCGATATAAAGATGGCAACTAGGGTTTCTATTTCCATTATTATATAGTTTCAATACCACAATGGGTCTATGATAAGATCATTTATTTACAAATGGTATACAAAGTCAACAGATCTCAATGAATATAAAATACGATTTATGGCTACACAAACCGTTGAGAGTATTTCTAGATTTGGTCCAAGACGAACTGCTATAGGGAGTTTATTGAAATCATTGAATTCAAAATACGGTAAAGTAGCTCCTGGGTGGGGAACTACTCCTTTGATAAGTATCGCAATGGCCCTTTTTGTGGTATTCCTATCTATTATTTTGGAGATTTATAATTCTTCCATTTTATTTGATGGAATTGGAATGAATTAGATTCACAAGAACTAGTAACTAGCTTTTCAATACAAAGTGAATCATTAAGGTCTCTGATTTTTATCCCATTCTATTTTGGTAGTTCGATTGTGAAATTTCTTTGTTTCTATAGTCTCGAAATATGAGTGGGTGGCTTATTATAATTGATCCTGTGGATAGTACAGAGAATGCATCTATCATCTTGATAGAGATGGTTTTACTTTGTCAGATATTCATTCTAGTATTTGAACCACAGAATATAGGAAATAGATTCCAAAGTATTATTAGCACTATGATTCATCCTTAATATTCAAACCACGAGTCCAGACTTCCTTTTTTTTTTTTTTTTTCAAAAATTTAGATTTAACAATTATAAATTGAAATATTTTTATTATTTCAAACTTCTTTACGCTTATTTTGATCAAAGGACAAAGGTGTCGTTGGATTTTTATTCATTCTAGTTAGTTATTGAATAAGTGATAATCGAATAGTTCTTACTCAAGGAGTTTTTAGAATTAATTTCTAAAGAAAGAGTTTTATTGAATCATTGTGGTTCTGGTATGAATCTGGGGTTTTAACCGATTCATAGGGTCTTAGCAAGAGAATTCCTATCAATATCAATAATAAAGAAAACCGTATTTAAAGGTGCATTACACACAATAAAAAAAACTATAAAATAGGTAAAAAGAAGATTCAAGAGGCCTATAATCATCACCACAAAGACAAATGAGCTGACTTGAATAAGAGGATTAAGAAGTTTCGAACTTAACTTTCTATTACACATATCCGGTAGAACTAGTATTTTGGTGTTTCTGTTTGAGCCATACTAGATTAAATTCTCATATACGATTCTTTGGGGGGGGGGTGTCTGCTCTGTTCACCTATCCCAATAAAATCTGTGATTGGTTTGAAGAACGTCCTAAGATTAAGGCACTTGCAGATGATATAACTAGTATAAATGTTCTTCCTCATGTCAACATTTTTTATTGTCTAAGTAGAATTACACTTTTTATTACCGTCCGACCGTTACGGAGGCCTTTGCTTCTATTCAATATATAATGACTGAAGCTAACATTGGTTGGTTAAATCGATCAGTTCATTGATGGTCGGCTAGTGTGATGGTCCTCATGATGATCCCACACGTATTTCGTGTGTATCTCACCGGCAGCTTTAAAAAGCCCCATGAATTTACTTGGGTTACAGGTGTGATTTTGGGTGTATTGACCGCGTCTTTTAGTGTAACTGGTTATTCCTTACCTTGGGACCAAATTGGTTATTGGGTAGTAAAAATTCTAACAGGTGTGCTAGAAGCTATTCCTATAATAGGATCACCCTTGGTAGAGTTATTATGCTGAAGTGCTAGTGTGGGACAATCCACTTTGACTCGGTTTTATAGTTTACACACTTTTGTATTACCTCTTCTTACTGCTGTATTCATGTTAATGCACTTCCTCATGATATGTAAGCAAGGGATTTTTGGCCCTTTATAATATAATGTAATGTAATTTATAATGTAAATAATATAAAAATTATATTATATTATAGCTATTTTAAATCAATCATTTATCAATTAGGGTAGGACCAATAGTATTTCATTGCTGCAAATATGTCTTATTTAAACAAATAAGACATGTGCTTGGATATTTCTCTTCAACTCCGTAAAGATGTAATAATGTATTATTTTAATTTTTTTGACACTCATAGTTGAAGTGAATTTTTCGAAGATAAAATGGATTATGGGAGTGTGCGACTTGAACTATTGATTGGGCCATGCAGAATATAAGCCCTATACAGAGGTATAGGCTGGTTTGTTTGAAGAGAATCTTTTCTACGATCAGACTCGATCATGTCTTGTATGAATAGGCTCCGTGAGGTCCAGTAGAAAGAATAAGTGGAGTGATGTGACATAATCCCGAAGTATGGAAATGTATTCATTTCCTTTGCATTGACTCGATTTATTATACTATCGGAGTGAAACAAGGGATCAAAAGAAGAATAAGAAGAATAGGGGCTAAACTAGATTGGTAACAAGTAAATCCTTTGTATGTGAAAAGTTTTAATATTCTTGGGGATAAAATCCAATTGCAAGATCTTAGACGACCCAAAAAGCACTTGATCATGATTTGTGAGCCCACTTGGGTTTTGAACATTTATCTCTAAGAACTGAATTCCTTATAATGGATGGTTGTTGAAACTCTAAAAAAGGAAATTTGGTAAATTTTTTCTTACTCTTACATAGAATCTTTCATATAGGTGTGGATACAATATCAATTTTTTTTATTTTTTATATGGATCTATTTGGTTTGTTTGATTCTAGCTCGAGCCGGATGATTAAAAATTATCATGTCCAGTTCTTTTGAGGGATGGATCTAGAATAATTTATCTATCCTAATAACAAAAAAAAAAAAAAAAATAAACTTACTTGAACGATCTATGCCAAAATGTTTCATTTTCATAAGGTCTTCTTCACTGTTATTCAAAAGGTCTAATAATGTATATATATTGGACCTTTTAAGGCAATTGTAGATCTTCGGGTGCAATTCTAATTGGTCAATAAAAATAGATTTCAATGCTATTACGCTTTGATTTTTATGTGGTTTAGCCAATCTATCATGAAAAGTAAAAGGGGCAAAGTAACTTTGTGTTGGTTTTTTTCTAAATCAAATTTTTCTTCTTCTGCATATAAAAAGGAAAAAATAAATCAATCAAATTTCGGGAAGCCTCATGAAGTGCTTCCTTAGGAGTTAAACTTCCATTTTGTCCATATTTCAAGAAAAAATATCTCTTGTTTTTAGTTCCCATTTGCATAAGAATGAATACTATGATTGGCATTTCGAACAGGCATGAATACAGCATCTATAGGATAACCTCCATCTTGAAAGTTATTTGGCATTTTTATATGATACCCGTGATGCCTTTCAAGTTGTAATTCAATACACAAATTAATTGGTTCCATTAAGTTCGCTATAGCTTGTGTATTATCAACGATTTCCACCGAAGGTGGTGAGATGATGTCTTGAGTAGTTACATATCGGGGACCTTTGACACAAATAGACGCATCATGAGTTCCAGAAAGGTTACGTCTCTATACAATTTCTTTCAACTCACTAAAATTTCATGTACAGATTCTTGAATACCCACTATGGCATTCAAGAATCTGTATATACCTTGACCCACTACTATTTGAATAGCATTTCCCACTGTGGTTTGAGCGGCAAATGGTGACCCTTGTCTTGTACCCCTGAATATACAAGTACCGGTAGAAGACCATGAATTACTCGATCCCTTACATCCGTAATAGTCACAATAGAATTGTTGACACTTGCTTGAACATGAATAACTCCCTTCCGTATTCTACGCTCATTTTTACGTGAACCAATATGTCTATGCTTATGTGAGCCAGTTCTTGTTATAGGTTTTTCCATATTTTATCATCTCATAAACAGAAGTCAGAGATATATGGATATATCCATTTCATGTCAAAATGGATCCTTTATTTTTATTTCTGTATTTATACAACGGTTCCTTTAGACTTATAGAGTCCCTTTTTGTTTAGAAAGATTATCATTGAATTTGTCTATGTCTCAGGTTGGAATAAATTACTATAATTCATCCCCGTCTATGGATCAGTCAACATTTTTCATAAATTTTATGCGTAAAGGCTATTATTTTCATATTTATCATTCCTTAACTTAATTATAACTTTCTTTTTTAGAAGAAAATAAGTTGCTTCAAATTTTTAACATCGAATTGTATACCCCAAAAATGAATGTTGAAATTGAAAAAACCATCTAATCATTGGAATCTTTTTTCGGAGTCTATAAACTATACGTCTGCTGGTTGAATCAAAACGACTTGCTTCATTTTTGCTTTGATTTCCTCATCGTATACGTATAAAAAACCTACTTATAATCATTTTTGAAACATAATCTAGAATTAGATTTTCATTATCTAAATGAATTCAGGCAATACCATTGGGCAGTTATGCAGTAATTCAACCTTCATGAATCTTTTTTTTTTTCTTTCATTTTAGGTCAAACTCCTTGAGGTATAAACTAATACGGGGGGGGGGGGTGATATTAGAAAACCACCCTCTCTTTTCTTTTTTTTTTTTTTTCACAAATATGAAAGTTCTGCATGTAATTCACATATCAAAAGGATTACCATATATAACATAAAAGTTCTCCACTAATTTCTTTTAATTGAGCCCTTTGCCGTAATTATATGAAAAAATCACAATCCCCATTCCCCTTAAAATTCTAGGAATTCGTTGATAGTTAGAATATATTCGTAGACCGGGTCGACTAATCCATTTTAAATTTAAAACAGCTTTATATGGTCCTTTCCTGTTCCTTCTATGTCGTAAGGTTAAAACCAAAAAATCTTTGCTATTTTCTTGCTGTTCCAGCATGTTTTCAATAAAATCTTCGCGTAAAAGGATTTTAACAATGTTTTCAATAATGTCAGTAGATGGTATTCGAACTGTTCTTTTTTTATTCATGTCAGCATTTCATATAGAGGTTATTATGTTAGCAATAGTGTCTTTATTCGTGATAAACTCAGATTATTGTTGTACTTGAATTTTGATATAATCAAAATGCTCTTTTTCAATTTTTCTTTATTTTTTACTTATGAATTCTTAAAGGCATATACGTGAGACACAACCAATCTACTACTAATAATAAATCTCAATTTACTAAATAATCTTAATCAGTTTCAGTTAAATACTCAGTTAAATATTAGAACTATATTAATTATATTAATTATGTCATAGTGAAATTATAATACTTCGGGTGCTAATGAAACTATTTTAGTGAAATTTAACTGTCTTAATTCCTAGCGATTGCACCAAAAATTCAGGTTCCTTTTGGATTTCCTTCTTGTTCAATAACACCCACAACATTTTCATCATATCATATGATCATATTGTTCTCAAGTTTAAGTTCTTTACGAGTATGTACAATTACAGCTCTGATCACTTTTGATCGTTCTAGAGGTGAATTTGGTACTGATTCCTTGATTACAACAATAATAACATCACCAATATGAGCATATCGTTGATTACTAGCTTTTGTGATTCGAATACACATTAATTCTCGAGCTTCGCTGTTATCCGCTACATTCAAATGGCTTTGGAGTTGAATCATTTTTTTTTTTCTGTTTTTTCAATTAACACAAAGGGTGAAGTAAAAAAAAAAAATGTTGTTTGTTCAAAACAAGAAAGGAAACCTGCAATTGTTTTTTTTTTTCTTCATCCAATAAGCCTTTTCTTTTGGTTCTATGTTCGTATACCGAAATAATGAATTGACTTCGTATGCTGCTAGTGAAATAGCCTTTCTGGCTATATTTTCTGCTACTCTGCTCATTTCATAAAGTATTCTACCGGGTTTGACGATAGCTACCCAATATTCGAGAGATCCTTTCCTCAAACCTGTATGGGTTTCTGTAGGTCTTATTGTAACCGGTTTGTCTAGAAATATACATACCCATACTTTCCCACCACGGTGGACATTTCGTGTCATTGCTCACTGACTGGCTTCAATTTGTCGAGATGTGATCCAAGCGGGTTCAAGCACTGGAAGAGCATATCTATCGAAGCAAATATGATTACCTTGATAAGATATTCCTTTCATTCTTCCTCTATGATGTTTACGGAATCTCGTTCTTTTGGGTTATAGTTGATGGTTGTTTATTAATTCCATCTCTTCTACAGAACTGGACAAGAGAGTTTCTTCTCATACAGCTCCTCGCGATTGAAACGATTAAAAAACAATATCTATGTATTTAATGAATAATATACTGAAAAAATATATTGATTCATGAGATTTTTTGAAACTTCATCTAATCTATTAGAAATTTGTATATCTTGTTTTGATATCTAACTAAACATGGATTCGATTTATGGAGAATTTTTACTTAGAGATACATTTAGAGATAATAGTATAGATAAAGTAATTTTGTTATAAGGTTATAATGAACCTTTATTTTTTTTTTTTTTGCTTTTTATTATCATATCAGATCAACAAAAATTTAAAAATCCAATAAAATCAAAATTTTCGTAGGCGGATATTTACTCTTTCAATATTCAGTTGAAGGATTAGTCTATGACATGACCTTTCAAAATAAATGAATTGGTTTCTGGTTCATTCCGCCATCCTACCCAATGAATCATTATGATTCATTTTCGTATAATCTTATGTATTCACAGGTTCTATCATTCCCATCACTTCTCGATTAATGGTTAGGTCTGACTTCTACAACGAAGCCCCTAACGAAATTTGATTTGTTCTTGAGTCAATCCTCTCAGTATTTATTAGCTCGAGACTCTTGATTCTTTTTCTATGAACAAATTTGTATAATTATAGACCAATTAGTATTAATGGTTTATTACATTCCTCGTTATGAGATGAATCATAGACCTTACATATTGTACACATATATCATTGATATTTTTGTTTTTTCGCTCTTTCTCTCATCCTTCCATTTATTCACATATTTTTTTCTTTCTTTACAACTCATACTCAAATTAGTTTTTTCTTTTCCATTGTTTGTTTATGCAAAAAAGATTTCAGTTGCTACATTGATATGACCAATATATCGTATCTCGACCAGTTTTTTTAATCTAGATAACGCGAAACAATAAGCTTGTTATTAGTTCTATAATAGTTATTAGTTCACGATGAGCTGATTGTGACTTGAATCAAATCGATTTGTTTTTGAATTTCTGTACATGAAATTCCCTCGACAATATAAGATATTTTCATATTTTTTTGTACATAATTCTTGATACAGTTTTGTATTTTTTGATCTTCTTGTAGATCCTCCAAATAATCTTTTGGTTGTGTAAACCAAAGAGAATTATGACATTGGGTTTATGCCAAGTTTGAAACCAAGTGGATTTATTTTTTGTCCCATAATCCCCCGCTACTATACATATCATGACATGTCATATCGTTGTACCTTTTTTTTCATTCATTCATGTTTTTTTAAGCATAATATGGCATATTTTATTTGTATTTTTATTATAAAAAATATTTGTCATTTAACCTTAAAATTCTTCAAAGACATCTTTGTTTTTTAAATAGTCAATATAATAATGTACAGCTATATGTTTCAGTACAATAGTTATATAACAAGTGGGTCTTTTTATTGGATACCTCATCCCTGATCTTGAGGTTTTAATTTTTTCACAATAATGCCTTCCTTGACTTCCACTTTACTAATTTTTCACATTGCTTTGGTGAAATCTCTATTATGATTAGTATTTGGTGCTGTAGAAGAAACCAATTTTAAAATGGGAGAACATGCTTGATAAGGCATGACTTAGAGTATCAGAAGTGTTTCTTCATAAGAACACCCACGAGTCTGATCAATTAGTCTTTGCACTTTATGAGAGGTAGGGATCCGTATCAGGCTGGGATGCCGCTGTTAGTGTGGTACCTCTAGGGCTGGCTAGTCTTGACCCCTAAGGAGAGCTAAACGAATGCTCTTTGAATTGGTACCTAAACCCTAGTTAGTTTCTACCACCTATACTGCTTCCCCTGCTGATAGGTGATCAACGTAGACTAGTGTGTTTGCTATTGTCTTTGCCATAGTAGCGCCTCTGCTAGTTTGTTTGGATGATCCAACATGTGCTTCAATTGGTGTATACAAGATCCATTTCAATTGGAAAAGACTCATAATGAAATTGAAATTACTCAAACCCCATGCCAACATTTTATTCAATGTTTGGCCATCCAGCAAATGCTCGTTCTGTTGTCATGCAGAATAGGAAGCCTTTCTCTAATCTAATAGGGTGGATTCATTGGAAAGAAGATAGAACGGACTGGATCAAACAAAGAAAAAAAAAGAAATCGTCAAATTATGCACTAACTTGATGGAATGCATATATGAGGAACCATGACATTTTTGGGTTGTCACAAAAAAAGTTGAAAACTATAATTCGCAAGGAATTCCGTCCCATTGGGTTTGAGGAGGACCAGTGGATTCGATGGCAGTGCGCTAGGGAAAAGGCCAAGCTGTACAAGAATACCCGCATTAAAGTACCAAGTTCCACAAGCAAGCTATTATTCTGGTGATCTCCATTGAGGAGCATCAAACCCTAATGAAAGATCTCTCCTCATTAGCAATAGGTAATAAATTTCAAGCCACAAGAAGGGATCTCCCACTGAACGATAGGACTGTGAGTTCTTCCAGTTGGCATTCATTAGGGTAGGAGCATCTGGTTGATCTGCAACAAAATAGTTGTTTAGCGAATGACTCAACCTATGCATTCGGTATTTACACACTTTGAGATGTAAATCACGTAAAGATCACATCGAAAACTTACAACTCCCCCAATAAAAAATCCTTCAATTCTCAAATCAAAAGAGAATAGAATAAATCATACTGTCATACAATATCTTAATTGAATTATATGTAATGATCAATAAATTCAATTTAATTCTATATCGACACATATTAAAATTCTAGCAACAATCTATATATTTTATAGATATTTATACTGGAGTGATGAACGACCAATATCAATACTAGTATTTATTAGGGTCGAATACAAATGGGCGTGGCCAAGTGGTAAGGCAACGAGCTTTGGTCCCGCTATATGGAGGTTCGAATCCCTTTGTCCCAAAGCATGCCCAACCCATTATAGCATTATAATATGTATAATGCTATATATCAGAATAAAGATTGCCTTTTAAAATAAAACACCTTTTTGTTTAAGAGTATAAAATTGGATTGGAAAATTTTTATTGGTATTCTTAATAATTCTTCTCTTAATCATATCTTTTTCACAAAATGAATCGTGTTCAAATAACATGCATATATAATTGGATCCATTTGTGATCCACAAATGTTAAATATTTAACAGAAAATATCTATTATTCCTTTCAGTAACAATTTTTTAGTCTATATGTATAGGGTTCCCATATTATTGTTATTTCGATTCCAATTTTAGAAATTAGTAGAAAAAACAACAATTTTACCTTACACCAGTCTTTATCCACTAGTTCACTCAAAAAATAAATTGGATTTTTTAGCTATCTAGTTTTTTAATCATTGATGGTTTAATACAAATATGGATTTCTCTTAGGATGCTAAAATGTGGTCCTTACATTAAAATGTTATTAAAATAATGATCTTGAGTCCGGAAATCTTTCAATCACCAAAATCTTTTTGATGATTTCTTATAAGTTCGTAGTACTCGAAGAAGTGTGAAGTTGTTAAATTTATCCTATCACTATCAACTTACTTGAAGGTGCAGATTCAAAAAGAAATTTTTTATTTTATTCGTGGTATTTATATTTTATTATATTAAATAAATAAAATATATGTTAAAGTAAATATATGTATTGGGTGTTGGGGATTAAATTGAATTCGTTCTGAGACTTCGTCAGAACCTAGCCATTTATATTTCATATAGAAAGAAAAAGTATAGATTACTATGTACCGACCGAACCAATGACTATTCATGATTCCATAACTAAATAAATTACATACTGGTTCCAAACTAAAGGAAAGTTATGGTAAAACTTTGTTTAAAACAATGTGGTAGAAATCAACGTGCGACTTGAAGGATATGATCTGTTGTGGAGTCTTACATCCACCATTTTTTATTATACAGGAATTATAGAGGAATGAAAGTGCTCTTGACTCAACATCATTTTTTCTATTTCAATAAAACTCTCATTTATTTTTTTTGGGTGATGTAAATCGTACATGATGGAGCTCGAGTAAAAAGTATTGATTCCTTTCTCGAAGGCAAGAATCTAGGGCAAGTATTAATCAATAAATTGGGATAACTTTGTAAATATATCTGTAAATATATTTTCCATATATAAATCAAAAGCAGACAATTCAAGCAAGTTTCAAATTCAAAAGTCAAATTTTTTGGAATTGGTAAAACTTTTTTGATTAAATCAAATGTATTACACAAGAATCACTCAGTCGTATGATTCTTTGATAGAAAGAAATCATAAAACAAGGGTATGTTGCTGCCATTTTGAAACGAGTCAAAATCATCGAAGTAATGTCTAAACCCAAAGATTCAAGGCAAAGATAAAGGTTCCTGGAAGAAGGAAATACCATTGTCGATTGTCTCAACAACTAGATCAGAGTGCAGAATCAAAAGAGGTTCTTAAAGAGACAGAAAAAAGGGGGGTAAGAGACCAATAAATAAATGAAATGCTTAAAAGGTTTCCTTAAGTTATTTGAGAGTTATCCAACTTGAGTTATGAGGGTGCAAATTGTAAATACGAATAAATTTTTTTGGTGGGGGACAGTATAAGTATTTAAATCATAGTCTAGTTGATTTGATGATTTCATGGATATATTTGACCTTATCATTCTATACATGCATAAAATTTCCAATTTTCTTGAGCCGTACGGGGAGAAAACTTCTTATATGTTTCTAGGGGGGTATTGTTCATCTATCCTAGTGAGCCATTTATCAAATCATCGTAATTGATGTTCGATCCAAAAGAGAAGGAAGAGATCTTCAGAAAGTGGGTTTTTATGACCTGATAAAGAATCAAACCTATTTAAACGTTCCTGCTATTCTATATTTCCTTGAAAAAGGCGCTCATCCTATAGGAACTGGTCATGATATTTTAAAGAAAGCGGGGGTTTTTATGGAACTTACCCTTAATTACCAAACGATAGTCAATTAATGAAAAATTAATGAAATATATCAAAATGAAATATATAAGAAATATATAAATAAAGAAGGTGGAGATCAGTTGTAGAGAGCTTTGTATAGTCTTTTCTCTACTATTCTCTTTTAATTCGTTATTCCTACTTTTGATTTTGGGTATTACCATTAATGGTAATGGGGGTAGTTGGATTTCTATGAACAAATAAAAAAGGGAGATTAAGCATTTTTGTTTTACTTATATTGATTGATTGATGAAATTCGAGCTTTTTTCTACTTCTTTTTTTTTTCTTCATTACTTTTTTCTTATGTCTACATCCCTTATTTGAATTCTTGGTGTGGCAGAAAAAAAGAAATTGGAAAATCAATTTCAACTTAGGTCGAGTGAATAAATGGACAGAGCCTAACTGCGGCCCCAGTTATAGAGAAACAAAGAGTAACGAGCTTTTGGTCTTCATTTTTGAATGGTCGTCCGAATGATTACCCAAACTAGTTAGACGTTAAAAATATATTAGTGCTTGACATGGGAAAGGCTTTCCCATGAGAGATTATCCATTTTTTATGAGTCCTACCTATTAGGTATTCTCCATTATGAGGTGGCGATAAATGTGTAGAAAAAGGTAGCATATTGATAAAAAGTTTTTTTTTTTTTTTTCAAAATCAAAAGAGTGATTGGATTGCAAAAATAAAGGATTTCTAACCATCTTGTTATCTTAGACTGAACATAAACCACTTAGATGAAAAAAAAGAGGATAAAGAGTCTACTGATGGTCTTACCTTTTTCCGAGGTATCTATGTATCATTTGATAACCCAATAAACCCTTTATCTTCGGTTCAAATCGAATTTCAAATGAAAGAATTTCAAGGATATTTCGAACTAGATAGATCTTAGCAACACGATCTCCTATATCCACTTATCTTTCGGGAGTATATTTATGCATTTGCTCATGGTCATGGTTTAAATGGACCGAGTTTGCTGGAAAATGTATGATACGAACCTAGGACGACCTGCTCCTAAACCCGTATTATATTAGCCCAGATCTCAAGTTCAAGTTCTAATGGAATGAACCTCAACCCCTAACCAACCTGTGGTTAAAAAACTTGGTATAATGTAGATGCCACAATAGGGGATGGAAAACCTATTGGTAAGTCAAGCTAAAACAACCAATTCTCTAATGGTGTTTTAGGTGTCTTAAAGAACAAAGAGATAATTAATCTCACAAGTATTTTCTCAATCAAATCAAAGTTGTATTCTTATTGATAACTAAGCCTTTAAATAGGCTTTGAAAAGACAACTTAAAAACCCTAGAACATAAAGAAAACCAACCACCACACATAAAAGAAACCTAGTTGGCCGAAACTATACTTCCTTTCCTAATCTAAGTTTGATTAATTAATTCCTTTATATTAAATTAGGAATTAATTAATTTACAATGGAAAGAATAAAATAAAAACCTTCCTAAAGTTATTTGTACAGAAAATAAATAAATAAAAGCCAAAAAGTAATGGTAGTTTCCTAAAACAAAAAGGAAAAACAAATTAGGAAACTAAAAATGCTAGCTTTTTGATCAAGTTGACTTTGATCAATCTTTGACCTCTTTGAGCTCTAAATCAGCTTGTAGATGCTTTTTAGGATGCCAAATAAGCTGAATATGAAGTCCCACACGTTGCCCATGTTTGGAAAAATAAGAAAAGGCTAATATAGTAAAATACAGTAAAGCCAGCAAGCAATACAGCAAATTTGGCCAAATTGTTGATGCTGTCCGTACAAGCCCTTTTTGATTGCATTTGAGGCTGCTTTAACTTGATTCCATGACCTCGTAGTCATATGTATTGAACCCATAAAGCATTGGAACCATTTCATGCTTCCCGGACTAAAAAAATGTGCCAAAACCGTCACCCGGGTCCGTACCAGTCTCCAGCGCTTGTATCAGCAAAACAGGTCTTGGTTCTTTGGTCATGATCATTCCTTCTTGATTATGATTTATCCTTTGAATAAGCACAGCAAGGTTATCCCTGAACTTCTTGGCTTGTGCTCTAGCGATTGGTCCCACCTTCATCTGTAACGGATTGGCACCCCAGTGGGTTGTCGGTTGTACGGGTTCGGGCGGATTCGCATCAATGTAGGTTATTACAATAAATCTAGTTTACTAATTGTAAAATGTTTAATTACTCAAATGTATCACCATAATCATTTAATTATTTCCACTAATGAGTCTGACCAAAATAAATGTTTTGGATACGATAAGAATTTTTATTCTCAAATGATATCCAAGGGATTTGCAGTCATTATGGAAATTCCATTTTCCTTACGATTCCTACGATTAGTATCTTCGAGGCTAGAAATCGTAAAATATTCTAATTTACGATCAATTCATTCAATATTTCCATTTTTAGAGGGCCAATTCCCACATTTAAATTATGTATCAAATGTACGAATACCCCATTCATCTGGAAATCTTGATTCAAACCCTTCGCTATTGGATGAAAGATGCCCTTTCTTTGCATTTATTACTACTTTTTCTTCACGATATTATAATTGGAATAGTTTTATTACTCCAAAAAAATCTTTTTTCTTTTTTTTTTTTGAAAAATAATTCAAGATTTTTCTTGTTCCTATATAATTCTCATGTTTATGAATACGAATCCGTCTTACTTTTTCTCCATAGCTGATCTTCTCATTTATGATTAACATCTTCTGGGGTATTTTTTGAGCGAATTCATTTCCACAGAAAAATAACACATCCCGTACAAGAAGTCTTTTCCAATGATTTTCCAGCAGTTTTATGGTTCTTCATGGAGCCTTTCATGCATTATGTTAGATATCAAGGAAAATCTAGTTTGGTTTCAAAAGATACTCCTCTTCTGGTGAATAAATGGAAATATTTTCTTGTCCTTTTATGGAAATGTCATTTTTATGTGTGGGCTGATGCGAATCCACCTGAGACTGTTCGCCCGACAACCCGCTTGGGTGCTGACCCAATACAAATGAAGGTGGGACTGATCACTAGGGCCCAAGCCAAGAAGTTCAAGGAAAATCTTGCTGTCTTCATACAAGGAATAAGTCATAGTCAAGAGGGGTTGGCCACATCTAAAGAACCAAGGCCTGTTTTACTCATACAAGCAATAGAAGCCAAAACAAGGCCGGGTGACGTTTTTGGTGATGATAAGAAGGCCGGGTTGCATGAATTGGAACCCCATCCTTATGGGTTCAATTCATATGGAGGATGAGTCATAGAAACCAGCCAAAGCCGACCAACAAGGTGGTTTGCGCACAAGGAGAAGGAAAGGCCGGATTTGCTGTATTCCTTGCTGGCTTTACTGTATTAGCCTTTTCTCATACTTCTAAGCAAGGGCAACGTGAGGAACTTCACAACAAGCTTATTTGGCATCCTACAAAGCATATTGAAGCTGATTTGGAGCTCAATTTGGTCAAAGATTGGTCAAAGTCCAATTAGTCAAAAAGCTAGTGTTATAGTTTCCTAATTTTATTCTACTTTTTGTTTTAGGAAACTACCATTACTTTTTAGTTTTTATTTATTTATTTTCTGGACAAATAACTTTAGGAAGGTTTTTATTTTATTATTTCCATTGTAAATTAATTAATCCCTAATTCAAAATAAAGGAATTAATTAATCAAATTTAGTTTAGGAAACTTAGTTTAGGACATATTAGAATTCGGTCAAGTTTCCTAATTCCTATAGGAGTCCGATTTTGAATTAAATTTTTAGGGTTTATTTTGTTTCTTTCAAGCCTATTTAAAGGCTTATTTTTCAATAAGAATAAAAACTTTGATTTGATTAAGAAAATACTTGTGAGATTAATTATCTCTTTGTTCTTTGAGAACACCTAAAACACCATTAGAGAATTGGTTGTTTTAGCTTGACTTATCAATAGGTTTTCCATCCCCTATTGTGGCGTCTACATTATACCAAGGTTTCTAACCACAGGTTGGTAAGGGGTTGAGGTCCATTCCATTAGAACTTGAACTTAATTGAGATCCGGGCTAATATAATACGGGTTTAGGAGCAGGTCGTCCTAGTTTCGTATCATTTGGTATCAGAGCTAAATTTTGTTCAGGTTTGATCTATCTTCATTTGCTTTATTTATTTTGTTTTGTGTTATTCTGCAATTTTAGCATTAGGTTAAGGTTGCATCTGTCCCATACACGTTCAGCATATCTTTAAAAAAAAAAAAAAATTCATTCCTAGTTGAATTAGGTTTCCTAGTTTTATCATATTTTTGTTTCCTAATTTGTTGGTTGTCTTTTATCATTGTTCTTGATAATTTTGGTTTTTGTTGATTTTCCTTTGCTGTTTTAGTCTTAAATATTTGCATTCATATATTTAAAAAAAAAACTGCACATTTTGTTTATTTGGAGGTCACGGGTTTGGTGTTTGTTTTGGAGTTGGAATTGCAATTTTGCTAATTATTCTTGCTACTGCAGTTGTTTATGTTCTGTGAGTGAAAAAAAAAAAAAAAAGAAGGTAAAGCCGAATAAAAAAAAAAACAAAAAAAAAGAAGAAAAAACAATATTTCGGTTTGTTGGAGTTTGATTTGTTTGCTGGAATTTTGTTGGAGCTGCTGTTTTTTTAGTATTTTCTCAATATTTGAGTTGCTGGAGAATTGTTTTTGCTGCTGGATATTTGGATTTTGGGTGCTTAAATTATTTGGATTAAAATTAAATAAAGGAATTGATACAAAACTTGAATTACAAAGAACAACAACCAACAACTATTCTATATTTTTGTTCAATTTGATTCTTGTTCGTATTTGAATTTATTTTCCTGGAATTTTATTCTTGAACTCATAATCTACTACCATCTGGTGCAGTTTTCAGAAATTCCAACGTTTTTCCATTATTTTGTGTTTTCTTGTCTAGAAACCCGAAAACTTAGGATTTGTTGGATTCTTTCGGTATTACCTACTTTTTGCTACTGTTTTGTTGATAAGTTTAATTAAAACATATTAGTGATCTAATTTCTGTTTTGTGGGTGTTTTAATTAGAACTTTGAGACAATTCATTGAGTGGAAAAAGGCAAGAGTGTGTGAGCTTAAAAGAGGGTAAAAAGCCCAAACAAGTGTGCAAACACGAGTGTCGAGTCTTTATTTGAGTGAAACACGTAAGGGAGTGAAATTGGTAAGGTCTTATTTTATTTCTATTGCATTATTATACTAGCATAACAGAATCAAGAATGAGGAGAGGAGATCCACCTTTGAGGATCAATGAGGAGGAGTCCGTAGCATTCCATGGCGATGCTCGAGCTACCGGGAGTGGAGACCAAGTGGACATGAGAGCTGTTTTGGAGTCAATACAGCAGGTTAGTGCTCAAGTTGAGCATGTGAATCAAAGGATGGGAAGGCTAGAAGTTTCCCAAGGAATTCCGAACACAAGAAATAGGCAAGAATTCCATGGAGGACGAGGCCGAGGACGAGGAGGTCGCGAGAGACCGAGAGAGGAATTTGATGAGGAGCCATTCGGTGGAGACTTTAAGGAAGGTATGGATGAAACTTTTGCTGTCCAAGATAGAGCTGGCTGTGGAAGATATAGGAGGGAAGAAACAGATGACAATCTTAGCAATATCAAGATCAACATCCCACCATTCATGGGAAAAACTGACCCCAAAGCATATTCGGAGTGGGAAGAAAAGATGGAGATGATATTTGACCACCATAATTATTCAGAGGCTAAGAAGGTGAAATTGGCAGCAATGGAGTTTGGCCATTATGCACTCCAATGGTGGACCAATGAGCAAAACACCCGAAGAAGAGTTGGTGATGATTTAATTACAACATGGCGACAAATGAAAGGATCCATGAGGAAGCAGTTTGTGCCATCCCATTACCATAGGTTGCTGCATGAAAGGCTTCAATCTTTGTCTCAAGGAAGTAGGTCCGTGGAGGATTATTACAAAGAGATGGAGATGTTAATGATGAGGCTGAATATGAATGAAGATAGGGAGGCAACCATGGCAAGATTTCTTGGAGGGTTAAAGTGAGACATTGCCAACCAACTTGAATTACAACAATACTTGGAATTAGAGGAGATGTTGCATGTAGCAACTAAGCTTGAGAACCATTTCCAGAGGAGGGGTGTTAGTACACAGTTTGGAGGAGTTTCTAGCAGTGGAAGGACAAGTTCAAGTGGCTGGAAAAACAATTCCAGTTATGAAAACAAGTTGAAGCCGAAATTAGGAGAAGAAACTACCAACCGACCAAGAAGGGAGGTCAAGACCGAATCTATCCAAGCACTTAGAGGTGAGATAAAATCTAGTCCTAAACCTCAAAAATCCAGAGAAATAATTTGTTTTAAGTGCCAAGAAAGAGGACAAATAGCCAGCCAATGCCCAAATAGAAGAATCATGGTATTAAAGGGTGATGGTGAGTTGGAATCTGCAAGTGAAGAAAGTGGGGCTGAAACCGAGCAAGAGGAGGATTGCAATGAAGATGAAACCGAACCTGTAGGTACATCTAATGCCGAGTTGAGCTTGGTTTCAAGAAGAGTGATGGAATTTGGTTGTTGTACCCTAGAGCACAATCATTCAAGGTGTTAGTCAAGAATGATTGTTGTTGGTTCTTGGTTCTTGGTTCTTGATTTTGTTTTTTTTTTTTTTTTTTTTGGGTTTGTTTAGGTTTTGTTTCTCGTTTTAATGGAGGTTTAGGATTCTTGAGAAGGTTGTTAGCTTTTGGGAAGAAGAAGAAACCAAAAATGTAGTAGTTGAGAGAGAGAGAGAGCCAAAAATGTTGTTTTTCAAAATCTGTTTTTTGAATTTTTTTTTCTCAACGTTTTTCATTTCAATTTTCATACTTTTAAATACATCAAAAAGACAATAAGGCATGCTGTCATATTGATCAATAAATACAAAAGCATTAAAAGTAACCAACCAAGCCAAACTCCCTCAACTAACTCTAATCAATGTGCTGGGCATGCAAGAAACCTTCTTTAATGGGCAGTTCAGCTTGTCTAAGGCATTTGAATTTGACAACCAGCTCCATTTGACTTGAAAATTGGAGGGAAGCCTTTCTCAATATTAAACTATGTTCTACCCAAAAACCAGATAAAACAAAGTCCATTTACCCATTCAAAAGTAATCAAACCCGAGACAGTTTTGCCCAGTTTTCTGGGCAACAACACTGCACAAGGGTCAGATTGTTTTGGGCTTAAATCCGCCTTCCCAGCTCTAAATTGGGCCATTCTTTTTTTTACTGCTTCCTCTACATATCTAGTTTATCATATCCAAAATTCAGGTCCAAATACCAAACCTACTTTAAACGGCATCCAAGGAAGTGGACTTATGTTGCTGGAAATACAATTCCAGCAACTAGACAAAAAAGGCCTTAAGCTAGATAATGAGCTTAGGGCATTACAAAAAGGATATTGTTCTTAAACATTACAAGATAAAATAAAATGTATAAACATAAATGATGTTTGGTCTTTGATGTTGCAAAACAAAGAGTGCAAGTGTAACCGAACTACCTTGCACATTGTGGCAAGATCACCACATTTCAACAGAGAGTACTTGCTGTCTACAAAGATGAAGAGCAGATACAAAGAGAAAATATCTTCCACACTCGCTGCGAAATACAAGGTAAAATTTGTAGCATGATTATAGATAGTGGGAGTTGTACTAATGTGATAAGTAATCTTGTAGTTGATAAATTAGGCTTGAAAACAATTAAACATCCAGAACCTTGTAGATTACAATGGCTTAATGATAGTGGTGAGATGAAAGTAAACAAACAAGCCAAAGTAAAATTTAGTATAGGAAGATATGAGGATGTAGTCTTATGTGATATTGTACCCATGATTGCTGGACATATACTATTAGGTAGGCCATGGAAATTTGACAAAGATGCTACTCATTTTGGTTGAGAAAATAGTATTGTTTTCAGGTTTAAAGGGAAGAAGGTCAAGCTGGAACCGTTATCTCCTAAAGAGGTTTACAAAGACCAATTACAAATGCAACAAAGGAGAGAAGCCGAAAAGCTCAAGGAAAAAGTAAGTATGGCACCAACGGCTTCACCATTCTTTCAAGAAGGTAAGATTGAGGTTGTTGACCAAGGTAAGGTTTCTAAGGTTCATATTGAGTGGAAAGATCAAGGGAAAACCTAAAGAGAGGGAAAAGGAAGTGGCAAACCCGCGAGCTTGGAGAAGGAAGAGGAATTCGAAGGTTTGCACCAATCCAAGGGAAAAAAAGAAAAAGAAAGAAAGGAAAGGTTAAGTAGCAATTTTTTATTTGAGTTTAGGGGATATAAATAAGGTTATTAAGTGTAAGAAACCTTTGCTGGTCATGCTTTACAAAGAAAATTATTTTAATGATCAAACTAACTTTAAAGAACTTGAATTGCCAAGTTCAATGATTTCTCTTTTGAAGGAATTTGGAGATGTCTTCCCAAATGAGATTACAAGTGGACTACCACCTATTCGAGGGATAGAACATCAAATTGACTTTGTTCCAGGGGCTGCCATACCAAATAAACCAGCTTATAGGAGCACTCCCGAAGAAACAAAGGAGCTGCAAAAATAGGTAAGTGATTTGCTTGATAAAGGATACATTCGTGAGAGTTTAAGTCCATGTGCTGTTCCTGTTTTGTTGGTACCTAAAAAGGATGGTTCTTGGAGAATGTGTGTTGATTGTAGGGCTATAAACAACATTACCATAAAATATAGACATCCCATTCCTAGATTAGATGATATGCTTGATGAGTTGGATGGTGCTTGCATGTTTACAAAAATTGATCTTAGGAGTAGTTATCACCAAATTAGGATGAAAGAAGGTGATGAATGGAAAACCGCATTCAAAACTAAATATGGGCTGTATGAATGGTTAGTTATGCCTTTTGGATTATCCAATGCACCTAGTACTTTCATGAGGCTTATGAATCATGTAATACGTCCATTTATTGGTAAATTTGTGGTTGTTTATTTTGATGACATTCTAATATATAGCCGAAATTTGGATGACCATGCGGATCAAATTAGGCAAGTTTTGCAAGTTCTTAGAAAGGAAAGATTGTTTGCTAACATTAAAAAATGTGAATTTTGCAAAGAAGAGCTTGTGTTTCTAGGTTTTGTAGTAAGTGCTGCAGGAATCAAAGTTGACCAAGCTAAGGTGAAAGCAATTCAAGAGTGGCCGGTTCCTACTTCTATCACCCAAGTGAGGAGCTTTCATGGCTTGGCAAGCTTTTACCGAAGATTTGTCAAGGATTTTAGTACCATAGCAGCACCATTTAATGAAGTTGTCAAGAAGAATGTTGGTTTCAAATGGGGGGAAGTACAAGAAAAATCTTTTAATTTATTAAAAGAAAAATTGTGTAATGCACCTTTGTTAGTTTTGCCAAATTTTTCTAAGACTTTTGAAATTGAGTGTGATGCTTCGGGTGTAGGTATTGGAGCTGTTTTAATGCAAGAAGGAAGGCCCATAGCCTACTTTAGTGAAGAATTGAATGGAGCTGCCCTAAACTACCCGACTTATGATAAGGAGATGTATGCTTTGGTAAGGGCTTTGGAGACGTGGCAGCATTATCTCATGCCAAAGGAGTTTGTGATTCATACGGATCATGAGTCTTTGAAGCAAATCAAGGGTCAAGGAAAGCTTAAGCGAAGGCATGCTAAGTGGATTGAATTTATTGAAACATTTCCATATGTGATCCGCTACAAAAAAGGTATGTGCTCTTTTCTACCTTAGATGCTAGATTGCTTGGATTTGAACAATTGAAAGAACTTTATGAGCATGATATTGACTTTGGAGAAATTTTTAAAACCTGTTTGAAACATGAATTTAATAAATTTTACATATTTGAGGGATATTTGTTTAAGGAAAACAAACTTTGTGTGCCTAATTGTAGTATTAGGGAATTATTGGTTCAGGAAGGACATGGGGGTGGTTTAATGGGTCATTTTGGTGTTTTAAAAACTTTATCTTTGCTGCAAGAACATTTTTATTGGCCTAACATGATGAGAGATGTTGAGAGAATTTGTGAAAGATGTTTAAAGTGCTGAAAAACAAAATCAACATTGAAACCACATGGATTGTATAAGCCTTTGCCGATCCCTACCTATCCTTGGGTAGATTTGTCTATGGATTTTATTATTGGGTTGCCTAGGTCTAGGACAGGTAAGGATTCAATATTTGTTGTAGTAGATAGGTTTTCTAAGATGGCACATTTTATTGCATGTAACAAAACTGATGATGCATCCAATATTGCTAATTTATTTTTCAAGGAAATTGTGAGATTGCATGGAATGCCAAGAACTATTGTGTCGGATAGGGATGCTAAGTTCTTAAGCTATTTTTGGAAAACATTGTGGGCTAAATTAGCTACTAAGCTTTTATTTTCAACTACTTGTCATCCACAAACTGATGGACAAACCGAAGTAGTAAATAGAACCTTGTCTGCATTGTTGAGAGCATTAATTAGTAGAAATTTAAGGACTTTGGAAGAATGTTTGCCACATGTTGAATTTGCATATAAGAGGTCTTTACATTCAGCAACTAAATTTACTCCATTTGAAATTTTTTATGGTTTTAATCCTTTGACTCCATTAGATTTAACACCATTGCCTTTAAGTGAGCGTGCTAATCTAGATGGAAAACAAAAACCTGATTTTGTAAAGCAGATTCATGAGAAGACACGAGCAAACATTGAGAGGAGGATTGAGCAATATGCAAGGGTGGCTAATCAAGGCCGAAAATCAATGGTGTTTGAACCTGGAGATTGGGTGTGGCTGCATTTAAGGAAAGAAAGATTCCCCGAACAAAGGAAATCAAAACTCATGCCGAGGGGTGATGGACCTTTTCAAGTTTTGGAGAGAATAGACGACAATGCCTACAAACTTGATCTACCGGGTGAGTATAGTGTTAGTGCCACCTTTAATGTTGCTGATTTATCTCCTTTTGTTGCAGGTGATGACTTCGATTTGAGGACAAATCCTTTTCAAGAGGAGGGGAATGATGCGAATCAACCTGAGACTGTTCGCCCGACAACCCACTTGGGTGCTGACCCAATACAAATGAAGGTGGGACCGATCACTAGGGCCCAAGCCAAGAAGTTCAAGGACAATCTTGCTGTCTTCATACAAGGAATAAGTCATAGTCAAGAGGGGTTGGCCACATCTAAAGAACCAAGGTCTGTTTTACTCATACAAGCAATAGAAGCTAAAACAAGGCCGGGTGCGAAACATAATCAACTTGAATTTTGGATAGCTATTCGAAATCTTAGTGAAATACTGGATTTGTTATTTCATGTTTGCTTTCATGAAAAAATACCAATTGAAGCGGAGGATTTCTTCAAACAACAAAGAGGTGGGTCAACTATTCAATCAAATGATATTAAGCATGCTTCCCCTTCTCAAGAAACAAGTGGGCTATTTCTTTGCAACATTGTGCTCAATTTCATATGTGGCAATTCCACCAAGATCTCTTCTTTAGTTAAGGGAAGATCTTGCAAGAATTGGATTTTTTGAGGAACATATTGAGAGAGAATTGGATTTGGTTAGACAAAGTGTGGTTGGTAAACAAGGATTGGTTTTTAGCAAGGTACGGAATGTATCGTCAAATATTCAATATGATTCCATAAGATCCAATTTTGTTTAAGTAATAGATTCTAGCCAATTGAAATGATCTTTTGATCGATCCAGAGATCATTTTGATTCCATTAGTAAGGAGGATTTAGAATATCACACATTGATCAATCAAAGAGAGATTCAACAACTAAAAGAAAGATCGATTATTTGGGATACTTTCTTTCTTCAAATGGAGCAAATAGAGATAGAATTAGACCGATTCCCTAAATGGCTTCTCGATATTCCTCAATGTCCCGGCTATTCACGGAATGTGACAAGCAGATGGGTAATCATCTACTTCCGAAAGAAATCGAAGAATTTATTGGGAATCCTACAAGATCCATTCATTATTTTTTCTTTGACAGATGGTCAGAACTTCATCAGGGTTCGAATCCTACTGAGAGCTCCACTAGAGATCAGAAATTGTTGAAGAAAGAACAAGATGTTTTTTTTTGTCCTTTCCAGGCAATCGGAAAATAAAGAAATAGTTATTATATTCAAGATAATTACGTATTCACAAAATTCCATCTCAATTCATCCTATTTCATCAGATCCGGGATGTGAATGGCTCCGAAGGATGAACTAGATTGTTCCAATACGATTTCATTCTTAAACAAATATCCATTTTTTGATTTATTTCATCTATTCCATGACCGAAATAGGGGGGGATACACATTACACCATGATTTTGAATCAAAAGTTCAAGAAATGGCAAATCTATTCACTCTACCAATAACCGAACCGGATCTGGTGTATTATAAAGGATATGCCTTTTCTATTGATTCCTACAGATTGAATCAAAAATCATTATTGAATGAGGTATTCAACTTTAGGGATGAATCAAAAAAGAAATCTTTATTGGTTTTACCTCCTTTTTTTTATGAAGAAAATGAATCTTTTTATCGAAAGATAAAAAAAAATGAGTCTGGACTTCCTACGGGAATGATTTGGAAGATACAAAGCCAAAAATAGTGGTATTTGCTAGCAACAAAATATTGTAGGCAGTCAATCAATATAGATTGATCAGAAATCTGATTCAAATCCAATATAGCACCTACGGGTGCATAAGAAATATATTGAATCGATTCTTTCTAATGAATAGATCCAATCACAACTTCGAATATGGAATTCAAAGGGATCAAATATGAAATGACACTTTGAATCATAGAACTATAATGAAATATACGATTAACCAATATTTAACAAATTTGAAAAAGAGTCAAAAGAAATGGTTCTTTATTTCTTGAATGGAGAGATCCATGAATCGGGATCCTAATGCATATAGATACAAATGGTCTAATGGGAGCACGAATTTATAGGAACATTCGAAACATTTCATTTATGAGTAGAAGAGCCATTTTCATTTTCAAGTAGTGTTCGATTGATTACATATTAATCAACATTCGATTGATTGGTCAGAGGTTATCGACAAAAAATATTTGTCTAAGTCACTTCCTTTCTATTTGTCCAAGTTGCTTCTTTTTTTTGTTCAAGTTTCTTATCTTTTTGTCTAACTTACTTCCTTTTTTTCTTTATGAGTTTTGGGAATATCCCCATTCATAGGTCCGAGATCCACATCTATGAATTGAAAGGTCCAAATGATCAACTCTACAATCAGTTGCTAGAGTCAAGAGGCCTTCAAATCGTTCATTTGAAAAAATGGAAACCCTTCTTATTGGATGATCATGATACTTCCCAAAAAGTGAAATTCTTGATCAATGGAGGAACAATATCACCATTTTTGTTCAATAAGAAACCAAAGTGGATGATTGACTCATTCCAAACTAGAAATAATTGCAGGAAATCTTTTGATAACATGGATTCCTATTTCTCAATGATATCCCACGATCAAGCCAATTGTCTGAATCCCGTGAAACCATTTCATAGAAATTCATTGATATCTTCTTTTTATAAAGCAAATCGACTTCAATTCTTGAATTATCCTCATCACTTCTACTTCTATTGTAGCAAAGGATTCCTTTTTTATGTGGAAAAGGCCCGCATCAATAATTATGATTTTACATATTGACAATTCCTCAATATATTGTTCATTCACAACAAAATATTTTCTTTATGCGGCGGTAAAAAGAAATATGGTTTTTTTTAGAGAGATACTAGTTCACCAATCAAGTTATAGGTGTCTAACATATTCATACCTAACGATTTTCCATAAAATGCTGATGAAAAGTATAACTTGTACAAATCTTTCCATTTTCCAATTTGATCCAATCCATTCATTTGTAAAGCTATTTACTCGATCGTAGATATTGCTGAAACACTTCGAACAGAGGGACAAATAGTCAATTTTGAAAGAACTTATTGTCAACCTCTTTCATATATGAATCTATGTAATTCAGAAGGGAAGAAATTGCATCAATATCTTAATTTCAATTAAACATGGGTTTGATTCACACTCCATGTTCTGGGAAATATTTATCATCCAAAAAGAGGAAAAAATGGGGTCTTTGTCTAAAGAAATGCTTTAAGAAAGGGCAGATGTATAGAACCTTTCAACGAGATAGTGTTTTTTCAACTCTCTCAAACTGGAATATATTCCAAACATATATGCCATGGTTCCATACTTCGACAGGATACAAATATCTAAATTTGATATTTTTAGATAGTTTTTCAGACCTATTGCCGATACTAAGTAGCAGCCCAAAATTTGTATCCATTTTACATGATATTATGCGTGAATCAGATATATCATGGTGAATTCTTCAGAAAAACTATGTCTTCCATAGTGGAATCTGATAAGTGAGATTTCGAGTAAGTGTTTACATATCAACACATCTGAGATCGCCAAACGTTCGAGAGTTCCTCTATTCAATCCTTTTCCTTCTTCTTGTTGCTAGATATCTCATTGGGACACACCTTCTATTTGTTTCTCGAGTCTATAGTGAGTTACAGACGAAGTCCAAAAGGGTCAAATCTTTGATGATTCCATCATACATGATTGAGTTGCAAAAGCTTCTGTATATATATCCTACATCTGAACTGAATTCATTCTAGTTAAATAATCCCTTTCTAATTGCTCTGAAACAATTAAGAGATTCTTTAGAAGAAGTATGCGATTCTGCTTCTGGTGGCAACATGCTATGAGGTGGTGGTCCCGCCTATAGGGTTAAATTAATACGTTCTAAGAAGAAATATTTGAATATCAATCTCATCGATATTGTTAATTTCATAATTATCATACAAAATCCTATCAATCGAATCACTTTTTCAAGAAATACAAGACATCTAAGTCACACAAGTAAAGAGATCTATTCATTGATAAGAAAAAGAAAAAAATGTGAACGGTGATTGGATTGATGATAAAATAAAAGCTTAGGTCTCGAACAATGATTCGATTGATGATAAAGAAAGAGAATTCTTGGTTCAGTTCTCCACCTTAATGACAGAAAAAAGGATTGATCAAATTCTATTGAGTTTAACTCATGGTGATCACTTATCAAAGAATGACTCTGGTTATCAAATGATTGAACAACCGGAAGCAATTTACTTACGATGCGTAGTTGACATCCATAAAAAGTATCTAATGAGTTATGAGTTTAATACATCCTATTTAGCAGAAAGACGGATATTCCTTGCTCATTATTAGACAATCACTTATTCACAAACCTCATGTCGGGCTAATAGTTTTCATTTCCCATCTCATGGAAAACCTTATCCCTCTCTTGGAGTCTTTTAATGATAGGTTCTATAGGAACTGGATGATCCTATTTGGTCAAATACCTAGTATTTCTGAACAAGTTCCTGGATAAAAAAAGATTTTCTTATTGATGATAGTGACAATATTGACCGTGACCTTGATACGGAGCTGGAGCTTCTAACTATAATGAATATGTTAACTATGGATATGATGTCAAAAATAGACCGATTTTATATCACCCTTCAATTCAAATTATCAAAAGCAATGTCTCCTGGGATAATATGGGTTCCAAACGTTCATGATCCAGATGTGAATGAGCTTAATTACTTATCCCTCGATCTAGTAGTGAACTATCTCTCAAAGGATTGTGAAAGATGTTCCACTAGAAATATTCTTGTTATTGCTTCAACTCATATTCCCTAAAATGTGGATCCCGCTCTAATAGCTTTGAATAAATTAAATACATGCATTAAGATACAAAGGCTTCTTATTCCACAACAACGAAAGCACTTTTTCACTCTTTCATATACTAGGGGATTTCACTTGGAAAAGAAAATGTTCCATATTAATGGATTTGGGTCCATAACCATGGAACGAGATCTTGTAGCACTTACCAATGAAGGCCTATCGATTAGTATTATGAAGAAGAAATCAATTATAAGTACTAATATAATTAGATATGCTCTTCATAGACAAACTTGGGATTTGCGATCCCAGGTAAGATCGATTCATGATCATGGGAACCTTTTATATCATATAGGAATGGCTGTTGCACAAAATGTACTTCTAAGTAGTTGCTCCATAGATCTTATATCTATCTATATAAAGAAATCATGTAACAAAGGGGATTCTTATTCGTACAAATGGTACTTCGAACTTGGAACAAGCATGAAGAAATTAACGATACTTCTTTATCTTTTGAGTTGTTCTACCGGATCGGTCACTAAAGACCTTTGGTCTCTACCCAAGCACGATGAAAAAATTAAGATCACTTCTTATGGACTCGTTGAGAATGATTCTGATCTAGTTCATGGCCTATTAGAAGAAGAAGGCACTTTGGTGGGATCCTCATGGATAGAAAAAGATTGTAGCCAGTTCGATAATGATCGAGTGACATTGCTCCTTCGGCCCAAACCAAGCAATCCCTTAGATATGATGGAAAATGGATCTTGTTCTATCATTGAGCACAGATTTATCTATGAACAATATGAGTTGAAATGTGAAGAAGGAGAAGGAGAAGGAGTCCTCGACCCACAATGGATAAAGGAGGATTTATTCAATCAAATAGTTTGGCCTCCTAGAATATGGCACCCTTGGGGCTCTCTATTTGATTGTATCGAAAGGCCCAATGAATTGGGATTTCCATATTAGGCCAGGTCATTTCAGGGCAAGTTGATCATTTATGATGAAAAGGATGGACTTTAAGAGAGTGATTCAGAGTTCTTGCAGAGTGGAACCATGCGGTACCAGACACGAGATCAACATTCCAAAGAACAAGGCTTTTTTCGAATAAGCCAATTCATTTAGGACCCTACAGATCCACTTTTTTTCCTATTCAAAAATCTGCCTGTTGTCTCTGTGTTTTCACATCGAGAATTCTTTACAAATGAAGAGATGTCAAAGTGGCTTCTTACTTCCCAAATAGATCTTCCTACATCTATATATAAATGTTGGTTTATCAAGAATACGCAAGAAAAGTACTTTGAATTGTTGATTGATCGCCATAGATAACTTTGAACCAATAGTTCATTATCTAAAGGATTTTTCCATTCTAATACTCCATCTGAGAGTTATCAGTATTTATCAAAGCTGTTCCTATCTAACGGAAAGCTGTTGGATCAAATGACAAAGACATTGCTGCGAAAAATATGACTTTTTCCATATGAAATGAAAATTGGATTCATGTAACAAAAGAAAGTTTTCCCATTCCTTAGCCGGAAAGATATGTGGCCATGAAAGAGGGATTAAATGGAACAGAATTGATCGGGTGGTAGAGTCATGGAAACATTTGTTTCTTCCATATTTTGGATCCCAGCTCCATGGAACAATATACTACTGCTGAAACATGGAAGAATTGAAATCTTAGATCAAAACATTAGGGATGGATGGTATGAACTGTCTAAACAAGAATTCTTGAACAGCGAACAACCAGAGCTATTACTCATTACATCAAAAAATTTTCATTAATGAAAGATCTAAATCCGTTGAAAAATAAAAAATACGCATGTTGGATGAAAGATCTTCTGTCTCATGGTAGCCTGCTCCGGTTCCCTTATGAAACTTTCGTTATTGGGTTAGCCATACACTTCACATGGCATCATTAAATGATACAAGTCTTGGATAAGAATCTACAATGCACTAGAATGTCCTTGTTGATGATCCTTTACTACGACAGCATCTAGGTTCCTCAAACAATGTGATATCTCACATCGGGTAAATCTTTAACCTTTCCACTTCTTATTAAGACTACAGAATGTTCTTGTAAATTATGGCCGTTACTAGGGATATCAGCAGTGATTTCAAATCCAGAGGTTAAGTATACTCTAGCAACTTATGTAAGGTAGAGTTTGGTTTTCTGGGGGTGATAGTGGAAATGTTGACAGATAAGTCACCTTTATTGCCACTCGATAGAACCGGACATGAGATTTTCATCTCATACGGCTCCTCATTCAATTATTTTGAAGTCATTGGATCCTTTTCCTTGTTTGAGAATCTCTTCCCTTCTTCCATGCCATTCCGAAGAGTAACTAGGACCAATTCAGTCACGTTTTCATTCATTTGGAATCCGGGCTCTTCTACTTTACTTATTTTTTTTTTATTACTTTTCCCTGTCTTTTCTTTTTTTACTTCTTTTTTTATTTTATTCCTTTGCATCATTGCTTAAGTGCCATAGGTTTGATCCTGTAGAATCTGACTCATTTTCTCATTAAGCGAAAGGCATGAAATAAATTAAATTGATTTTCCGATCAAAAGTACTATGTTATGTGAAATCTTCGATTTTCTTCTCTTTCTCTGTCCTTATCTGGTAGGTACAGTGTTTGAGTCAACAAATAACCTTTTCTTCTGTATAAATGTATTTGTATAAATTGATATTATTACATTCCAATTCCTTCCCGATACCTCCCAAGGAAAATCCCGAATCGGATCCCAAATTAATGGGTTAGTATGAGTTTATCCGTGTGGTTATGCACTCTTCGAATAGGATTCCATCTTCTGAAAGATCCTGGATTTTATGCTTTGATGGGTCTCCAAGATCCTTTTGATGACCTATGTTGTGTTGAAGGGATATCCATGTGAATTGATCGATTGTGTAAAGCCCGCGATAGCAACGGAACCAGGGAAAGTATACAGAAAATACAATTATTTTCTATTATATTAGCATTTTCTATTATATTAGTATTAGTTAGTGATCTCAGCTTAGTTAGTCCTTTCTTCCATGATGAACTATTGGCACCAGTCCTACATTTTGTCTTTGTGGACCGAGGAGAAAGGGGGTTCAACGGGAAGAGGATTGTAACATGAGAGAAGCAAAGGGGTAAACCTCTTTCAAATATACAACATGGATTGAAGGAATGCAATGTAGTTGGACTCTCATGTCAATCCAAATGAATCATTCTTTCCACGGAGGGAAATCTATGCTTGCTAGGTAAGAGGATAGCAAGTTACAAATTCTAGCTCGGTAGGACATGTATTTCTATTACTATGAAATTTATAAACGAAGTAGTTAATGGTGGGGTTACCATTATCCTTTTTATAGTGACAAATCTTGGAATGCGTTCCTAAGAAAAGGAATTTGTAAATTTTTTGGGGTCTTGAAAGGGCATGGAAACACATAAAAACTCCTACATGGAAATGGAAAAGAGATGTAACTGCAGTTCCTTCGGAAATGGTAAGATCTTTGGCACAAGAAGGAGTTGATCTGTATCATCTTGACTTGGTTCTAATTTTTGCATTTTTTTTTAAGAATACTGAGTCGGGCTCTTCTCCTACCCGTATCGAATAGAACATGCTATGGCTCAAATCCGTAGTCAATCCTATTTTCAATAGGAGCAATTGACAATTGAATCCATTTTTTACCATTATTTTCGTATCCGTAATAGTGCGAAAAGAAGGCCCAGCCCCAAGTTGTTCAAAAATAGTAGCATTGAGTTTTTTGGCCCTTTGCTTTAAGATTAGTCAGTTCTATTTGCCTTAGGATTAATCAGTTCTATTTCTCTTGATGGGGGGCAAGGCAAGGGAACCTCGATGTCAGCTTTTCGCCACCTTGGGCTGTAGTATGTTCCAAGGGTTAGGCTATTTGCCCATTAAAGTGGTATGTGAGCTGGGTTCAGAACATCATGAGACAGTTCGGTCCATACTCGGCATGGGCATTAAAGCATTGAGAGGACCTTTCCCTAGTACAAGAGAATCAGGAAGAATGCACCTCTGGTGTACAGTTATTGTGCCCACGGTAAACACTAGGTAGCCAAGTACGGAGCGAATAACTGCTAAAAGCATCTAAGTAGTAAGCCCACCCCAAGATGAGTGCTCTCCTATTCCAACTTCCCCAGAGCTTCTGGTAGCACAGCTAAGATAGTGACTGGTTTTCTACCCTTACGAGGGTGGAGCAACAGAAGTTTTAAGAATTTAAGAGAAGGTCACGGTGAGACGAGCTGTTTATCATTACGATAGGTGTCAAATGGAAGTGCAGTGATGTATGCAGCTGAGGCATCCTAACAAACTGGTAGACTTGAACCTTGTTCCTACATGACCCGATCAATTAGATCAGGTGCTCGCCATCTATTTTCATTGTTCAACTCTTTGACAACACGAAAAAACCATTGTTCAACTCTTTAAGACACCTGAAAAAACCAAAAGCTCTGCCCTCCCTCTCTATCTATCCAAGGGATGGAAGGGTAGAGGCCTTTGTTGTCCCCTCCAATCAAGAATTAGGGCTTCATAATCACTAGCCAATATGCTTTTCTCTCATGCTTTTGTTCGTTCGTGGTTCGATATTCTGGTGTCCTAGGCATAGAGGAACCACATCAATTCATCCCGAACTTGGTGTTTAAACTCTACTACTGTGATGATACTATAGAGGACGTCCTACAGGAAAAATAACTCGATGCCAGGATGATAAAAAGCTTAACACCTCTCATTCTTACTACTTTATTTTTTCAATATGAAAAAAAAAATGAAAAATGCAAAGGTCGTCTTATTCAAAACCCTAATTATGAAATCCCTTCTCTCCCACTTTGTACCTTGGAATGCACCATTCTTATATACAGAGAGGTGCTTTCACATCTTCTTAACCTAGAACGAATGTGAGAGGAAAGGTTCCTTCTTTTTTTTGGGCACTCCCGAGAACAGATCTAGTCAAGATAGGGTGGGGCCTGTAACTCAGAGGATTTGAGCACGTGGCTATGAACCACGATGTCAAGGGTTTGAATACCTCCTCGCCCACAACTGGCCAAAAAGGTAAGAACCTTTCCCTCTGGGGGTAGGAAAATCATGATTGGGATTGCGAACCCCGAGCTATGGAATTTGGGCGTGGGTCTTTTGTTGAAATGGAATGGCCTTACTATTTCTTTTTTCTTTCTTTTTATTTATCATTAATGGTCGATAAATTAAATATAGGATGCCCAGCCCGAAGGCCGAATTGGCATATTGTTTTGTTTTATGCCGTGTAATTCTTCCTCGGCCAGTCTGGGGCAAAATAGTGGAGAAAGTACAAGTATTAGTAGCATAGGCAAAATGCATTCCTCGTCATTAATATGTTTGCTTGTGGTAATTGTGGCCTTTCGGGTGAATCGATGACTACATTTTTTATGCACTTGCTAGTGCATCTGACCAATATGAGGTTGAAGTTTCCTTTATAACTCCCGAAACTTCTTCGTAGTGTCTCTATTCCATGCCTCATTTCATAGGGAACCCAAAAGTGGCTTTATTTCATTATATTCCATCCATATCCCAATTCCATTCATTTAATATCCCTTTGGTGTCATTGAGTTATGAGATGTCATTTCCAGTCCAGCTCTTTCTCTTTCTATATATATATATGGAAAGTTTAAAAATCATCATATAATAATCTAGAAATTGCAATGGAAAAGAAAAAAGGGAGGTTTGTGATGATTTTTAAATCTTTTATACTAGGTAATCTAATATCCTTATGCATGAAGATAATCAATTCGGTCGTTGTGGTTTGACTCTATTATGGATTTTTGACCACATTCTCCATAGGGCCCTCTTATCTCTTCATTCTCTGAGCTCGCATTATAGAAAAGGAGAAGAAAGAATTGAGAAGAAAGTATCAGCAATAACCAATTTTATTACGGGACAGCTCATGATGTTCATTCGATCTATTATGTGCCTCTACATCTAGCATAAGGTAGAGCTCATACAATAATTGTCCTAGCTCTACCGTATTTTTTGTTTCATTTCTTATGGAACAATCACAAACACTTTTTTGATTATGGATCTACTAATACGAATTCAATGCGTAATCTTAGCATTCAATGTGCATTCCTGAATAATCTCATTTTTAATTACTCAACCATTTCATTTTACCAAGTTCAATGTTAGTCAGATTAGTCAACATTTATATGTTTCGATGCAACAACAAGATGTTATTTGTAACAAGTAGTTTTATTGGTTGGTTAATTGGCCACATTTTATTCATGAAATGGGTTGGATTGGTATTAGCTTGGATACAGTAAAATAATTCTATTAGATCTAATGTACTTATTAGATCTAATAAGTAGATTGTATTAGATCTAGTGAGAAATTCCATGGCTTGAATCTTTAGTACTCTCTTATTTATTACGTGTATCTACTATTTAGGCAGAATATTTGTCACCCATTGTTACAAACAAACTGAAAGAAACCTAAAAAATGGAAGAAAAGGGGGAAAGTGAGGAAGAAACAGATGTAGAAAGAGAAACAACTCCAAAAACGAAGGGGACTCACCAGGAACAAGAGAGATCCACTAAAAAAGATCCTTCTCCTTCCCTTTTTTGGGAAGAAAAGGAGGATCCAGACAAAATTGATGAAACAAAAGAGATACGAGTGAATGGAAAGGAAAAAACAAAGGATGAATTCCACTTTAAAGAGACACGCTATAAAAATAGACCCATTTTTGAAACATATTATACGGATGTGGATGAAAATGAAGAAAATTCAAAGTTAGAAATATTTACAGAAAAAATACTATGGATTGAAAAACCTCTTGTTAATATTCTTTTTGACTATAAACGATGGAATAGGCCATTCCGATATATAAAAAACAATCAATTTGAAAATGCTGTAAGAAAAAGATGTCACAATATTTTTTTTATATATGTCAAAGTGACAGAAAAGAAAGAATATCTTTTACATACCCGCCGAGTTTTCAACTTTTGTTGAAATGATACAAAGAAAGATGTCTCTGTTTACAGTAGATAAACCCTCTACTACTGAATATATAATAATTGGAGTTATAGCAATGAACAAAAAAGAAAAGACCTAAACAAAAAATTTATAAATAGGGTCAAACCTCTAGACAAAACTTTAGATAGGATATTTTTTATTTGGGATATACCGGAAAGAGATACTAGATTTTGTAATGATAATCCTCAAAACTAATACTTACCTAAAATATATGATCCTTTCTTGAATGGCCCCTATCGGAGATAAATCATAAATTCTTTTCAACTTCAATCCTAAATGAAACTTCCAGAAAAAATAACATTAACATAGAGGGTTTTTGGATAAATAAGATTCATTGTATCCTTCTTATTTTTAATTATCTCAAATTTGAACAGATAAAAAATCCATTAACAACAAAAAGTTTATATTTCTTGAACTTAATCAATGAACTTACTGAAAAACCGCCATCAAGTTTGAAATTTAAAGAGCGTTCTTTCTTCCCGAATAAGAACAAATAAAAATTGACTTAGAGATAACAAAAAAAATTATAAATTTCTATTTGATGCAGATATAAGAGACCTTGACAATAAAAAAATTAGAAAAAAGCTATCGGACTAAAAGAAATTAGTAAAAAAAATTCCTCGATGGTCGTACAAATTAATTAATGATTTGGAACAATAAGAGGGAGAAAGCACAGAGCGGGTGGCGATGAAGTATGAGATTCGTTCATGAAAATCCAAACGTGTAGTGATTTTTACTAATAACCTACAAACTATTTATACTAATACCAAAGACACTAATAATCCTGATGACATAGAGGAAGCGGTTTTGATACATTATTCACAACAACCGGATTTTCGTCGAGACATAATAAAAGGTTTTATGCACACTCAAAGATGTAAAATAGTTATTTGGAAACTCTTTCAAGCAAATGTACATTGACCCCTTTTTTTGGATAGAATCGAAAAACATGTTTTTATTTTTTTGCTTTTGATATCTCTGAGTCGATGAAAATGTTTTTTATAAATTGGATGTGGAGAAATATAGAATTAACAATTTCAGATTATGCAGAAAAAAAACAAGCCAAAAGGCATTGAGAAAAACAAAGAAAAAGACAAACTAGAAGAAGATAAAAGATAAGAAAAAGCACATATAGAAATAGCAGAAGCATGGGATAATATTATATTTGCTCAAATAATAAGAGGTCTTGTGTTAGTAACCCAATCTAATTTTAGAAAAAATATATTCTATTACCCTTCTTGATAATAGTTAAAAATATTGTACGTATACTACTATTTCAATTTCCCAAATGGTCTGACGATTTAAAGGATTGGAATAGAGAAATGCATATTAAATGTACTTATAATGGCGTCCAATTATCTGAAATGGAATTTTCGAAAAACTGGCTAACAGATGGTATTCAAATAAAGATCCTACTTCCTTTTCGTCTCAAACCTTGGCACAAATCTAAGCTACAAAAAACTTATAACGATCCAATGAAAAAAGAAAGGACAAAAAAATTATTGCTATTTTTTAACAGTTCGAGGAATGGAAACTGAATTGCCTTCTGGCTCTCCCCAAAACCACCTTTTAGTTTTTGGACCTATTTTTAAAGAACTCAACAAAAAAAATTAGAAAATGGAAAAACAGTTCAAAAGACATAAAAAACCAGTTTAGTAAAAGCTTTATATTTCTAAAAGAAATTGTAAAAGAACACAAAAAAACAAACCCAGCTCTATTATTTGGCTTGAGAGAACTAAAAATATATGATTTAAGTGAAAACTAAAAAAGAAAAAGATTCAATCAGAAATAATTAGCTAATTCATGAGTCGTTCAGTAAAATTCGACCTACAAAGATTGCACAAATTATTCATTAACAAACAAAAAAATATATACAAACTTTGTGTGATAGAACAAATAAACTCATAAATCAAATAGAAAAAATAAAAAAAGAGAACAATAAAGAATTTATAATACAAAATATAAGTTCTAACAAAAACAAAATAAGTTATGATGATAAAAGATTAGAATCGCCAAAAAATATTGGGTAGGTATTAAAAAGAAGAAATGCTTGACTAATTTGTAAATGACATTATTTTATAATTTTTTTTTTCATTAAAAAGATATACATAGATATCTTTTTAGGTGTCATTGATATTCGGAATATTAATGCACAATCTTTTCAGGAATCAACAAAAAAATTTCTTAATACATATATTTAGAATGATAAAGATATTTCTAATTATAATAATAAATCAAATCAAAAAATAATTTATAGAAAAAATAGAAGTCGAATTCACTTTATTTCAACTATAAAAAAAGTCCTGTTCTACTATTAGTAATAAAAACACATAGACTTTTTTTTTACTTATCTCACATGTCACAAGCATATGTATTTTACAAATTATCACAACCCTCAACCCTTAACTTATACTTATATAAGTTAAGATCCGTTTTTCAATATAATGGAACAGCTTTTTTTCTTAAGAATGAAATAAAGAATTGTTTTGGTGGAACACAGAAACTCTTTCATTCCAAACGAAGACATAATTCTCTTCAACATTCAGGATGAATCAATGCAAAAATTGGTTAAAATGATCATATTTTAATGTGCTAGGAGATATCTGTACCAATAATTATCTAGTCAAAGAGATATTGTAGATATGGAGAAAATTCAGATAGAAAATATTTTGATTGGATAATTCTCAAGTTTTGTCATAGAAAGAAAGTCGATATTGAGGCTTGGATCAATATTGATACTGACACCACTACTAATAAATATAGTAAGACTCAGGGGAATAATTATGAACTACTTGATAAAACCGATACGCAATGTCTTTTTTATCTCATGGTTCCTCAAAATCAAGAAATCAACCTATCCAGTACACAAAAAAAAAATAAATAAATAAATAAAAAACTTTTTGATCGGATGAATGAATGAAGAAATACAAAGTTGTCCCTATCGAATCTAGATCCTTGGTTTTTCCCATAATTTTTTATACTTTATAACACATATAAGATTAAACCATGGGCCATTCCAATCAAATTAATTCTTTTTAATTGGAATATAAATGAAAATGCTAGTGAAAATAAAAGTGTCATTGGAAAGAAAAAAAGAAATATATCAATATTTTTGAATGAAAAAAATTCTCTTGAATCATAAAACTGAAATCAAGGAAAACAAGAATCCGTAAGCCAAGCAGATTTTGAATCATCTCTCTCAAAGTAAGACAAAGATATTGAAGAAGATTTTGTGGGATCAGACATGAAAAAAGATAGAAATAGAAAACAATACAAGAACAATATGGAAGCGGGGTTTGATTTCTTCCTAAAAAGGTATTTGTGTTTTCAATTGAGATTACCTCCTAGAAAGATTACGTGGGATGGTGTTTTAAGTAAAAAAATGAACGATAACATCAAAGTATATTGCCTCCTACTTAGACTAAGAAATCCAAGAGAAACTTTTATATCCTCTACTCAAAGGGGTGAATTGAGACTAGATATTATACTAGTTCAGAAAGATTTAACTCTTATAGAATTGACAAAAAAGTGAATATTGATTATTGACCCAATCCATCTATCTATAAAAAATGAAGGACAATTTATTATATATCAAGCCGTAGGTATTTCATTGGTTCATAAGAGTAAGCATGAAATAAATCAAAAGTACTTAACAAAAAGCACTGTTGATAACAAGAATTCTGCTAAATTCATTGCAATATATCAAAAAATGACTACAAATAAAGACAACAATCATTATGATTTGTTTGTCCCTAAAAACATTTTATCCCCAAGACGTCATAGAAAATTGAGAATTCTAATTTGTTTTATTTCTAGGAATGAAAATCGTATGCGCTGAAATGCAGCATTTTGCAATGGTAAGAAGGAAAATAGTCAAGTTTTGGATAAAAGCAAAAGAGATACAACTAAACTAATTAAATTAAAATTCTTTATTTGGCCTAATTATCGATTCAAAGATTTAGCTTCTATGAATCGATATTGGTTTGATACCCATAATGGCAGTCGTTTCAGTTTGGTAAGGATACATATGTATCTGCTATTCAAAATTTGTTAGTTAATGGTAGATTTGTTTTTCCTATATTTCCTGTAGTATGATCTATGAAAACAAAGAAATGCACAGATGCATTGGCTTGCATTTCATTCTGATATATGATTCATTGACATATCAATTAGATCTACAAATGACCACCAAAATCTTCCTTTTTTCATTTTAGGTCTAAATTTTTAATTTTGTGAATGCCAAAAAGAAGATTTTGGTATACCTATTCGAATACAATTTTATTTGATCAAATTTGGAATTATTCACAAAATTAAGATTATTGTATTGTGTATACTAAATTAAAATGAATGGCATTATTATTATTGATCAATAAAACCAGCTAACGCTAAAAAAAGGATAGGAGCAAAGTGGGGGGGTAGATTTCATTTTATGCTAAAAAATTCATTCATCTTGATTATTTCGCAAGAAGAAAAAGAAGAAAAAGTAGGATCTGTTGAATTTAAAATATGCAGCCTCACCAATAGGATACGAAAACTTTCTTCACATTTAGAATTGCATAGAAAAGACTGTTTATCTCAGAGAGGCCTACATCAAATTTTGGAAAATGCCAACGACTGCTGTCTTATTTGTCAAAGAAAAATAGAATACGTTATAAAGAATTAATTAATTAATTGGATATTCCGGAATCAAAACTCGTTAATTTGAAAAAGCAGTTTATTTTGAATTATTTTATTTATTAGATCTTGAATTTGAATTTGAATGAATTTATTTTAGTTTTCATCAATTCATGAAAGACTAAATGAAGGAAAAACCTATGAATATACCAGCTACAGGACACGACCTCATGGTAATAAATATGGGTCCCCACCACCCATCAATGCATGGTGTTCTTCGACTCATCGCTACTCTAGATGGTGAAGATGTTACTGATTGTGAACCAATATTGGGCTATTTACACCGAGGGATGGAAAAGATTGTGGAAAACCGAACAATTCTACAATATGTGCCTTATGTAATGCATTGGGATTATTTAGCTACTATGTTCACAGAAGCAATAATCGTAAATGGCCCGGAGCAGTTGGGAAATATTCAAGTGTCTAAAAGAGCCAGCTATATCAGAGTAATTATGTGGAGTTGAGTCATATAGCTTCTCATCTGCTATGACTCGGCTCTTTTATGGCAGATATTGTTGCACAAACGCCTTTCTTCTATATTTTTTGAGAAAGAGAATTAATATATGATTTATTTGAAGCTGCCATCGGTATGAGAATGATGCATAATTATTTTCGTATCAAAGGAGTAGCTGCTGATCTACCTCATGGTTGGATAGATAAATGTTTGGATTTTTGTGATTATTTATTTAACAGGAATCGCTGACTATCAAAAACTTATTACATGAAATCCTATTTTTTTAGAATGAGTTGAAAGAGCAGGCATTATTGGTACAAAGGAAGTAATAAATTAGGTTTATTAGGACCAATGCTGTGGGCTTCCGCAATACAATGGGATCTTCATAAAGTTGATCATTATGAATGTTTTGATGAATTTAATTGGGAAGTCCAATGGCAAAAAGAAGGAGATTCGTTAGTTTGTTATCTAGTCCGAATTGCTGAAATGATAGAATCCATAAAAATTATTCAACAGGCTCTGGAAGGAATTTTAGGAAGGCCATATGAGAATTTTCAAATCTGATAGTTTGATAGAGAAAAGAATCCCAAATGGAATTATTTTTAATATCAATTTATAAGTAAAAAAACATTCTGCTACATTTGAATTACCAAAACAAGAACTCCATGTTAGACTTGAAGGCCCAAAATGAGAATTGGGAATTTTTCTGATAGGGGATCAGGGTGGTTTTCCTTGGAGATGGAAAATTCACCCACCATGTTTTATCAATTTGCAAATTCTTCCTCAGTTAGTTAAAAGATTGAAATTGGCTGATATTATGATGATACTAGGTAGCATAGATATCATTGTGGGAGAAGTTGATCCTTGAAATGATAAGTGATACGACAGAAGTACAAGATATCAATTCTTTTTCTAGATTGGAGTTTTTAAAAGAGGTCTAAAGAATTATATGGCCTTTATTCCTATTTTTACTCTCGTATTGGGAATCATAATAGGCGTATTGGTAATTGTATGGTGAGAAAGAGAAATATCCATAGGATTGCAGCAACGTATTGGACCTGAATACGCCGGCCCTTTGGGAGTTCTTCAAGCTCTAGCAGATGGGACAAAACTTATTTTCAAAGAAAATATTTTTCCATCAAGAGGAGATAGTCATTTATTCAGTATCGGACCGTCCATAGCAGTCATATCAATTTTAGTAAGCTCAATATCAGTGTTTCTCTATGGATTGCCATTTCCAGTATTGCTCCCATTGGACTTCTTATGTCAGGATACGGGTCAAATAATATATATTCCTTTTTAGGCGGTCTACAAGCTTCTACTCAATCAATTAGTTATGAAATACCATTAACTTTATGTGTGTTATCAATATCTCTACGTATGATTCATTAAGACATAAATTTTTCTCTATTCTTGCCTTTCTATTCTTTCCTTTCTAGGAAAAGGGTAAAATGAATTGAGTAGATATCTTCATTTTTTTATTCATTAGTCAGATTGATGAACTAAATCAAATAGTTGGATAAGTGAAAGAAAACAACTTCTATATAAATTCACAGTAAAGATATTGAGTCTCATTTTCTATGTATAAGAGTTAGAGAGTTGAGCGGAAATAAACAGAAGTAGAAGATACCGTTTACCTAAAGATTGGTTGATTAGTCATCCTGACTTGAAATGGGCTCAAAAGATCAACCGTATTGAGTTTTCATTATCGTTTGTATGTATTTTCATACATGTATTACCATAAAAGAAAAGGCGATTGAACAAAAATGAATGGATAGGTAGAAACACCAAGATACGCACACAATTAGTAATGTAGATCTTGTAAATTATCCAAAAGTAGACATTTCTACATAATATACAAAAATTACTAATTGGGGCTTTAAATTTGTAGAAGTTATAAGGCAGTACTCCCCACAATTCCGATCTAGAGTATGCTCCTATCCTTCGATTAAATAAATGACACTATTGGGAACGAAATAATCCTTCTTTTGATTTTGTAAGCCTTTTTTTTTTTTCAAAAACAAAAAGAAGAATAGGAATAAAAAAAAAGAAAGGAGTACAAAAGAATAAACAAGATCCAGATTTATATTGATACAGTTCGTGTCATAATTCATGAATTAATGTAATATATAATTCTTTTTTGTAAGTGAAAATGATGGGTTATTGATTTTTTTACGAGGAGTGTTTTATTGAAGAATCAAGTTATTACTCAACAAAGAAAAATTTAAATGATTATGGAAATTTTGAAAAGAAGGACGAGGTCAATTCAGAAGAATTTTGTTTATTTATTATTAATTCAATTTATTAATTTATTAAATTAGTAATAAATTGAATTCTTTATTATTAATTATTAATATTAATTATATTAATTATTTTTTTTATTAAAATTTATTACAACATAACAAACAGAATTCAATTGGTCTAATTTTGGACCGTATGATAGATTTGAATCTTATCTATCGCATAACTAAGCATTGCAAGATAAAAGGGCTTAGTCCTTAGATTTTTTTATGGCCCTTCAAGAGCCGTATGAGGTGAAAATCGCATGTACGGTTTTGGAATAGCAATGGAAATAGTGATGGTACCGCCGACTATGATTATCTAATAGTTCAAGTACAGTTGATAAAGTTTAGGCGCAATCAAAATATGGTTTTAGGGGATGGAATTGGTGGTGTCAACCTATAGGGTTTATCTTTTTTCTAATTTCTTTCCTAGCACTATGTGAGAGATTGCCTTTTGATTTACCAGAAGCGGAAGATGAATTAGTAGCAGGTTATCAAACGAAATATTCGGGGATAAAATTTGGTTTATTTTATGTTGCTTCCTATCTAAGCATATTAGTTTCGTCATTATTTGTAACAGTTCTTTACTTTGGTGGTTGAAATATCTCTATTCCGTATATATTTTTTTCTGAGCTTTTTGAAATAAATCAACGATATGATGTTTTTGGGGCGACAATGGGTATCTTTATTACATTAGCTAAAACTTATTTATTTTTGTTCATTCCTATCGTAACAAGATGGACTTTACCTAGGCTAAGAATGGACAAACTATTGGATCTTGGATGGAAATTTCTTGTACCTATTTCTCTCGGTAATCTGTTATTAACAACTTCTTTCCAACTCTTTTCATTGTACAGGAACATGATATTTTATATTCACAACCTGGCTTAAACAATAGAAATAAAAAAACATCAAATTATTCATATATATTCTTGATATGTTCCCTATGGTAATTGGGTTCATGAATTATGGTCAACAAACAGTACAAGCTGCAAGGTACATTGGTTAAAGTTTCATGATTACTTTATCCCATGCAAATCGTTTACCTGTAACTATTCAATATCTTTATGAAAAATTAATCATCGTGGAGCATTCCTATGGTCGAATCCATTTTGAGTTTCATAAATGTATTGCTTGTGAAGTATGTGTTCATGTGTGTCCTATAGATTTACGCATCATTGATTGGAAATTGGAAATTGATATTTTCAAGAAACGATTCTTAATTACAATATTGATTTCAGAATCTGTATATTTTGTGGTAACTCCGTTGAGTATTGTCCAACGAATTGTTCATCAATGATTGAAGAATATGAACTTTCTACTTATGATCATCATGAATTAAATTATAATCAAATTGCTTTGGGTTGTTTACCAACATCAGTAATTGACGATTATACAATTCGAACAATTTTGAATTCGCCTCAAATAAAAAATAAGTAACTCCTTTGATTTAAGAAAAGTTTTGAATTACTAAGTACTTAGGTTACTTTTGTTTTGTTTGATCACACCCTACAAATCCGAACTATTCATTAGTTGATCATAATCATGTCTTAATTTGGATTGAAATTTTAGTAATTAATGTCTATATAATTATTTCGAAAGATAGTTTCAGATTTGCACTACTCTTTCTTTCAGATAAAGAATGAAATTTGTCCAATATCTGTACCCACATTATTTCACATCCCTAAGGATTTCATTCAATTAGGAATTGATTATAAATCATAAAAAAGAAAAAATTCAGGTCGAGTCTCAATAAGGTCATGAAAAAGATTTCAATTTTTTATCTCTGTTTTTTTTTTTTTTTTTTTACATATAATTGATTTGCCTGGACCAATACATGATTTTCTTTTAGTCTTTATGGGATTAGGTCTTATATTACGAGGTATAGGAGTAGTATTATTTACCAACCCAATTTATTCTGCTTTTACATTGGGACTTGTTCTTGTTTGTATATCCTTATTCTATATTCTATTATACTCCTATTTTGTAGTTGCAGCACAACTCCTTATTTACGGGGGAGCCATAAATGTTTTAATCATATTTGCTGTGATGTTCATGAATGGTTCAGAATATTACAAAGATTTTAATCTTTGGACTGTTGGGGATGGGGTTACTTTGCTGGTTTATACAAGCATTTTGGTTTTACTAATGAGTACTATTATAGATACGTCATGGTACGGGATTATTTGGACTACAAGATCAAACCAAATTACAGAGCAAGATTTGATAAGTAATAATCAACAAATTGGAATTCATTTATCAACATATTTTTTTTCTTCCCTTTGAAACTTTAGTGTATGTTGTCACATCTATTTCTCTTCAATTCTAATTAAAGATTGTTTATGTTGAAAATAGAAATTCTTTTATTAGATCTATTACCAATCTATTTATTTGTTCTTCACCTTTTAGATTCTAGTAAGTTGAATCCGTTGAATTGTTGTTCATATTATATTGAAATAAATCAAAATTTAATTGATAAGGAGTTGGTCAATGATGCTCGAACATGTACTTATTTTGAGTGCCTACTTATTTTCAATTGGTACTATGGATTGATCACAAGCTGCAATATGGTTAGAGGCCTTATGTTTCTTAAACTTATACTGAATGCAGTTAATATAAATTATGTAACATTTTTTTATTTTTTTGATAGTCGCCAATTAAAAGGTAATATTTTTTCAATTTTTGTTAACTATTGCAGCTATTGAAGCAGCTATTGGACTGACTATTGTTTCGTCAATTTATCGTAATAGAAAATCAACTCGTATTATTCAATCTAATTTGTTGAATAAGTAATATTAATCATAGAAATTAGAAGATTCACAAAATCGAATAAGCATGTATTATACACAATGTAGGATCATGTTTGCAAAAAAGTAAGAAATCAAAGTATTATGGCTCCTTTACATGAGTCGGTCTAGAAGTAGATTGATTAAAAAAATTCTAGTAAATCATTGATTCATCTGGTGTCTAAATATATAATTTATTTATAAATTTACTAGATCAAAAATTTAGAATATTCAAAAAATTTATAGATCCAATGTTACATTCAGTAAAGATTTATGATACATGTATAGGATGTACTCAATGTGTCCGAGCCCCCATAGATGTATTAGAAATGATACCTTAGGACGGGTGTAAAGCTAAGCAAATCAATTCTACTCCAAGAACAAAGGACTGTGTCGGTTGTAAACGATGTGAATCCGCCTGTCCAATAGATTTCTTAAGTGTTTGAGTTTATTTATGGCATGAAACAACTCGAAGTATGGGGCTAGCTTATTGATATATTTCAGAAAACCTTACTTGAATATATTTATTTTTTTTTTTTACCAACAAAAAACCGAGCTCTAAATAATATATTTTATTTTATACTTTTGAGCATGGGTTTTTCTGGTCCAAGTGTATCTTGTTTTTACCATGAATGATCTTCCTTGGTTAACAATAGTTGTAGTTTTGCTAATAGCCACGGGTTCTATAATTTTCTTTCTCCCTCATAGAGGGAATAAGGTAACTAGGTGGTATACTATTTGTATATGAATAATAGAACTCCTTCTAATAACCTATACATTTTGGTATCATTTCCAATTGGACGATCCATTAATCCAACTTACAGACAATTATAAATGGATCCATTTTTTATTTATTTTTATTGGAGATTGGGAATAGATGGAATTTCTATAAGACATACTTTACTGACAGGATTTATCACTACTTTAGCTACTTTAGTAGCCTGGCCGGTTACTAGAGATTCCTGATTATTCCATTTCTTGATGTTAGTAATGTATAGAGGTCAAATAGGACCATTTTCTTCTCAAGACCTTTTACTTTTTTTCATCCTATGGAAGTTAGAATTAATTCCAGTTTATCTACTTCTATCCATATGAGGCAAAAAGAAACATTTGTATTCAACTATAAAATTTATTTTGTACACTACAGGAGCTTCTGTTTTTTGATTAATAGGAGCTCGGGTATTGGTTTATATGGTTCTAATGAACCGACATTAAATTTTGAAACATCAGCTGATCAATTGTATCCTGTAACACTGGAAATCATTTTTTTTTATTGCTTTTATTGTCAAATCAACAATTATACACTTACATACATGGTTACCAAACACCCATGGAAAGGCACATTACAGTACTTTTATGCTTGTAGCTGGAATATTATTAAAAATGGGAGCGTATGGAGTGGTTCGAATAAATATGCAATTATTACCTCACGCTCATTCTATCTTTTCTCCTTGGTTGATCATAGTAGGCATAATTCAAATAATCTACATAGCTCCAACATCTCTAGGGCAACTTAATTTAAAAAAAAGAATAGCTTATTCCTCCATATCTCATATGGGTTTCATAATTATAGCAATTGGTTCTATAAACGATACAGGACTCAATGGAGCCATTTTACAAATAATCTCTCATGGATTTATTGGTGTTGCACTTTTTTTCTTGGAAGGAACGAGTTATGATAGAATACATCTTGTTTATCCCGAGGAAATGGGTAGGATCGCAATTCGAAAAATATTTATGACTTTCAGTATCTTATCGATGGCTTCTCTTGCATTACCGAGTATGAGCGGTTTTGTTGCAGAATTGATAGTATTTTTTGGAATACTCACTAGCCAAAAATATCTTTTAATTACAAAAATAGTAATTACTTTTGTAATGGCAAATGGAATGATATTAGCTTATATTTACTCATTATCCATGTTATGTAAGATGTTCTATGGATACAAGATTTTTAATGCTCGAAACTCTTATTTTTTCGATTATGAGCCACGGGAGCTATTTGTTTTGCTCTTTATACTGCTACCTGTAATAGATATTGGGATTTATCCGGATTTCATTTTCTCACTATCAATTGATGAAGACGAAGCTATTCTATTTAATTTTTTTAATTGATAGTTTTCCTTAGTCAACAAACCAAAACATCAAACAAAAATCCTATGATTGTGAAAACCGTTCCTTGTAAAATAAGAAAAAATTTATTTTTTCTTCTCGTAAGTTTAACTAACTAAAATAAAAAAAAAATATGAATTGTAATTCTATTTTAACCAGATATGCAAGCCATTAAGAAACCTTTGAATCATTTACATTACATGATTCAAAGGTTTCTCAATGGCTTACACGAAGTTTTCTTATATATATGCTTACATTGTCCTAGGTTTGTATTCGTCAAGCCCTTTCTTCAAGTCAATTCGATATTGATGTAAATGAACCATAACTATGCAACCATATTCCTAATAATTAACTCCAAAATAGCATATCCAAATCATAGGAAATCCCATTGATGCCATAATTGTGGAATTTACACTTTTAAAATTTGTTCAAGTATGTAAGTAAATCGCAAATATGGTCCAAGTAATAAATGCCCAAGTCTCTTTAGGATCCTAATTCCAATATGATCCTCATGCTTCATTAGCCCACACCGCTCCTGAAAGGATACCTATGGTTAAAAAGATAAACCCGAGGCCAATAATACGATAGCTCCAAAGATCTGTAATAATTCCGAGAAGAAAGAAATGAAGTGGTTTGTAAAACATCGTTTCTTTCGTTGACGTATTGAATCTCATCAAAAGAAAGTGGATCATTTACGAAATTGTTGATTTTGCTAAAAATCCTTATTAGTTTTCAAAATGTAATGACTAAAAGAGCTACTAATAATAACGATCCGCATAAAAGAGCTACATAGCCTAATACCATCTTACAGCTGTACATCATTAACGAATGGGATTGAAGAGCCAAGACTAATATTGTGGATTGATGCATTTCAGTTAAAAGACCCGAAGTAGCAAAGCCTTGGTTAAAAATAGCACTTGGGGCGGTTATTGCATTCAAAGTAACACAATTTTTTTGTTTTTTAAAATAAGGAACCTGATGAATAATGAAAAAACTCCATGAAAGAAAGATTAATGATTCATATAAGTTACTTAATGGTAAATGTCCCAAATAAATCCACCGGGTAACTAATAATCCTGTTATATAGAAAAAAGTACCCATCATGCCCTTTTTTGATGAATCATATAGGCCTACAATTTCATCGACTAATAAGGTTAATAAATGAATTGCAATCACAATTGAAACGATCGAAAAGGATATATGAGTTAATATATGCTCTCAAGTTGAAATATCATAAATTTTAAAAATTAAAAATGGGGTACCTCAATTATAGGAATGGAAATCAAGAATTGATTTCATTATAGGACTTACTCTTTTAGAAGATGCCATGCTGCCACTTGAACTCGAACCAAGATGCTCTAGCACTGCTTCCTAAGAGCAGCGTGTCTACTCATTTCATCATAGCGGCTTGCTCGAGATCATAATAACCTATTTTTATTCAATTGTCGAGATTAAAGGAAACAATTCAATGCACTATATTTTAGGAAACATTAAAATTGATGATTAAAAAAAACTTTTTGAAAATTTCAAAATTAAGGATTTAAATGTATCATTTTCAACAAGAATCGTTATTTTTCTCAGTATATCATTATATTTAGTATTAGGGTGTAAGTTTTATTTAACTTAACACTGGGGTTTTCCTGGAGCACAAGAGCTAGGGTAAACTCGTCAGCTGGATACCTATAATACAGAGTTTAAGGGGGGAATATATATCACTTTCCAAGGGGACCGAGAAAAAGGGAAGGAGATATGGAGCCAATGAGTGGCAATTGGTTCAGTGGTGCTATAAAAAACGGCCTTCTGTGTGCTATAGTACTCTAAATATATTAGAATATGAATATATATTATAAAAATAATATAAATAGAAAAGACAAATCTTTGTTATTATTGAATTATCAAATCGGTGGGGAAAATAAGAATCCCCACCTTAAAAATTATAAAACATACTTAAAGGAAAGGTGAAATCTTGTGCTTGCTTTTACTATTTTTTCAAACAAAAAAAAAAAAATACCGTTTTTAGATTTTCAAATTTCAGTTAACACAAAATTCTTATTCGACTATAAGAGCAAAACAACTTCAATTAATTTAATATTTCTATTGATCGGATCAAACCATTAAAGAATATAAATTATTCCTTTTATTACTTTAATTGTTTTCACTTTGATAAATTATCAATTTTTTTTTACTTTTATAACTTATAAAATATAAAATAAAAATCAAACTAAAAAAAAAAAAACTAAAACTAGATTACTTTTCTAGTCAAATCAATTCAGATTTTTCCCAATTTTGGATTATTTAGTTGTTGCATAAAAAAAACTTTTTTAATTCCTCGTAGAAAGAGATTTTGCTAATGAAAAAGATTTCAATGCTACTGAATATCCCTTCCTTTTCCAAATATTTTTCCGAATGCGTTTTTTTGATATAGAGGTGCACTTTTTTGGAATTGCCATTAAAAAATTCTAATAGGTTATTCATTACCAGGGTTAGATGTCAAAGACATCTATTGTTCAAAACCAGTTGCTCTTTACCATTAATTATAATTGTCGATCTATTTATTTTCTAGATTGTACTTCCTTTATAAAAATATGGATCTAGAAAAATCGTATAAAATATTACTAGCAACATAAACAATATGGTGGTTTTTAAAAACTAAATACAAAATTTTTTTATTTGTTTTTTTTTTTCTATTCCATACAATTTGATACAACATATAGAAGAAAGATTTGAATTTATTTTATTGGTACTTTTATATCTTCGTTGAAATTGATATCTTCTATATCTATAGAATCTACTATGAAATAGAACTAGAATTGATTGGAGTTGATATGAGAAAAAAAACAAATACATAGAAAAAAACCTGTGCCTTTCTATCTCTATCTAGTTATTTATTAATTTTTTTTTTTTGTCATCAAAAATTTTATACATGGAATAAAATACATCAAAATGTTTAATAACCCAACCCCTATCTTTATTAAAAAAAAAAAGAAACTTTAGTAATTTGTTTCTATTAATTATTCATTTTATTCAATTGGTTAAGCTTGATAAATGAGTAAATCTAATTAAATTTTAAAAATTAGAATGAAACTAGTAGTTAATCTGTGAAAAGATAAAGGATAGATGGTTTTATAAAAGCTATTTTAGGAATTTCTTTTTTAAATTTTATATAAAGTCACGTGTTGGAGTCATAGTTTCTTTATCATAACCTTTTCGACAAATGTCTTTTATTGGAATAGAAGACAATCAATCGGTTCAAATTCATTACTGATTCTGAATAATCCAACTAAAAGCAAAACAAATAACTTTCATTTTATAAGTTAAATTAGGGTTATTTATGCTTCATATCACAATAAAAAACTGTTTTTGGTGAAATATTTTATCCTTGCTCTATATATATAAATAATTTATTGTAATACGTAATAGTAAAAAATAAATAAATTTCAATCTTTTGTATCTTCATAAAATTTGCCTTAATAATTTAATAAAAAAATGTATTTCTTTTTCACTAGTAACGTGGTCATATCATTTGACCAACTCTAACCTCTTGATTTGAAATATTTGAGGTAGTTGAGAAAGATTCAGAATAATTAAAGCTAGAAAATTCTATTTCAGTTTTGTATATCTTAACTTTTTTATTAATTGACCCTTTTCAAAAGAAATAAAAGCCCATGAGCATAAACAATTAATTAAGATAAAAATATTGTTTTTTATGGAATACACATGTCAATATTCATGGATCATAACTTTCATTTGCCCTCCCTAGTCGTTTGGGGTTAAGAAGATGTGAAAGTGCCTCTCTCTATATAAGAACAGTTCCGAGGTGTGAAGTGGGAGAGAAGGGATTTCATAATTGGGGTTTTGAATAAGATGACCATTTCATTTTTCATTTTTTTTTTTCATATTGAAAAAATAAAGTAATAAGAATGAGAGGTGTTAAGCTTTTTATCATCCTGGTGTTGAGCTGTTTTTCCGCAGAACCTCCCCTACAGTATCGTCACAGCAGTAGAGTTTAACCACCAAGTTCAGGATGGATTGGTGTGGTTCCTCTACACCTAAGACACCAGAATATCGAACCATGAACAAAGAAAGGCATGAGAGAAAAGCATATTGGCTAGTGATTGTGAGGCCCCAATTCTTGACTGGAGGGGACACCAAAGGCCTCTACCTTTCCATCCCTTGGATAGATAAAGAGCGAGTGTAGAGCTTTTGGTTTTTTCATGTTGTCAAAGAGTTGAACAGTGGTTTTTTTATGTTGTCAAAGAGTTGAACAATGAAAATAGATGGCGGGTACCTGATCGAATTGATCACGCCATGTAGGAACAAGGTTCAAGTCTACCGATCTATTAGGATAAACGGCAAGTCTCGCTGTGACCTTCTCTTGAATTCTCAAAACTTCTATTGCTCCACCCCCGTAGGGGTAGAAAACCCATCGCTATCTTGGCTGTGCTACCAGAAGCTCTAGGGAAGTCAGAATAGGAGAGCACTCATCTTGGGGTGGGGTTACTACTTCCTCATTGGTACACTTCCGATTTGGGTACAAGTTTTGATACCATTCATACTCGTTGGTAAACTTTCGGTTTGGGTACAGCTTTGATACCATTTGTAGCACCCCGCCTTCACTAATGGACCTATCACTCTCTGCCAATATTGTTGGCAATTTAGCCATCATATTTGGTATGAAATTTTTTGTTTAGAGCTTCCCAAGAGGTCATTTATCCTTGAACTACTCTCGCCTGAGCATGCTTAACTTCAGAGTTTTTTTGAATCTTGAAGCCAACCGTTTTAAAAAGGTCTCAATATTGTGAAAGTGATCATACTTACATTTGAACCATCCCCTATTCCACACCTAGGTGATGTGGGATTAGATACCAGGTAGTCTACCAGTGCCCCATACCCGATCACATTGGTCGTCACACAATTGCCTGATTATTTTATTATTCATTTTATTTTCCTTCAGTTTAGTGTTTAATTTGAAGGTGGCATGTGCTGTACATCACAGAGATTGCTTAATATTATCAATGTCAAGACCCAACCAAGAAACCTTTTGGAGCTCCCAAGTGGCCATATCTAGGGAAAGTTCTACTAGAGATTCAATAGAACATGCTGGCAGAACCCCCGCTACAATACGAACATTCCCAAAAATACAACCTTGCTATTTAAAAAACACTTCAATATAAATATACAACTCCATAACTTCCACAAATACAATTCCACAATTTGGTTTTTATGAAGAATTTTTATAAAATTAATTTTATCCCTTTACACATCGATTTCATATGGAAAATTGTATTTTGGGTTTTGTGAAGATAGTTTTATAATGGGGAATTCAAATCAAATGTTTGTGTGAGTTTTTCCATGAAAAATAAATTTCAAAGGTTGAATTTTAATTTATTATATATATATATGGATTATTATTATTATTATTATTTGGAATGTCTCCTTCACATCTCTTTACAAGTAATCTCTTTCTATTATTATTATTATTATTACTATTAATGTTATTCACCATTCACTAGGATGTTTATCATCTCACATTTTTCTTGTTTCAAATTCTGTCCTCCTAGGTTTTGGTTGATAGTTGGTTGTTTCTTATCCCTTCTGTAACGCGTCTTGCATTCCTGTGCCTTGCAAAGTATTCTACCCTTTTTTTCTTCTCTTTTTTTCCAAATTCCATTGTTCAATATTTCTATTTGGATTAATCTAATTACTTTTTACAAATGTTCATATGATAGTATGAACTTAGGGTGTGTGTGTGATGTGATATCTAAAGTGTTGGAAATTGTTGAATTGTATTTGTGGAAGTTGTGGAGTTGGTATATTTAAATTGAAGTGTGTTTTAAATAGCAAGGTTGTATTTTTTCGAATGTCCATATCGTAGCGGGGATTCTGCCAGCATGTGCCATTGAATCTCTAGTAGAACATTCCCTAGATACGGCCACTTGGGAGTCCTAAAAGGTTTCTTGGTTGGGTCTTGACATTGATAATATTAAGCAATCTCTGTGATGTACAAGGCATGCCACCTTCAAATTAAATACTAAACTGAAGAAAAATAAAATGAATAATAAAATAATTAGGCAATTATGACGACCAATGTGATCGGGTATGGGGCACTGGTAAGCTACCTGATATCTAATCCCACATCACTTAGGTGTGGAACAGGGGATGGTTCAAATGTAAGTATGATTACTATCACAATGTTGAGACCTTTTCAAAGTAGTTGGCTTCAAGATTCAAAAGAACTTCAAGTTAAGCATGCTTCGGCGAGAGTAGTTCAAGGATGGGTGACCCCTTTGGAAGCTCTGAACAAAAAATTTCATACCAAATACGATGGCTAAATTGCCAACAATATTGGCAGAGAATGACAGGTCTTTCAGTGAAGAAAGGATGCAAGAAATGGTATCAAAGCCTGTACTCAAATCGAATGTTTAACATGACTATGAATGGTATCAAAACTCGTACCCAAATTGGAAGTGTACCAATGAGGACATTGGGCCCTAAGGGAGGTGGATTGTGATGATCAGTGTATGCTGGTGCGGGGGGCATTGGTAGGCTATCTGGTGTGGAACATAGGATGATTCAAATATAACAATAGTCACTCTTAAAACATAAACATCAACTTTTCAAGGTTGTTGGCTTCAGGGTTCGAAAGAGTTCCGAAGTTAAGCTTGTTTATGTGAGAGTAATCCAAGGATGATGACCTCCTGGAAACTCTGAATAAAAAACCTTATGCCTAGTGCGGTGGCTAATTGGGAACAGTATTAGTAGAGAGTGATGGATTCGCCTATGGAGGCAAGTTGTTACAATTATATCAGAAGCAAACAACAAAAGAGAATCCTAAAATGGGTTATAATGCTTCAAAAGAATAAAATGACTTTAATAAAAATAAAATCTTAATGACAAAATAGAAACACTAAAAAGAAACTTGTCTATGAAATAAATGGATCAAATGAAAAAATAAATAAAATAAAAGTATGAACTTGAAGAACTAAAATTGAGAGAAAGAAGCGATGATATTTGTGGAAATTTTGAGGTGTATCAAAAATAAAGCTTGGACCCCTTTTGTATAGGCACCAACATAAGCTTCTATATAACTAAAAGGCTTGATAGATAAATTCCATCTTGATAAAAATTCCCTAAATATTAATAAAATTGTATTTATCTAGAATTTTGATCCCTCTTTTAAATTTCATATTTATTTAAAGGTAGATTGCACTTTGATACTATAAAGAATTTTAGAATAAGAAGATGAAAGAGAGGAAAATGAAAAAAAATTTATTTTTTTGTCTAATTTCAAAAAAAAAAAATTGGTCTTTTTCTTTTCATATTCTGTTTTTTTTTTTTTTAATGTTTATTTAAGGGTACCATAAAGAATTTTAGAATAAAAAGATGGAAAAGAGGAAAATGAGAAAAATTTATTTTTTTAGTCTAATTTAAAAAATATATATATATTTTTTTTTCATCTTCTTTTTTTTTTTTTTTTTTTTTTATAATTTAAGGGTACCATAAAGAATTTTAGAATAAGAAGATGGAAAAGAGGAAAATGAGAAAACTTTATTTTTTTAGTCTAATTTTAAAAATAAAATTAATTATTTTTCTTTTTAAAAATTTGGTCTGATTTTCTTTTCTTGCTCTGGTCTAATTTTCTTTTTCTTTTTTTATTTTGGGCATAAAAAATATTTTTAATTTTTGCTTTGGTAAAATGTTTTTTATTAGACCAAAAATTATAATTTTATTTTAATTTTTATTTTGGTCTAGTTTTAGGTTCAAAAATATTTTAATTATGATTGTGGGTATTTTCATTTAATTAAGGACACAAATTTTCAAACAACAAACCACAAATATAAATGGAAAAATAACTAATGTATTTTTGCAATGGTTTTAAAATTTCAGAGTTTAAATTACCTAAATCAAAAGTTCAGAGTTAAAATTACACCACTCTTAAACTTTAGAATATCAAAATGCATTTTACCCCATATCCAATATACATCTATATATTGGTCATACTGAGGCAAGAAATCAAGCAATAACTTCTGTGATTATGTGCAAGTGAGAATCAAGCGATCAATCCCTACTTATGGGAGAGAGAATTTTGACATTCTTTTTGCATATTCTACATTAATTATTCCTATTACTATATTTTATCTTTTGTAAGCTCTACAAATAGAACCCGTTGGTGTTTGTACGAGCATTGATCAAAGACTTTAAGTAACAATGAAAATATTTCCATTTCTTATTCTCTTATATTTTCTTTATCTTTTCTAAAAGCTTCGTCAACTTTCTCTCATGGTTGGCAAAATATGGAGTGGCAAAAAAAAAACATAAATAGTACATACATGTATAAATCATTTAATTTATTCAAAAATATGGAGAAAATTTTAGTAGAAGAATATTTGAGTGGGAAGTTTATAAAATTGATATATAAGTATAATATTTTTATTTTTAAAAAATACAGGTACTAAATATACATTAAAATTATTTATTTTTAATATAAAATGATAAAAATGTAACCATTAGATAATAATAGTTAATATATTAAAAAAATAAAAATAGAAAATACTAAAAATAATAAAAGACTAAAATAAAAAAATCACTTTTATACATATTTTTTTATGCTGTCGTAAAAGAGAAAATAAATAATTGAAAATATTTAGTTTTTAAAAAATCATTTTTTTTCATTTCTGCAATATGTTTAATACAAGTTTTAAAATTTTTTCTTAAAAAAATGATTTTTTTTTTGGGTACATTTGAAATTGATACAAAAAATAGAAATTTTTTTTTTTAAATGGTTATTATTTGGAAATTTACTGACTAGGCTCTTTCTTAAACTTTTCTTCAAAGAAAAAATAAATCTAGTATTTGTTTAAGGTTTGGCACTTAAATATAATTTAATCCTTTTAATTTCAGAAATATCATTAGCCTTCTGTCAAGTTTTGAAAAGCTTTATCTTTTTCTCCTTATTATATCATTCATATCCTTGATTTGGATTAGTATTACCCGCATCTTTTACAAAAATGAAATTGTAATTTTAAAAGTCTAATATCTTGAAAGAAGATTCTTTGCCAATCTTGGAAATACCAAAACATTTCTTAAAAATATGTTTTTTTGTCCAATTTTAAGTAGTATTTCCAGTATGGGAAATTGGCAAAGCTTTTCCATCACCCACATATATAACATTTGTTCCCTTAGAATATCCACAAGGGATTCTTTAAAAATAAAGAGCATCTTTTGTATAATAAAAAACATCTTTATGTTTAAAGAGTTACACTTTAAAATCTCCTCCAACAACATTCTTTATATCACATTCTTTATTTTTATTTTTTCAATAAACATTTATTATTATGTTTTTTCCCTTATTTTTTTGGTTTTTTGTCAGAATTCCCTCTCAATTATTTTGTTATTTCTCTCAATTTTTCTTCATAGGTCCAACCAAATTATTAAATATATTAACATAGTAGTCTTGAAATTTGGTAATCATTAAATAATGAAAAGTGTTTTTGGCTCCCCAAATTTGGAGAGCCAAACCCACGTTGTATTTTATTATGTATATTTAGATCTGTAAAATCTAACAACCTTGCGATTTTTGTCTAAAACATATTCACTCTCCACTTTCTACATCTTTCTATCTCCACTTTCTCACTCCATAATTAATTTAATTATATATATAATACGATATTAGGGTATTTTTGTTTAAATGGCTTGGTTCAACATGTCCATTCAAGTATTGATACCAAAATCTTAACAAACAAAAGAATATATTTTATCCTCTATGTCATTCTATCCTCAGTTCCATTGCATTCCATTCCACTTCTCCGTCTATTTTATTCTCCCATCCATTCTTACAACCAAACACCACCTAAATTCTTAAGCATCAATAAATTTTGCAAACGTGCAGTTTTTTCATTGTCTATCAAACTATGTACAATATACAGTTTGAGAAAATTTGTGCTAGCTAGCTAGTGCAAGATATATAGTTATAGGTCCTACTAGGAAGCACTAGTAGTTGGGCATTAATTACTATATATGATCTTAGGTATGTATTATTGTAAGGTAAATATCTTTATAGTCCTCCCTATTTTACTATTTTTTCAATATTATATTTTTATTATAAAATATATATATATATGGCCCCTCATGTCATGTACTGCTTTCATTTCAATATAACTCCTTTTTTTTTTTTAATTTCTTAATGTTATTATTTTGACTTATTTACCCTATATTTAATGAAATGTTTTTATTCATTCTTAAATATAATAATAATAAAAAAATCCAAATTAATGAATAAAAAATAATGCGATCAAACTCATAATTATCTTTTTGTTTTTTTTAAGAAAAAATAGTTATATATTCAATGTTAATAAGCTAACTTTAGAAGTTGTCTTTGAGACAATCAAAGTTATTATATATAACTTTTTTTTTCTTTTTGATAAATTGAAGAGAAGAATTTTAGCATAAGTATTTTAAAAATTTAGCAATTTTAGAAAAAGTGTATATATGTGTGTTTGCCTTTTATTATTGTTATTTATTGGGTACTAAGAAACTAGGGAAGAAAAATACTATAAAAGTGAAAAACAAAAAAATGCTCAAATGAAAGGATAAATTTTTTTTTACAAATCATCATATATTGAAATGAAAACGAAACTTAAAAATGTTGTGCTAATATTTTTTATAATTCAAATGTAATATTAAAAAAATAGTAAAATATGTAAGATTATAGTGATATTTACCCATTAATGTATACACTCATAAAACAAACTCTTGCCCACTAGGCAGGTTGGGTAATGAATTAATTCAAACAAAATTTCCACACCCACTGAATATTTGTTCACTCAGGATCGATCATAAGGTACTGTACTATATATGTTCTATAGCTAATTTCTTTTCATCTATATTCGTGCGTTCAACAACTATACATCTTTATCTAGAGAACCAAAATGAAAATAGATTTTTTTTTATAATAAATAATATATATATATATGTATATTGTTTTTTTAGCTAAAGGATTCACTTTTTTTTTTTTTTTTTTTGCTAGTGTGGCTTAGCCCCAGCACCCCACCCCCAAGGATCGAACCCTGCACCACAGCATTGGGTTGTGGCTGACTCGGCCACTTGAGCTGCAACTGTGATCCGCTCATTTTTTTTTATATATAGATGATGGTGATTAAATAATTTAATTACTTTGTATAATTTTTCGAGAGTGGGATGGACAAAGTAGCTAGATAATAAATATGAGACCAAGATTAATTAAAATATAAAGATTTTTATGGTGGCCTACGGCTACATATGTATGTAATGTAAGTGTCTACACTCGAGACTCTAGAGCACTACTGATTATGTTCTTGTCCCATTTTATGCTTATCATTCATTCATGAACAACCCTATACCAATTGGTTTTTGATGATGTCATAGTGCATGGGATCAAATACACGTGGTGTTGAGTTAAATCATAGGAAGCTATAAGAGTAGTGAGAACATGCATGTCATGAGTAGTCCCAAGTATCACCCAAAAAAAATAGAATAATAATAATAATAATAACGGGTGGTCTCGAAGGAGGAATTTTTGGTGCGCATTGTGTACCGATCTATACACAGCCAATGAAGATGTCCCATGTGTGTCACCGATTTTGATGATTTAAAATATGCTCCTTTCATATTTTAACGCCGCTTAATTTTAACATTCTTGTATTTCTTTCATTTTTTATTTTATTTTGTTCTTGTGTTCCTTTCATTTTTTATTTTTTCTTGTTTATTTTGTCTTCTTCTTATTTTTGCGTTGCATTCCCTCGACAAGAAAACCGGAAAATCCCACTTGTTTATCTATTTTGCAATCTAATGTTTCCAATCTCACAAATAATCAATTTTGTTTTTTCTATTTTCAATCCATGGTTTTCCAATCATATAAATAATTGGTCTCTGCTCGCTGAGGCATGATGAATGGTTTCAAGCTCAATTGTAGCATTTCACAACTCAATAAATGTGTAAACTGCATGGATTTGGGTCAAAATGTGTGTTTAAGTCCGGTTCCAATAAAATTGGTTGCATTGGTGGCAATCGGCTTTGTTCCCTTAAAAGTATTTGAGCTTTTTTCATTAGGACATTGCAGAATCCAAAGTGGATTTTTTTTTTTTTTTAGGGGAAACTTTTATTGGTATTGGTAAGAATTATTTGATATTTTGTGTGGACTAGCCATAATAATATGACTCATTTACAGGGCTTGTTTATACCAGTAATGGGACTGACTTATTTATTGAACTTTTCAGTAGAGCCCTTGACCACACACTCTCTATAATACTTCAGTTGGCTCATTAAATTGAAGGACCTATTCTCTCAAAGCCTAATTGACTTATTTCATGTTTTGTTATTATTATTATTATATTATTATTATTGTTACTATTATTATTTATTAATTAATTTGTATATATATATATAAATTGGGAATGAGTCACGAGTATTATAATAAGACACATACAATTGATATTAGGGTTTTGAGGTTTCTACGATGCCTATTTAGTAAAAAGCTAAGAGGAAAGGTTAGAAAGTAGTATGTCCATTAGGCACTGTTTTTGTTACTCTTGTGTTTTATTTTGTAGGTAGATCTGATAAATCAATGAGTGCATTTATAAGGTTGGTAGGCTATCAGGTGTGGAACAAATGATGGTTCAAATATAATAATAGCCACTCTCAAAACATCGATTTTTCAAAGTTGTTAGCTTCAGGGTTCAAAAGAGCTCCGAAGTTAAGCTTGCTTAAGCAAAAATAATCCAAGGATAATGACCTCCTGGAAACTCTAAACAAACAATCTTATGCCTATTGTGGTGGCTAATTGGAAATAGTATCAGTAGAGAGTGACAGATCCGCCTATGGAGGCGAGGTGTTACAATTATATCAGAAGCAAACAACAAAAGAAAATTCTAAACTGGATTATAATGCTTCAAAAGAATAAAATGACCTTAATAAAAATAAAATCTTAATGACAAAATAGAAACACTAAAAAGAAAGTCGACTATGAAATAAATGGATCAAATGAAAAAACAAATAATCTAAAACTACGAACTTGAAGAACTAAAATTGAGAGAAATAAGCGATGATATTTGTGGAAATTTTTAGGTGTGTCAAAAATAAAGCTTGGAGCCGTTTTGTATAGGCACCAACATAAGCTTCTAGATAACTAAAAGGCTTGATAGATAAATTCCATCTTAATAAAAACTCCCTAAATATTACTAAAATTGTATTTATCTAGAATTTTCAACCCTCTTTTAAATTTCATATTTATTTAAAGGTATTACACGTTGATACTATAAAGAATTTTAGAATAAGAAGATGAAAAGGAGGAAAATGAAAAAACATTATTTTTTTGGTCTAATTAAAAATTATTTTTATTTTTTAAAATTTGGTCTCTTTTTTTTTTCTTTTTTTTTTTCATATTCTGGTCTTTTTTTTTCTTTTTCTTTTTCTTTTTTTTTTTGGTGTTTATTTAAGGGTACCATAAATAATTCTAGAATAAGAAGATGGAAAAGAGGAAAATGAGAAAACTTTATTTTTTTAGTCTAATTTAAAAATTAGGGGAGTTTATAAAATTTATATATACGTATAATATTTATTATAAATTAAAAAATATAGATACTAAATATACATTAAAGTTATTTATTTTTAATATAAAATGATAAAAATATAACCATTAGATAATAATAGTTAATATATTAAAAAATAAAAAATAGCAAATACAAAACGGAATAAAAGACTAAAATAAAAATCTCTTTTATACATATTTTTTTATGTTGTCGTAAAAGAGAAAAAAAAAATAATTGAAGATATTTAGTTTTTAAAAAATTCATGATTTTTTTTCATTTCTGCAGTATGTTTGATACACGTTTTAAATTGTAATGATTACAAATTTCAAAGATCCAAGTGAAATAAATCCTAAATTTGTGATGAATTAGTTTGACAATCATTGGCTATATTGCATGCATACGTGACATACATAACAAGAATTAGTTCTTGCAAAAAAAAATAAAAAATAAAAATAGTTCCGGAAATATTTGAAGATAAAAGGATATTTTGTTGGTAAAAAATAGCATATTTATGAGAAAATTAACATAAAGTTCCAATATAGAAACCTGGAATGGCATTATTCCACACCATACATCCATACATGTCAATTATGACTGCATCAGCTAGGTAGCCATCTCCAATAGGTATGTGAATTATTATCTATATGTGATATAGAGGTTGGAAAATCTTCTATTCTATGTGGCATAAATATTTACTAAATAGTCATTCAATCTAAAAATTATTCGTCAATTGTTTTTATCTAAATCTTAATTAATTGATGATATGTTTTTATATTTTTCTCCTTAGAAAAATAAGAATAATTAATAACAATTTATTTATCTATTTTTTTCCTTTTGAAAAATATTTTGATAAAAAATGTTTTGATGAATCACACCATCTAACAGACTATCTACAATTAATAATGTTTTTGATAATGTCGATTTATTTTTGCAACATTAGCTTAATAGAATCCTTAAACAAAATTATTGGAGAGGTTTTTTTTTTTTTTTTTTAATCTCTGTCAATATTTTTAATGTGGCAATATAAATATAGCAATTCATAAATTTATTGGACCCAATTTATCTTGCATATATATACTATCATAAATAATATAATAAAATTAAAGATTGAATTTTGCATCTCCAATTTTAATCAAGTGAAATCAAACCCTCATTACTGATGAAAACAAATGAAATAAGCTTTATAATATATTGATAAAAAACTGTATTTTTAGCTTCTTACAAAGGTGACTTTCATAGCATTATTTATACAATATTGTAGGGCATTCTAGATACAAGTTAGTTACAAGAAGATACAATAAGTATTACTGATGACTGATGACTACAACAACCTTTCTCAAAGCTTTATCATCTGAACTTAAACGGGTTTAGAAGCAGGTCGTCCTAGGTTCGTATCATTTGGTATCAGAGCTAAATTTTGTTCAGGTTTGATCTATCTTTATTTGCTTTATTTGTTTTTGTGTTATTCTGCAATTTTAGCATTAGGTTAAAGTTGCATCCATCCCATACACGTTCTGCATCCTTAAAAAAAAAAAAAATATTCATTCCTAGTTGAATTAGGATTTCCTAGTTTTATCGTATTTTTGTTTCCTAGTTTGTTGGTTGTTTTTCATCATTGTTCTTGTTAATTTTGGTTTTTGTTGATTTTTCTTTGCTGTTTTAGTCGTAAATATTTGCATTCATATATTAAAAAAAAAAAAAAAAAGAAAGAAAAGAGTTTACGGCAACAATTAAAAAAAAAAAAAAAAACTGCATATTTGTGTTTATTTGGAGATCACGGGTTTGGTGTTTGTTTTGGAGTTGGAATTGCAATTTTGGTAATTAATCTTGCTACTGCAGTTGTTTATGTTCTGTGAGTGAAAAAAAAAAGAAAAAAAGAAAAAAGGGAAAGCCGAATAAAAAAATAAAAATAAAAATAAAAATATTTCGGTTTGTTGGAGTTTGATTTGTTTGCTGGAAATTTGTTGGAGCTGCTGGTTTTTTGATTAGTTATCCAATATTTGAGTTGCTGGGGAATTATTTTTGCTGCTGGATATTTTGATTTTGGGTGCTTAAATTATTTGGATTAAAATCAGTTAAAGGATTTGATACAAAACTTGAATTACAAAGAACAACAACCAACAACTTTTCTATATTTTTGTTCTCTTTGATTCTTGTTCATATTTGAATTTCTTTTTTTGGAATTTTATTCTTGAACTCATAATCTACTACCATCTGGTGCAGTTTTCAAAAATTCCAATGTTTTCCCATTATTTTGTGTTTTCTTGTCTAGAAAGCCGAAAAATTAGGATTTGTTGGATTCTTTTGTTATTGCCTACTTTTTGCTACTGTTTTGTTGATAAGTTTAATTAAAACATATTAGTGATCTAATTGCTGTTTTATGGGTGTTTTAATTAGAACTTTGAGATAATTCATTGAGTGGAAAAAGGCAAGAGTGTGTGAGCTTAAAAGAGGGTAAAAGCCGAAACTAGTGAGCAAACACGAGTGTCGAGACCTTATTTGAGTGAAACATGTAAGGGAGTGAAATTGGTAAGGTCCTATTTTATTTTTATTGCATTATTATACTAACATGGCAGAATCAAGAATGAGGAGAGGAGATCCACCTTTAAGGATCAATGAGGAAGAGTCCGTAGCATTCCATGGCGATGACCGAGCTACCGGGAGTGGAGACCAAGTGGACATGAGAGCTGTTTTGGAATCAATACAGCGGGTTAGTGCTCAAGTTGAGCATGTAAATCAAAGATTGGGAAGAATAGAAGTCTCACAAGGAAGGCCGAATACAAGAAATAGGCAAGAATTCCATGGAGGATGAGGAGGTCGCGAGAGGCCGATAGAGGAATTTGATGAGAAGCCATTCGACGGCGACTTTGAGGAAGGTATGGACAAAACCTTTGCTGTCCAAGACAGAGCTGGCCATGGGAGATATAGGAGGGAAGATACAGATGATGATTTGGGAAATATCAAGGTTAACATCCCACCTTTTACGGGTAAAAGTGACCCCGAAGCATATTTGGAGTGGGAAGAGAAGATGGAGATGATATTTGACCGCCATAATTATTCAGAGGCTAAGAAGGTGAAATTGGCAGCAATGGAGTTTGGCCATTACGCACTCCAATGGTGGACCAATGAGCAAAACACCCGAAGGAGAGTTGGTGATGACTTGATAACTACATGGTTACAAATGAAAGGAGCGATGCGGAAGCGATTCATACCATCACACTATCATAGGTTGCTGCATCAAAGACTTCAATCTTTATCTCAAGGACATGGATCTGTGGAGTATTATTACAAGGAGATGGAGATGCTTATGATGAGATTGAACTTGAATGAAGATAGGGAAGCAACCATGGAAACGTTTCTTGGTGGTTTGAATCGTGAAATAGCCAATCAACTAGAATTGCAACAATATGTGGAATTGGAGGAGATGTTGCATGTGGCTATTAAATTAGAGCATCAATTCAAGAGGAGGGGTGTAAGATCATGGTTTGGAGGTGTTTCCAAGAGTGGAAGGTCCAATTCAAGTGGCTGGAGGAACAATCCCATCTATGAAAGCAAGCAAAAGCCGAAAGTCAAGGAAGAAAGTTCAAACTGGCCAAGGAAGGAGACTAGAACCGAATCTGTCCAAGCACCAAAGAATGAGGTAAAATTAGATCCTAAACCTTCTAGAACTCATGATGTTGTGTGTTTTAAGTGCCAGGGAGGAGGACACATTGATAGCCAATGCCCGAATGGAAGAATCATGGTGTTAAAGGGCAATGACGAGCTAGAATCGGAAAGTGAAGAAAGTGAGGATGAAGCCAAGCAAGAGGAGGAGGACTTGGAGGATGAACCCGAAACCTTGCAAGCATCCAATGCTGAATTAAACTTGCTTTCTAGGAGAGTACTTGCTGCATACAAAGATGAGGATGAAATTCAAAGAGAGAACATCTTCCACACCCGATGTGAAATTCAAGGTAAGATTTGTAGTATGATTATTGATAATGGAAGTTGTACTAATGTAATAAGTAACCTTGTAGTTGATAAATTGGGCTTAAAAACAATAAAACATCCTGAACCATATAGATTACAATGGTTTAATGATAGTGGTGAGATGAAAGTAAACAAACAAGCCAAAGTAAAATTTAGTATAGGTAGATATGAGGATGTAGTCTTATGTGATATTGTACCCATGATTGCTGGACATATACTATTAGGTAGGCCATGGCAATTTGATAAAGATGCTACTCATTTTGGTCGAGAAAATAATATTGTTTTCAGGTTTAAAGGGAAGAAGGTCACGCTGAAACCATTATCTCCTAAAGAGGTTTACAAAGACCAATTACAAATGCAACAAAGGCTAGAAGCCGAAAAGCTTAAGGAAAAAGTAAGTATGGCACCAACGACTTCACCATCCTTTCAAGAAGGTAAGAATGAGTTTGCTGATCAAGGTAAGGTTTCTAAGACTCATATTGAGTGGAAAGATCAAGGAAAAACCGAAAGAGAGGGGAAAGAAAGTGGCAAACCCAAGAGCTTGGAGAAGGAAGGGAAATCCGAAGGTTTGCGGCAATCCGAGGGAGAAAAAGAAAAAGAAAGAAAAGAAAGGTCAAGTGGCAACTTTTATTTAAGTTTAGGGGATATTAATAAGGTTATTGAGTGTAAGAAACCTTTGCTGGTCATGATTTATAAAGAAATTTATTTTAATGATCAAACTAACTTTGAAGAACTTGAATTACCAAGTTCAATGATTTCTCTTTTGAAGGAATTTGGAGATGTCTTCCCAAATGAAATTCCAAGTGGACTACCTTCAAATCAAGAGGGAAAAGGTGAGCTTGCTGTCCAAGGTAAGTCTTCTAATACTCAGGTTGTGTGGAAAAATTTTAATAAAACCAAGATTGAGAAAATACTTTGAGATTAATTATCTCTTTGTTCTTTGAGAACACCTAAAACACCATTAGAGAATTGGTTGTTTTAGCTTGACTTATCAATAGGTTTTCCATCCCCTATTGTGGCGTCTACATTATACCAAGGTTTCTAACCACAGGTTGGTTAGGGGTTAAGGTCCATTCCATTAGAACTTGAACTTAATTAAAGATCCGGGCTAATATAATACAGGTTTAGGAGCAGGTCGTCCTAGGTTCGTATCAATTGGTATCAATTGGTATCAATTGATACGAACCTAGGACGACCTGCTCCTAAACCCGTATTATATTAGCCCGGATCTTTAATTAAGTTCAAGTTCTAATGGAATGGACCTCAACCCCTAACCAACCTGTGGTTAGAAACCTTGGTATAATGTAGACGCCACAATAGGGGATGGAAACCTATTGATAAGTCAAGCTAAAACAACCAATTCTCTAATGGTGTTTTAGGTGTTCTCAAAGAACAAAGAGATAATTAATCTCACAAGTATTTTCTTAATCAAATCAAAGTTGTATTCATATTGAAAAATAATCCTTTAAATAGGCTGCAAAGCCACGAAATAAAACCCTAAAAATAAAGAAAAACCGGCCACCACACATAAAGAAACCTAGTTGGCCGAAACTATACTTCCTTTCCTAATCTAAGTTTGATTAATTAATTCCTTTATATTAAATTAGGAATTAATTAATTTACAATGGAAAGAATAAAATAAAAACCTTCCTAAAGTTATTTGTCCAGAAAATAAATAAATAAAAGCCAAAAAGTAATGGTAGTTTCCTAAATCAAAAAGTAAAAACAAATTAGGAAACTAAAAATGCTAGCCTTTTGATCAAGTTAACTTTGATCAATCTTTGACCTCTTTGAGCTTAAAATCAGTTTCTAGATGCTTTTTAGGATGCCAAATAAGCTGAATATGAAGTCCCACACCTTGCCCATGCTTGGAAAAATAAGAAAAGGCTAATACAGTAAAATACAGTAAAGTCAGCAAGCAATACAGCAAATTCGGCCAAATTGTTGATGCTGTCCATACAAGCCCTTTTTGATTGTATTTGAGGCTGCTTTAACTTGATTCCATGACCTATTAGGCATATTTATTGAACCCATAAAGCATTGGAACCATTTCATGCTTCCCGGACTCCAAAAATGTACCAAAATCGTCACCTGGGTCCGTATCGGTTTCCACCACTTGGATGCTTAGAATAGGCTTTGTATCTTCAAGTATGGACAAGCTCTGTTGAGATTGATTACCCCCTGTATAAATACTTCCAGGTTGTCCTTAAATCTATTAATTTGAGCTCTTGTGATTGGCCTAGTCTTCATCCTTGTCGGGTCAGCACCCCAGCAGGTTATCGGTGGAGCAGGCTCGGGCGGAATCACATCACTATCTCTTGTAGCAAGTATGATATCCAAGGGAGTTTAGCTGCAGCTGAAGCCATTGCATCCCAGAGGTGCCTATAGTAACAACCTACCATCCTACAAATAAGGAAAAGGTAACTAATGCTCACCTCATGCTTACCTCGTAAAATACCCGTCTACTACCTCTCACCTTTGCTCCAATAGGATGGTTAATTAGTATCTGCGGGCTAATTGATGATAACAATAATACATAACACTAGTATTATATGGTGCATCTTAAAATCACCTAAATCTGCTAATAATCATAAAATATTACTTCCAACCAAACTGCCAAGACCCTCATAAGGTTATCTATCAAAACTTTAGGATGGCATTGACTAAAAGAAACCCCACCAAAAATTTTATAGAAAATCCAGCAGCATTTCCCTTGTAAATTAGACTCTCCTAAATGTTTCCTCCCTGCCTTGCTACAAATTTTCACAAATTTGTAGGACTACGATAACAATAGCATAGGAATACAAATATAAGAAATAAATAATAAACCAAAAATACCTTTACATGTGTCAGGATCCCTTCTAGAACTTACTACCTAAACCCTAAGATGGCCTCATCTTTTCCCAAGTTTTCACTTACAACAATATCACATTTTTTTACAACATTTCATGAATATACGAATCACATATATGTAAATAGAAATATAATAATAATAATAATAATGATGAGAGATAAAGATAACTTGGATCCCAGACCCTAAATCATATAGTCTACCGAACTATATCCATATAAATTCTATAGTTAGTAACCGATAAATTGTGAGACAATTTGTAATAAACTAAATTACATTTAAGATGCATATATGGAAACAATACTTTAGATTGAGCAATTGAGGTATTACGCTAACTCTGATAACATCATGACTAACCATAACCTACGTAAATATTTATATACATTTTCTTTATATATATATATATATATATGCACACAGTCCCTTGAAGAATTTGTATGAACCCATCTTATCTGGCATCTAAATTGGAGTTTTTCTTGCATTTGGTATTCTAATGAAATTAGACCTTCAACTAGTTTTCCATGACCATTAGAAGCTTATAGGCATCACAAAATCCAACTAATTTTGTATTCTTGATCAAATTTTACGAGGTATTATCCTAAAGTTTCCCCATTTTGGTTTATACTCAATACTCAACCAACATTTAAAAAAATTTACACAAATTGAAGCTAAAGGAATGGGTATTTCATTTGTGAATTTACCTAGCCCATAGATAGTTTGTGGTGAATGGATTCCTCACTTAAAAGTCATCGCCAAAGTGGGTTTCACTCTACCAGTCATATATGCTTGATTTGAGCTAAAAGGAGGTTAGAATCATGTTCAAGAAGTTTGAAAATTGTGGAAAAGAGTATCCCCTCGACCTGGAAGTGGTCTGAACCCCGTAATTGGATCAAGACATGGTTGTTGAAGTTGGACGTTAATTTCGGTGCATTGATGAGCCTCCCAGCGTGAGATTTGGTGGAGAGGCTAGGTTTCATGAAGGCAACAAGGTGGTGCAAGCAATGAGGTGGTAAATGTGGCCGACAGTAGGTTATTTCCTTGGTCAAAAAAATGGTCTTATCTGACACCATTCTTCCTCCATTTCTTTTCTCAGGCCAAATTGGGATTTAACTCGATCAGTAGGGAGTTGTTCAAACAACATGGGGTGTTATTTGAACAACACTAGTTATAGAAAACCTAAATGTGACACTTGTCAGGGTGTAGTTTCAACAACCTGGCTAGTCAATCACTGAAATTTTGACACATGGTATGGTTAGAAGACATTTTTAATTTATCGTTTTGGCTTTTCTGAAGAAAACGCTACCTGTGGGACCAATACGGCTAAAACAAATCATGAAACTTTACAGACATATAACTTATTATCCATAACTCCAAATAAGGCGTGTTGCTTGTCTATGAATGCTAGAACCCCTTCCATAATTCCTTACTAGAACCCTAGGGTGGCCTCAACTTGTGAAAACACCATAAAATATTCTACAGAAACTTCAGTAGCATCTTCCCTGAGATACGGATTTTCCTAAAATTTTCTCTACACAAAAAACACACTTCTAAGTATACATTTACCTTATTCCTTCCATTTACTACAATTTTCCATAAATTTTAGTACTCCGATAAATGGTAAACAACAAAATAAATACAGTACCCTTGGTCTATAATTGCCATCTGAGTATTCTAAGAATATTAGAATTATAAATATGACAAATAAAAGGAAACTAATACTAATAAATTAATAACAGTATGAGAGATAGGAAAGACTGCATGATACAACCGAAAGAGCATTGCAGTCGAATGGGTTACGCAGCTCGTACAGTCGATCCACTATCTACCTAGACCTAGGAGAACATGTTTCTAAAATAAAGAAAACAAATGAGATCCTAATTATCCAAGTAAATGGTATCATTCTAATATTAATAGTATAAATAATAGGAATATATAAGCACTTAACTTTTGCGCATTTGAATTGATACATTTCGAGTGGATACTTAAATACTTCGGGTGTTTCAAAATATGGTTGACCTCATTGCTTGATGATGATCTATGGGAGGGCGTGTTGATCAAACGGGTCCGTAAATCTACATCAAAAGAATAAGAACAAAAAATAAATTAAAACAATAATAAAAATAACAAATTCATAAATTAAATAAGCATAACTAAATTTTGCACAAATTAATTGACAACAATAATAAAAAAATTAATTAAGCAAATTAAGCATTTGTGAATGTACACTAATTAACAAAAAAATATAATAACAATGGAAAACATATAATGACAATGGAACAAAAAATCAAATAAAAAATAATAACAAATATAATTATTTAAACGTAAGTTAATGAATCTAATTACAAATTTGTTTAGCTTATGGTATGTTTTTTATCCACACCCTTCGCAATCATTACGAACATAGCCATTATCACATTCTTCCTCATTATCACTTTCAACCACACTTACCAACTGAAAGACAAATGGTTGTGAACCATCGTAAAATCTCTAAGAACATCTTTTGCAACTAATTCATCGTCAACAAAAGTACCATGTTGTAGTGGAGTTAGAACTACAGACCATCTAGAATCAAGTTGATTCTCAACATAAACTACTTGTTGAACTCGTGAAGCCATAATGAATGAGTCAGATTTATATCCAATTTTATTTAAGTTAATACATGTAAAACCCATCCCATCAACTTTCACACGACTACTGTCAAGCAAATCACACTTAAATACAAGAATTTGAAACACAGTGTAATTGACATCCTAGATTTCTCTTATTGCCCCATAGTATGCCATCTCAGCTAAAATAAGGTTATTGTCCTTAGCACTGGCAAAATGCTCACCTTTAGCAACTACTTTTACCCCATAATTCTAGGTGAGCCGCTTATTGTTCCTATCCAAAGTGTTGAATCGAACTACTTTAATCTCATATCCTTCATGTTTCATTACCAACCATTGCGAACCATGTACATTCTATCTTAATGTTTCGAAAACTATATGATTTGGTTGACTTTGTATTTGTTCAATCTAGTAAATGGAAATAAAATTATACATTATTTACTCACTAAACCTAAAGTTGAAACCTTGATATTAATAGTGTATTTTGAATGTACCTTATCATGTAACCAATACATAAATGTACGTTTGTGTTCATCTTGAAACCATTTTGCTCTTTTTCCTCGATTTCTTTTCTTAACATTAAGGGTTCCAAATGAATTCTGAAACAAAGAAAAGTTTTCTTATTTAATAAATATATTCAAAATAATTACTAATTTATACTTTCAAATGGATATATGTATCTCATGTACGGTTCCACCTCCTGTACATTCGATAGTATACATGTATGGACTTACTCCTAAAGTTGTTGATAAATTGATTGGGTCTTTCCACCCTTAACGAGGGCACCAACATCATCCTCATCATTTAGTTTTTGGTACCTACTAATGAGGCTTCCAATTACATCTAACTATCTTTGATATTCACTACAAAACTCAATCACTTCTTCACAAATATAGCTCTCAGCAATATAACTTTCTGGGCCATTTTTGTTTGGAACATAACCTTTCAATACTTTCATATACCTCTCAAATGGGTACATTCACCTGAAATGTATTGGTCCACACAATCTAACCTCTCATACTAAATGAAAGTTAGATGAACCATTATATCAAAAAATGATGGTGGGAAGAATTTCTCTAGCCGGCACAAAGCTGTACCAATATCATTTTGGATTATGTCCAATTCAGCAAGAATGATGGACTTCTTACAAATGGCATTAAAGCAAAAACAAAGTTTTGCAATTGTATGTCTCACATTTTTAGGAAGGATTGAGCAAATTGCAAGAGGCAAGAGTTGCTGCATCAATGTATGACAATCATGAGATTTCAATCCTACCAATTTTAACTCCTCCATGGAAACCATTACATCTCAAATTTCCCATGCATATTAGAACAACTATTGCTTTAATATAATATTATAAACATATAATAAAAATATACAAAATGAATATTTTTATCTAATTCAGACTCATATAATAATTCAATTTCATATTAGCAGCCAATAAAATAAAATTAAGGATACATTTTTCAACGACGCCAAATTTGACACAATCCCAATAACTAAACCCAAACACAACTTGAGGCCAAGTTGATCACCCAATGGAGCAAACTTCAGTCACTGTGCTAACCCAAACCACTACACAAAGAGTGACCAAAATCAAAATGAAAACCCAACCCCATTGCAAAATCAAGAACAAAACTCTAATTCTAAGTAAAATCGTGACAAAAGCCCCAATCCCAAGCAAAATCATAAACAAAATATCAACCCAAACAAGATTGAGAAAAATATCCGATTAAATTTGAAAAAAAAAACCCAAGAACTAAGTTTTTTCCACCTTCAACTTGTGCAACACAGCAATACAGCAACTAGTAACCTAGCAATCCAGCAAAAATAGCAACCCAGCAAACCAACAACAAACACACCAAGAAACCCAGAAATGATAGTAACCCACCAACCCAATAACCCAACAACAAACCAAGCAGTGACAGTTCACCAGTTGATATGAACCTAGGTCGACTTGCTTTTAAACCCGGATTCTATTAGCCCAGATCAAAATTAAGTTCAGATTCTAATGGCCACCTTGACCCTTAATCAATCTGTGATTAAAAACCTTGATATATGTCGAAGATGCCACAATAGGTTCTGGATTGTCCTCTTGATAAGTCAAACTAAAACACTCGCTCCTTATTCCATGTTTTAGGTGTTATAAAGAGAGTAAAGAGAAATCTTTTTCACAGTAATTTTTCTAAATGAATAATGTAATTTCATTTATTGAGAAATAAGGCTTTAAATAGGCTAGAGTGACAAAATCAAAACCCTAAAACAATAGGTAAAAAACGGCCAATAAAACTAAACAAAAGGTGTGGCTGAATTTTATATGTCTTTTCTAATCTAGTTTGTATTAATTAATTTACAACCACAGATATTGAAATTCAACCTTGCTAAATTAATTTGCCTAGCAAATAATTAAATAAAAACAAAAAATAAAGACTATTTTCTAAAACAAAAGTCAAATTTCATATTTGGAAAATAGTTTATTAAATTTCCAAATAAGCTATACTTGTCCAATCTCCTGCTAATTTAGGCTCCAAATCTGATTTGACTAGTTTTCCAAATAAGCTGTAGTGGTCTAATCTCCAAATAATTTAGGATCCAAATTTAATTCAACATGCCATGTAGGATGTCTAGTACGATTAGAACTGGTCCCCACGTGTTGGCATTGATTGAAATTATCAAAGCTTGCTTGGAATGCAAGTGAGCTCCTTCCCAATGCCAAACTAGCTAAATCCAGCTAATGTGGAAACTTGGACGCTAATGACATACTTGGGTGCCCTTGCTCTACCCTGATATGATTTCATGGGCTCTTAGTGAGCTCAAACACATTCATAGGCTAACAAACTCGCCCCTTACTGCTCAGAGTCCTCAAATGCAGTAAAACAGCTTCCCGGGTCCATTTCTGCCTTCACAACTTGGATGCTCAGGAAGATCTTAGAATCTTTTGATACTAATATGACCTCTTGAGATTTAATTACATTTTGTATGAAGCTAAAAAATTTGTCCTTAAATCTCTTAGCTTGAGCCCTAGCAATTGGCTTGGTCTTCAGTTGCACAGGATCAGCACCCTAGCAAATAGTTGATTGTACGGGTATGGACGGGTTCTCATCATTCTCTCCTCTTGAAAATGATTTGCATTCAAATCGAAATCATCACCTGTAGAAAAAGAAGATAAATTAGAAACATTAAAAGTAGCACTCACATTATACTCATCTGGCAAATCATGCTTGTAGGCATTTTCATTGACCCTCCCCATAACTTGAAAAGGTCCATCTCCTTGAGGCAAAAGCTTTGACTTGTGTTGTTCAAGAAACCTCTTGTTTCTCAAGTACAACCAAACCCAATCTCATGGTTCGAACACTACCTTAATCCGACCTTGATTCGCAGCTTTAGCATACTGTTTAGTCCTCCTGTCAATGTTTTCTCTGGTCTTTTCATGAATCTGCTTAACAAACTCAGCTTTCTATTTACCATCTAGATTAGCATGTTCACTTAAAGGCAAATGTATTAAATCTAATGGAGTTACAGGATTAAAACCATAAAAAATTTTGAACGGTGAATATTTAGTAGCAGAATGTAGGGTTCTATTATAAGCAAACTTAACATGCGGCAAACATTCTTCCCAAGTTCTCAAATTTCTACTAATTAATGCTCTCAACAATGCAGACAAAATTCTATTCACTACTTCATTTTATCCATCAATCTATGAATAAAAAGTAGTGAAAAATAAAATTTTTAGTACCTAAATTAGCTCACAATGTTTTTCAAAAATAACTTAAGAACTTAGCATCCCTATCTGAAACAATAGTCCTAGGTATGCCATGAAGTCTCACCACTTTCTTAAAGAACAAATTATCTACATAAGATGCATCATCAATCCTATTACATGCTATGAAATGTGTCATCTTAGAAAATCATCAACAACCACAAAAATAGAGTCCTTACCCATCTTTAACCTAGGTAACCCCAATACAAAATCCATAGATAAATACACCCAAGGATAAGGAGGAATAGGTAATGGCATATACAAACCATGTGGTTTTAGCTTATATTTTGACTTTCTACACCTGATATACCTCTCACAAATCCTCTTTACATCTCTCCTCATGTTTGCCCAATAAAAGTATTATTGTAATATGGACAAAGTTTTTGCTACATCAAAGTGTCCTCTTAAACCCCCACCGTGACCTTCCTTAACAAGTAATTCCCTAATGCTACAATTTCTATATATTTCATGGAAGTCAATATCATGCTCACAAATTTCCTTACTTGTTCAAAACCAAAAAATTTAGCATCTAAGGTTGAAAATAAAACATACTTCGCGATAAAGCATCGACTACCATATTTTCTTTAACTTTCTTGTAGCGTATGACATGAGAAAAAGTCTCAATGGATTATATGCCACCGGTTAAGCTTCTTTTGGCCTTTAATATGCTTCAAAGATTCATGGTCTATGTTAATCCCAAATTTCTTTGGCATTAAGTAATGTTACCATGTCTCCAAAGCTCAAACTAAAGCATACATCTCTTTGTCATAAGTTGGATAATTCAATGCCGTCCCATTCAACTTCTTACTAAAGTATGCTATAGGTCTTTCTTCCTGCATCAACACCGCTCCAATACCTACACTTGAAGTATACATTCAATCTCAAAAGTCTTAGAAAAATTAGGTAAAACCAATAGAGGAGCATTAGTTAATTTTTCTTTCAACAAGTTAAAAGACTTTTCTTGTGCCTTTTCTTATTGGAATCCCACATTGTTCTTTATTATTTTGGTTAATTGTGCTACAATAGTACTAAAGTCCTCGACAAATCTCCTATAAAAACTAGCCAAACCATGAAAACTTCTTACTAGGTAATAGTAATAGGTTTCGGCCAATCTTGGATTGCTTTGACCTTGGATTGGTCAACCTTGATTCCTACAACACTCACAACAAATCTTAGACACACAAGCTCATCTTGAAAAAAGTCACATTTTTTGGGATTAGCAAACAATCCTTTTTTCCTAAGTACTTCTAAAACTAATCTAAGGTGTTTTACATATTATCTAAATTTCTACTATATACAAGAATATCATCAAAAATAAAAACCATAAATTTTCCAATTACTTGGCACATAACATGGTTCATGAATCTCATGAAAGTACTAGGTGCATTAGTTAATCCAAAAGGCATTACTAACCACTCATACAAACCATGTTTTATCTTAAATGCAATCTTTCACTCATCTCCTTTGTACATTCTTATTTAATGATACTCACTCCTAAGGTCAATTTTTGAAAACATGCATGCACCATATAATTCATGAAGTATATCATCTAATCTAGGAATAAGATGCCTATACTTGACAGTTGTGTTTTTAATGGCCCTACAATCTATAAACATTCTCTAAGATCCATCTTTCTTAGTCACTAACAATCAAGGTATAGCACATTAACTCATGCTTGCTCTAATGTAACCTTTGTTTAGCAATTCACTTACCTGGCATTGAAACTCCTTTATCTCATTGGGATTACTTTTGTATACAGGCCTATTAGGAATTGTGGCTTCGAGGATGAAATCTATTTGGTGTTCAATTCCTTGAATAGGTAGTAAACCATTAGGAATCTTCTCTAGAAAAATGTCATCAAACTCTTGCAAAAGAGAAGAAATAAATCTCGACAATGCAGGCTCTTCAAGATTATCTATATGATTTAAAAATGCATCTTTATATATCATGACCAGCATAGGTTTCTTATTTAAAAATTCCTTTTTAACTTCACCTTGACAAAGATAAAAGTTGATATTTTTCTTCTCTTCCTTTTTCTTCTCACTCTCAGGTTTAGAAAGCTTACCTAAGTGATGCGGCTCGTCCTTGCCCTCTTATTTGCTTGTTGAAGCTGTGGGTGGCATGATGGTCTTCTCCCTTTACCATTTGGCCTCCCTTCTTTGTTGCATTTTCATTTGATTTCTAAACACCTCCCTTGGTATCAACGGCTTAAGCTTAAATTTCTTACTTTTAAATCAGAACGCAATGGAATTTTCTCGATTAAAATGTATGGTATTCTTGTCAAATTGCCACAATCTTCCCAATAAAATATATCCTACATACATAGGTACAACATCACACAAAACCACATCCACATAGTTATCAATACTAAACTTTATCTTGGCTGTTTATTTACCATCTCTCCACTATCATTAAGCCATTGAAGTCTATATAGTTCTGGATGTTTGATTGTTGTTAACCCTAATTTCTCCACCACAACAGTGCTAATAACATTGGCACTACTCCTATTGTCTATAATCATATTACAAATATTACCTTGGATGTCACATCGAGTGTAGAAAATATTTTCCCTTTGCACTTGCTCTTCATCCTTATACACGGTCAAGACTCTACGTGCCAACAAACTTAACTCAACCTTTGAAGCCTTCTGAGTCACAGGTTCATCATGCTCTTCTTCTTTAAATTCTTCCTCATCATGCTCAATCTTAGCTTCTAACTTCTCACTGTTTGATTTTAGCTCTCCATTGTCCTTCAGCACCATAACTCTTCTATTTGGACATTGGTTGGCAATATGTCCACGGCCCTGACATTTAAAACACACACTATCATGAGCTCTAGATGGTTTAGGATCATCCTTACCCTTTGGTTTTGGTGCTTGTACAAGTTCAGCCTAGTTGTGTCTCCTTGGCCGAATGGCACTTCTTTCCTCTTGCTTCAGCTTGGGTCTTGGCTCGAATGCGGGATTGCTTTTTCAACTAGTTGAACCAATCCTCCAACTACTTGAAGCTCCTCCATGCTATGTGTTACATCGATACTTCCACATATTACGGGTAACATAGGAGATGTCTCTCTTTTTCCCCCCCTGGAATACTTAGAATTACCACTGCTTAGCTTTCAATTCGCCTCTGACCATCAAATGAAATGTGAATAACCCATCCTCCTCTCTTTAAAACAAGAGGCACTTCTGGTTCTGTCGGTGCTTGAAATAATTTTGTCTTCTCCATCTTACTATATCTCTATAGTCAATAATTTTATATGAGGAACTACTGAACTTAATCACTTGGTTCTATTACTCTTTAGTTTTCTATTGAGGTCTATCCTGTAGAGGTACTCAAATTGGATCAGCGATTGATTTCTAGGTTTCCTCGTAAACCTAATTGGTTACTTCAATTATGTAAATCAATAGTTCAAACCGTACTCAAAGGTAGGGCATTTCCCATTTTTATAGGAACTTATGTACCAGAAACAATGGTATCTCCATTTACAGCCCCTCTGGGATATAAAATATATCTTTTCTCACAATCCCCATAGTGTATGAGACAAATGTATGCATTTCGATTAGGATCATACTCTAGAGCTACGATTCTACCATATATGTCTTTTCCATTCCGTCGAATATCGATTTTACGGTATAGATGCTTATGTCCTCCCCCTCTATGCCATGCGGTAATGATTCCTCTGGGATTATGACCTTTACCACAATGATGCTGCCCATAGATCAAATTATTTCATGGATTGGATTTCACTTGACTGTCTACGGCTCCTTTATGTGTGCTCGGGGTATAAGTTTTGTATAAATGTATTGCCATGCTATTATGTATTTTGATTTAAGTTCGTTTCTTTCTAACCGGTGGAATAGAATAATCTAGTTGAAGCGTAATGATCATACATCTATAATACGTTGTATGTCCCATAATAGGTCCATTCTTCTACCCTTTCCCAGGAGTCGATAACTATTCATAGCTATTACCTTGACACTAAAGAAGAGTTCGACCCAATGCGTTATTTTTGTCCTAGTTGATCGTGATTCGAAATTAGAAGTATATTCATTTTTCAACAATAATTGAATACTTTGGTCGGTAAATACTGCATATTTGATTCCATCCATAAATCTATATTCTTCCCTATGAGTTCTAGTCTCAATAAGAATGCTAGTTCTTACTGCTCATATGTTATGATACAAATATACCACACTAATTCGTTGTGTATGGATGATGAGATTCCATTGATACAGAGCCAATTCCAATAGACTTACTTTATTGGAGGTCCCATTGGCGTGCATCCAGTGGGAATTGAACCTACAAATTTACCAATTATGAGTTGGGCGCTTTAACCATTCAGCCATGGATGCTTAGCAGGGATACCTGTACATGGTGAATAACCAAATTCCAATTCAAATGAAATCTTTAGGATAAATCAATGCAATTTAGGAGGACTCAATGAAAGGACATCAATTCAAATGCTGGATTGTCGAATTAATAGAGATATTAAGAGACATGAAGAATTCTCACTATTTCTTAGATTCATGGACCTAATTCAATTTAGTGGGATCTTTCGTTCACATGTTTTTCCATCAAGAACATTTTATAAAACTCTTGGACTCTCAAATTTGGAGTATCCTACTTTCATGCAATTCACATTTACGGGGTTCAATAAGCAATTGATATTTTACGATCAAAGATGTAGTACTATTTGTAGTAGCGGTCCTTATACATCATATTAACAATCAAAAGATGGTCGAAAGAAAAAATCTCTATTTGACAGGGCTTCTTCCTATACCCATGAATTTCATTGGACCCAAAAATGATACATTGGAAGAATCTTTCGGGTTTTCCAATATCAATAAGTTGATTATTTCGCTCCTGTATCTTCCAAAAGATCTCTGAGAGTTGTTTCCTGGATCCAAAAGAGAGTACTTGGTTTCTCCCAATAACTAAAAAGTGTATCATGCCTGAATCTAATAGGGGTTCGTGGTGGTGGAGGAAATGGATCAGAAAAAAGAGGGATTGTAGTTGTAAGATATCTAATGAAATCATCGCTGGAATTGAGATCTCATTCAAAGAGAAAGATATCAAATATCTAGAGTTTCTTTTTGTATATTCTATGGATGATCCGATCCGCAAGGACCATGGTTGGGAATTGTTTAATCGTCTTTCTCCGAGGAAGATGCGAAACATAATCAACTTGAATTTGGGTCAGTTGTTTGAAATCTTAGTGATAGACTGGATTTGTTATCTCATGTTTGCTTTTCATGAAAAAATACCAATTGAAGTGAACGGTTTCTTCAAACAACAAGGAGCTAGGTGAACTATTCAATCAAATGATATTGAGCATGTTTCCCATCTCTTCTCGAGAAACAAGTGGGCTATTTCTTTGCAAAATTGTGCTCGATTTCATATGTGGCAATTCCGCCAAGATCTCTTCTTTAATTGTGGAAAGAATTTGCACGAATAAGGATCAGTTTTTTAGCAAGGTACGGAATGTATCGTCAAATATTCAATATGATTCTATAAGATCCAATTTTGTTCAAGTAACAAATTCTAGCCAATTGAAAGGATCTTCTAATCGATCTAGAGATCATTTCGATTCCATTAGTAATGAGGATTCAGAATATCACACATTGATCAATCAAAGATATATTCATCAACTAAAAGAAAGATCGATTCTTTGGGATTCTTCCTTTCTTCAAATGAAACGAATAGAGATAGAATCAGATCGATTCCCTAAATGCCTTTCTGGATACTCCTAAATGTCCCAGCTATTCATGGAACGTGAGAAGCAGATGACTAATCATCTACTTCCAAAAGAAATCAAAGAATTTCTTAGAAATCCTACAAGATCCATTTGTTCTTTTTTCTCTACCAGATGGTCCAAACATCATATGGATTCGAATCCTACTAAGAGGTCCATTAGAGATCAGAAATTGTTCAAGAAAGAACAAGATGTTTCTTTTGTACTTTCTAAGCGATTAGAAAATAAAGAAATAGTTAATATATTCAAGATAATTACGTATTTACAAAATACCGTCTCAATTCATCCTATTTCATCAGATGTGGGATGTGATATAGTTCCAAAGGATGAATTGGATAGTTCCAATAAGATTTCATTCTTGAACAAAAATCCATTTTTTGATTTATTTCATCTATTCCATAACGTGAACAGGGGGGATACACGTTACACCATGATTTTGAATTAGAAGTTCAAGAAATGGCATATCTATTCACTCTATCAATAATCGAGCTGGATCTGATGTATCATAAGGGATTTTCTTTTTCTATTGATTCGTACAAATTGGATAAAAAACAATTCTTGAATGAGGTATTCAACGCCAAGGATGAATCGAAAAGGAAATCTTTATTGGTCCTACCTCCTATTTTTTATGAAGAAAATGAATCTTTTTATCGAAAGATAAAAAAAAAAAAGGGTCTGGACCTCATGCGGGAATGATTTGGAAGATATAAAACCAAAAATAGTGGTATTTGCTAGCAACAACATAATGGAGGCAATCAATATACATTGATCCGAAATATTATTCAAATCCAATATAGAACCCATGGGTACATAAGAAATCTATTGAATCGATTATTTTTAATGAATAGATCCGATTGCAACTTTGAATATGGAATTCAAAGGTATCAAATAGGAAATGATACTCTGAATCATAGAACTATAATCAAATATAGGATCAACCAACATTTATCAAATTTGAAAAAGAGTCAGAAGAAATGGTTTGATCCTCTTATTTTTATTTCTCAGACTGAGAGATCCATGAATCGGGATCCTAATGCATATAGATACAAATGGTCCAATAGGAGCAAGAATTTACCGGAACATTTGGAACATTTCATTTCTGAGCAGAATAGCCATTTTCATTTTTATGTAGTGTTCGATCGATTACGTATTAATCAATATTTGATTGATTGGTCTAAGGTTATCAACAAAAAATATTTGTCTAAGTCACTTCCATTCTTTTTGTCCAAGTTTCTTCTCTTTTTGTCTAATTCACTTCATTTTTTCTTTATGAGTTTGCAGAATATCCCCATTCATAGGTCCGAGATCCACATCTATGAATTGAAAGGTCTGAATGATCAACTCTGCAATCAGTTGTTAGATTTAATATGTCTTCAAATCATTCATTTGAAAAAATGGAAACCCTTCTTATTGGATGATCATGATATGATGTGATTCTGCTTGAGCCCGCTCAACCGATAACCTGCTGGGGTGCTGATCCGACACGGATAAATACCGGGCCAATCACAAGAGCTCAAATTAAGAGATTTAAGGACAACCTGGGAGCATTTATACAGGGGGTAATCAATTCTCAATAGAGCTTGTCCATACTAGAAGGTACAAAGCCTATTCTAAGCATCCAAGTGGTGGAAGCCGATACAGACTCGGGTAGCGATTTTGGTGCAAATATGGACACTGAGCACATGAAATGGTTCCAAATCTATATGGATTCAATACATATGTCTTATAGGATATCAAATCAAGTCAATCCAGCTTCAAAGGCATTCAAAAAGGGGTTGTACGGATAGCTTCAAATTTGGCCTGTTTTTTACTATATTTTATGCTAGCTTTACTGTATTTTACTGAGTTGGCTTTTTCTTCCTCTTCCAAGAATGGGCAATGTGTGGGACTTCATATTCAGCTTATTTGGCATCCTAAAAAGCATATTGAAGCTGATTTGGAGTTCAAATTGGTCAAAGATTGGTCAAAGTCAACTTAGTCAAAAAGCTAGTATTTTAGTTTCCTAATTTGTTTTTACTTTTTGTTTTAGGAAACTTCCATTACTTTTTAGTTTTTATTTATTTATTTGCTGGAAAAATAAGTTTAGGAAAGTTATTAATTTATTATTTCCATTGTAAATTAATTAATTCCTAATTCAAAATAAAGGAATTAATTAATCAAATTTAGTTTAGGATACTTAGTTTAGGAAGTATTAGAATTCGGCCAAGTTTCTTAATTCCTATAGGTGACCGGTTTTACCTTTTGTTTTTAGGGTTTTATTTTGTTTCTTTTAGCCTATATAAGGGCTTGTTTTTGAGGAAGAACATAAATTTGATAACATCCAGAAAATTATTTGCGACATTGAATTGTATTTGTTCTTTTGAACACCTAAAACACCATTAGTGAATGAGTGTTTTAGTTTTAACTTATCAATAGGATTCCATCACCTATTGTGGCGTCTTCATTATATACCAAGGTTTCTAATCACAGGTTGGTTAGGGGTCAAGATGACCATTAGAACTTGAACATAATTAGATCCGGGCTAATATAATACGGGTTTAGGAGCAGGTCGTCCTAGGTTCGTATCATGATACTTCCCAAAAAGTAAAATTCTTGATCAATGGAGGAACAGTATCACCATTTTTGTTCAATAAGATACCAATGTGGATGATTGACTCATTCCATACTAGAAATAATCGCAGGAAATCTTTTGATAACATGGATTCCTGTTTCTCAATGATATCCCATGATCAAGACAATTGTCTAAATCCTGTGAAACCATTTCATAGAAATTCATTGATATTTTCCTTTTATAAAGCAAATTTACTTCGATTCTTAAATAATCCACATCACTTCTGCTTCTATTGTAACAAAGGATTCCCTTTTTATGTGGAAAAGGCATGTATCAATAATTATGATTTTATGTATGGACAATTCCTCAATATCTTGTACAAATCTTTCCATTTTCCAATTCGATCCGATCCATTTGTTCGTAGAGCTATTTACTCGATCGCAGACATTTATGGAACACTTCTAACAAAGGGACAAATAGTCAATTTTGAAAGAATTTATTGTCAACCTCTTTCAGATATGAATCTGTCTGATTCAGAAAGGAAGAACTTGCATCAATATCTCAATTTCAATTCAAACATGGGTTTCATTTACACTCCATGTTCTGAGAAATATTTACCATCCGAAAAGAGGAAAAAAGGGGGTCTTTGTCTAAAGAAATGCCTTGAGAAAAGGTGGATGTATAGAACCTTTCAATGAGATAGTGCTTTTTCAACTCTCTCAAAATGGAATATATTCCAAACATATATGCCATGGTTCCTTACTTCGACAGGATACAAATATCCAAATTTGATATTTTTAGATACTTTTTTAAACCTATTGTCGATACTAAGTAGCAGCCAAAAATTTGTATCCATTTTTCATGATATTATGCATGGATCATATATATCATGGTGAATTCTTCAGAAAAAACTGTGTCTTCTATAATTAAATTTGATAAGTGAGATTTCAAGTAAGTGTTTACATAATCTTCTTCTATCCGAAGAAATGATTCATCAAAATAATGAGTCAGCATTGATATCAACACATCTGAGATCGCCAAATGTTTAGGAGTTCCTCTATTCAATCCTTTTCCTTCTTCTTGTTGCTAGATATCTCATTCGGACACACCTTCTCTTTGTTTCTCGAGCCTATAGTGAGTTACAGACAGAGTTCGAAAGGGTCAAATCTTTGATTATTCCATCATACATGATTGAGTTGCGAAAACTTCTGGATAGGTATCCTACATCTGAACTGAATTCTTTCTGGTTAAAGAATCTATTTCTAGTTGCTCTGGAACAATTAAAAGATTGTCTAGAAGAAATATGGTGTTCTGCTTCTCGCGGCAACATGCAATGGGGTGGTGGTCCCGCTTATGGGGTCAAATCGATATGTTCTAAGAAGAAATATTTAAATATCAATCTCATCGATACCGTCGATTTCATAAGTATCATACCAAATCCCATCAATCGAATTAATTTTTTGAGAAATACGAGACATCTAAGTCATACAAGTAAAGAGATCTATTCATTGATAAGAAAAAGAAAAAACATGAACGGTGATTGGATTGATGATAAAATAGAATCCTAGGTCTCAAATAGTGATTCGATTGATGATAAAGAAAGAGAATTCTTAGTTCAGTTCTCCATGTTAACAACAGAAAAAAGGATTGATCAAATTCTATTGAGTTTGGCTCATAGTGATCACTTATCAAATAATTACTCTGGTTATCAAATGATAGAACAACCGGGAGCAATTTACTTACAATACTTAGTTGACATTCGTAAAAGTATCTAATGAGTTATGAGTTCAATAAATCCTGTTTAGCAGAAAGACAGATATTCCTTACTCATTATCAGACAATCACTTATTCATAAACCTCCTGTGGGGCTAATAGTTTTATTTCCCATCTCATGGAAAACCTTTTTTTGCTTTGCTCACCCCTATCTCTCTCTAGGGGTATTTTAGTGATAGGTTCTATAGGAATTGGATGATCCTATTTGGTCAAATACCTAGCAAAAAACTCCTATGTTCCTTTCATTACAGTATTACTAAACAAGTTCTTGGATAAAAAAGGTTTCATTTTCTCACTATCAGTTGATAAGGTCGAAGCTATTCTATCTAATCTTTTTATTGATAGTTATCCTTAGTAAACAAACCAAAACATCAAACAGTTGTTCCGTAATAAAATCGGTTGTTCCAGATACTTTCTTCTCAGTTCCTTCTTCTCCTTCTTCCATAATGTGAGCTCGAGAAGGAAGGGATAAGAGGGCCCTATGGAGAATGTGGTAAAAAATCCTTAATAGAGTCCAACCACAATGATCGAATTGATTATCTTCATGCATAAGGATACTAGATTACCTAGTATAAAAGATTTAAAAATCATCACAAACCTCCTTTTTTTTCTTTTCTATTGCAATTTCTGGATTATTATATGATGATTTTTAAACTTTCCATATATATATATAAATAGAAAGAGATGGACTAGAAATGACATCTCTTATCTCAATGGCACCAAAGGATATTAAATGAATAGAATTGGGATATGGATGGAATATAATGCAATATAGCCACTTTTGGGCTCCCTATAAAATGAGGCATGGAATAGAGCCACTACGAAGAAGTTCCGGGAGCTACAAAGGAAACTTCAAGCTCATATTGGTCATGGGTTGAGAATGGGAATTGAACTTTATAAGATCTAATATCCTGTTATTCCTCAGTAGCTCAGTGGTAGAGTGGGTGGCAAAGATGCAGTCATCGATTTGCCCAGGAGACCACAATTACTGTGAGCAAACATATTAATGATGAGGAACGCATTTTTGCTATGCTACTAATACTTGTACTTTCTCTGCTATTCTACCCCAGACTGGCTGAGGAAGAATTATGGGGCTTAAAACAAAAAATATGTCGATTCAGGCTTCGGGTCAGGCATACTATATTTAATTTATCCACCATTAACAATAAATAAAAAGAAAGAAAAAAGAAAGAGTAATACCATTCCATTTCAACAAAAGACCCATGCCAAATTCCAAAGCTTGGGGTTAGCAATCCCAGTCATGATTTTCCTACCCCCAAATGGAAAGGTCCTTCCCTCTTTAGCCTATTGTGGGCAAGGAGGTATTCAAACCCCGGCATCATGGTTCGTAGCCGTGTGCTCTAATCCTCTAAGCTACAAGCCCCACCACGTCTCCACTGGATTTGTTCTCAGGAGTGCCCTAAAAAAAAAGGAACCTTTCCTTTCCCAAGTTGTTTCAGGTTAAGAACATGTGAAAACGCCTCTCTCTATATAAGAATGGTGCATTCCAAGGTGTGAAGTGGGAGAAAGGGGATTTCATATAGTAGGGGTTTTGAATAAGATGACCTTTTCATTTTTCATATATTTTTTTCATATTGAAAAAACAAAGTAATAAGAATGAGAGTCTTAAGCTTTTTATCATCCTAGCGCCGACCTATTTTTCCGCAGGACCTCCCCTATAGTAGCGCCACAGCAGTAGAGTTTAACCACCAAGTTCGGGATGGATTTGTGTGGTTCCTCTACGCCTATGACACCAGAATATCAAACCATGAATGAAGAAAGGTATGAGAGGAAAGCATATTGGCTGGTGATTATGAGGCCCTAATTCTTGATTGGAGGGGACACCAAAGGCCTTTGCCCTTCCATCCCTTAGATGGATAGAGAGGGAAGGCAAAGCTTTTGGTTTTTTCATGTTGTCAAAGAGTTGAACAATGGTTTTTCCGTGTTGTCAAAGCATTGAACAATGAAAATAGATGGTGATTGCCTTATCGAATTGATCGGGTCATGTAGGAACAAGGTTGAAGTCTACCGGTTTGTTAGGATGCCGCAGCTGCATACATCACTGCACTTCCACTTAACACCTATCGTAATGATAAACAGCTCAGCTCGCTGTGATCTTCTCTTGAATTCTCAAAACTTATGTCGTTCCACCCCCACAGGGGAAGAATACCCATTTCTATCTTGGTTGTGCTACTGAAAGCTTTAGGGAAGTCAGAATAGGAAAGTGCTTATCTTACGGTGGGCTTACTACTTAGATGCTTTCTGCAGTTATTAACTCCGCACTTGGCTACTCAGTGTTTACTGTAAGGCTGACTTTCATCGTTGCTTGACAGGAGGGTCTTGCAGTCAAGCTCCCTTCTGCCTTTGCACTCAACGACCAATCTCCATGTGGCCTGAGGAAACCTCTCCATGCCTTCGTTAGCTTTTGGGAGGCCTACGCCCCATAGAAACTGTCTACCTGAGACTGTCCGTTGGTCCGTAGGTCCTGACACAAGGTTAGAATTCTAGCTCTTCTAGAGCAGTATCTCACTAATGGCTCGGGCCCCCTTGGAAGGAGGCCTTATTCACTCTCCACCAAAGCTGCGCAGGAAAGGCCCAAAGCCAATCCCAGGGAATAGTGAAGCTTCATCGGGTCTTTCTGTCCAGGTATAGGTAGTTCGCATCTTCACAGACATGTCTATTTCACCAAGCCTCTCTCCAAGACAGTGCCTAGATCGTTATGCCTTTCATGCTGGTCGAAACTTATCCAACAAGGAATTTCACTACCTTAGGACCGTTATAGTTACGGCTGCTGCTCATCAGGGCTTCGGTAGTCGGCTCTCCTGTCATCAGATCACCAACTTCCTTGACCTGCCAGCATTGGGCAAGCATCAACCTGCATACATGGTCTTACGACTTTGCGGAGACCTGTGTTTTTGGTAAACAATCACCTTGGCCTGGTCACTGCGAGCCCCTTTGTGAGGAGGCACCCTTTCTCCCAAAGTTATGGGGCTATTTTGCTAAGTTCCTTAGAGAGAGTTGTCTCGGGCCCCAAGGTATTCTCTACCTACCCACCTGTGTCAGTTTTGGGTATAGGTACCCTTTTGTTGAAGGTCGTTCGAGCTATTCCTGGAAGTATGGCAAGAGTTACTTCAGCGTCGTAGCGCCTGGTACTCAAACATTGGCTCGGGACATTTTCTTTACCCCTTCTTACCCTAAAAAAGCCAGGGTACCTTGTGTCCTTGAATCGGTAACCATCTTTTGGCTAACCTAGCCTCCTCCATCCTTCGAGACCAACAAGGGGCAGTACAGGAATAGTCACTTATTGTCCATCGACTATGCCTTTGGGGCCTGATCTTAGGCCCTAACTCACCCTCCATGAATGATCCTTGCAGAGGAACTCTTAGGTTTTCGAGGCATTAGATTCTCACCAATGTTTGCGTTACTCAAGCCAACATTCTCGCTTCTACTTTGTCTACCATTGCTCGCGTGGGTGCTTCCCTCTGGACGGAACGCTTCCCTCTGGACGGAACGCTCCCCTACTGATGCATTTTGACATCCCACAGCTCGGCAGATCACTTAGCCTCGTTCATCTTTGATGCAAGAGCACTCGATTAGTGAGCTATTAGGCACTTTTTCAAGGGTGGCTGCTTTTAGGCAAACGTCATAGCTGTCTCTGCACCCCTACCTCCTTTATCACTCAGAGGTCATTTAAGGGCCTTAGCTGGTGATTCGGGCTATTTCCCTCTCAACGATGAAGCTTATCCCCCATCGTCCCACTGGCCGACCTTGACCCCTGTTATTTTGAGGTCATATCTAGTGTTCAGAGTTTGCCTCGATTTGGTACTGCTCTCGTGGCCCGCACCGAAACAGTATTTTACCCCTAGATGTCCTGTCATCTGCTGCGCCTCAAAGCAATTTACGGAGAACTAGCTAGCTCTGGGTTCGAGTGGCATTTCACCCTTAACCACAACTCATCCGCTGATTCTTCAACATCAGTTGGTTCGAACCTCCACTTAGTTTCGCCCAAGCTTCATCCTGGTCATGAATAGATCACCCAGGTTCGGGTCTATAAGCAGTGACAATTGCCTAATGAGGACTCGCTTTTCGCTACGACTCTGGTGGGTTCCCTTAACCAAGCCACTGCCTATAAGTCGCTGGCTCATTCTTCAACAGGCATGTGGTCAGAGCCCCGGTCTCCTCCCACTGCTTGGGAGCTTACGATTTCATGTTCTATTTCACTCCCCGATCGGGGTTCTTTTCACCCTTCCCTTCCCTCACGATACTACTTCACTATCGGTCACCCAGGAGTATTTAACCTTGCAAGGTGGTTCTTGCTGATTCACACGGGATTCCACGTGTCCCATGTTTTCTATTATATAATTAATAATTATAAATTATTTAAATTATTTTAAAATAAAATATAAAAAATTATAAAATATAATTTTTTTTTTGTAATAATTATTTTCTATAATAATATAGAAATATTAATATATTACATTTCTTTATTAAATATTATATGAATATTAAATACATAATAAATATATACACATATTAACATACATTAAATATATAATATATATTAAATGTATGGAAATAATATATAAATGGAAATACTATATAAACTAGATTATACTTATATTACAAGTACTAAGTGTATAAAAGCGTCTCATATTCAAATTATTCAAAAGATCTTTCTTGACATGGAAATCTAAAAATATATGGAAATAAACTACATCCAATAGGATTTGAACGTATACCAAAGGTTTAGAAGACCTCTGTCCTATCCATTAGACAATGGACGCTTTGCATTCCAATTTTTTTATATTTATTTTCTTTTCACATTTATTATTCAGACGAAACGAATATGTAAAAGAATTCCAGGAATTGCGTATTCAACTATGCATTACATTAATTATATTCATTTTTTAATTATATTCATTTTGTTTATATTTCTATAAAACATATTTATTAGAAATTTGATATTTTAATAAATATCAAAATATATAAATATATATTAGATATAAATATCTATTAGATATATGGATTTATAGGTTTTGACTATAAAAAAGAAATATTGAATAGAGATAAGAGAAAGTTTGCTTGGAAGGGTAAGGGTTATAGTCGACGTTGATTCATCATTGTTAACGTCTCTAATTCAAAAACGAACGTGAAACTTTGGTTTCATTCGGCTCCTTTATGGAGGATAAGTAAATTTCCAGATATCAATGAAATTAAAAAAAATTCGACCCATAACATCTTTGTTAGCTTTTCGGTCTGAATGCATTCAAAGTGCCCCGCTTTCTAGACGATCCTTGTAGAAAAGAGGGGATTATAACAATCATTTTTGGTACTTAGTTCTCTATTTCTATTTGAAAGAATCCTTAGGAAAAGGATTTTGTTTCCACCGAGCTAAAACAATTTTTCAATGTCTCTAGTAAACCAAAATCATTGTTTAATTGGCTATTTTGTTGCAATTTTCCCTGCAAAAAAAAAAAAAAAAAAAAAGAAAAATTGAAGATTTAGTTATGATTACGATTAGAAATACACTTTCTATCTTTATCCATGGATCCTTTACTCATGCTCATTCAATTGGAAATGTTTATTGATCCAATTAAAAAAAAAATATCATGTTTCGTAATTTCATAATCCAATTTTTCAATTTCTAATTGACTCTTAGATACAAATCATGAGAATGTATTTTCTTCCTCAAATTTTTCAATGAAAGGTAAAGGATTTAATCTTTTTAAGAAATAAAGTTTTTGCTCGGAATGGAATATTAATCAAACTAAGAGACCCCTTAACTATTTGGGGGTTTATAGAATGAATCGCACTTTTACCACTAAACTATACCACTCCAATCCGATTATTGTATACAAATTGACTTTTTGTCGTACAAGAAACTCGAGCTTAATCGAAAGATAGGATCAGAAACTCGATTATTGTATATACATATTTTTATTTATTTTTTATTTAAGTAAAATATCAATAAACAAAAAATAAATAAATAAATAAAGAAGATAGGAAATCTCGGTTTGATTCTATATCAAAATAGGTCTTTTTATGACATGTTGTTTCAATAACAAGCCTTTTTGTTTTGGTTTCATATTAATTGTTTTCAAATCAAATAAATCATTTTATGTTATTACGATTAAATAAAACAAAAGAGGCCTGACCCGGCTAGGTACTAACTAGGCCAAGCCGTGGAAATAAATGGCCCTTTCGGATGAACTCAGAGAGGTTTTTTTTATTCATTGTTAAAAATAAATATTATTTCTTTCTCATTATTTCTATTTTTTCTTTTTTTCTATTTCTTTTATCTATTTATATATTATTTTATCTATTTATATATTATATAAAATACAGAATATATCTATTAAACATATATTAATTATATAAATCTATTCAAAAAATCTAAAAACCTATGTTAAACATATTAACAAATATAGATTACATTTTTAGATTTGATTTATATTGGGTTTTTTACATTTATTTTATTTATATTGGATTTATATATTGGACTATTGTAGATTATGTAGATTGGATTGTTGATCTCTTTCAAGTCTTTTCTTTCTACATATATGTTATATCTTTATACATATATGCTTATATAATTATATATAACATATATGTATACATTTTATATACATTTTATATAATATAATTATATAATATAAATGCTTTTATTTTATCTAAATGGTCTAAATGGAATTTGACTCTATATCATTATCATTCCTTATCTATTATGGAAAGAATTACACCTTTTAAAGTTAGCAACAAATATCTTCCTAATTTTTAATTTTCCATAAAGTAAAGCTCTCAACAAGGCAGATAAAGTTTTATACAACAAAAGCATCTTTATAATTCATGACCAGCAATGGTTTCTTACTCAAGATGGCTTTATTAACATCCCCAAAACTCAAATAAAATTTTTTATTTTTCCTTTCTTTTCTTTCTTTTCCTTTCACACTCACGGTGTCATTGAATTTTGCATCACTCTCGACGTTTTCTCCAAGTTTCTCAATCTTGGGTTTGTTAAAATTTTTCCACTCAACCTGGGTATTAGAGGACTTACCTTGGACAACAAGCTCACCTTTCCCCTTTTGAATGGATGGTGGAGCTGTTGGTGCCATACTTGCCTTCTTTATGAGCCTCTCGGCATCCCTCTTTTGTTGCATTTGTAGTTAGTCTCTAAAAACCCCCTTCGGGGTCGATGGCTCCAGCCTGACTTTCTTACCTTTAAATCTAAAAACAATACAATTCATTCAACCATAATGAGTAGCATCTTGATCAAATTTCCATGGTCTACCTAATAATATATGTCCAGCATGCATAGGCACAACATTACACAAAACAACATCCACATATTTATCTATGCTAAATTTTACTTTGGCTTGTTTATTCACTTTCATCTCACCACTATCATTAAGCCATTGTAATCTATAAAGTTCTGGATGTTTAGTAGGTTTTAAGCCTAATTTATCAACCACAATGTTACTAATCACATTTGTACAACTTCCACGAACAATAATCATACTACAAATCTTACCTTGGATTTCACATCGGGTGGGGAAGATGTTTTCTCTTTGAACTTGATCCTCACCTTTGTAGATAGCAAGCACTCTCCTAGAAACTAAATTTAACTCATCATTAGATGCATGCAAGGTTTCGACTTCATCCTGAAAGTCCTCTTCCTCTTGCTCAGCTTCATCACCACTTTCCTCACTTTCCGATTCTAGCTCACCATTTCCCTTTAACATCATGATTCTTCTATTCGAGCATTGGCTAGCAATGTGTCCCAGTCCCTGGCACTTAAAACAAATAAATTTTATAGTTCTTGAAGGTTTAGGATCAGATTTTACCTCATTTTTGGGTGCTTGTACAGATTCGGATTTAGGCTCCCTTTTTGGCCGATTGGTGCTTTCTTCTCCCACCTTCGGCTTTGGCTTGTTTTCATAGGTGGGATTGTTTATCCAGACACTTGGAATTGATCTTCCGCTGTTGGAAACACCTCCAAACTATGAGCCTATACCCCTCCTCTTGAATTGATGCTCTAATTTAATAGCCACATGCAACATCTCTTCCAATTCCACATATGTTACAATTCTAGTTGATTGGCTATTTTACGATTCAAACCATGAAGAAACCTTGTCATGGTTGCTTCTCTATTTGTATTCATATTTAACCTCATCATAAGCATCTCCATATCCTTGTAGTAATCCTCAAGGACCTATTTCCTTGAGTTAAAGATTGAAGCCTTTGATGCAGCAACCTATGATAGTGTGATGGTACGAACCGCTTCCTCATGGCTCCTTTCATTTGTCGCCATGTAGTGATCAAGTCATCACCAAGTCTCCTTTGGGTGTTTTGCTCATTGGTCCACCATTAGAGTGAATAATGACCAAATTCCATTGGTGCCAATTTCACCTTCTTAGACTCCGAATAGTTGTGGCAATCGAAAATCATCTCCATACGCTCCTCCCATTCCAAGTAAGCCTCCGGGTCACTTTTCCCCATGAAAGGTGGTATGTTTACCTTGATGTTGCCAAGATCATCATCTACCTCCTCTCTCCTATGCCTACCATGGCCTAAACTCTCTTGGACAACAAGTGGTTCATCCATTCCTTCCTCGAAATCATCTCCAAAATTTTCCTCTTCAAACTCCTCTATAGGTCATCCACGGCCTCCTCAACCTCGACCTCGACCTCTATGGAACTCAAGTCTAAAATTTGGTGATGTGATTCCGCCCGAGCCCGCTCCACTGATAACTCGCTGTGGTGCTGACTCGACACGGATGAAGACTAAGCTAGTCACAAGAGCTCAAATTAAGAGATTTAAGGACAACCTGGGAGTATTTATACAGGGGGTAATCAATCTCAACAGAGCTTGTCCATACTTGAAGATACAAAGCCTATTCTAAGCATCCAAGTGGTGGAAGCCGATATGGACCCGGGTGACGGTTTTGGTACATTTTTGGAGTCCGGGAAGCATGCCTAAGAGGTCATGGAATCAAGTTAAAGCAGCCTCAAATGCAATCAAAAAGGGCTTGTACGGACAGCATCAACAATATGGCCGAATTTGCTGTATTGCTTGCTGGCTTTACTGTATTTTACTGTATTAGCCTTTTCTTATTTTTCCAAGCATGGGCAACATGTGGGACTTCATATTCAGCCTATTTGGCATCCTAAAAAGCATCTAGAAGCTGGTTTGAAGCTCAAAGAGGTCAAAGATTGATCAAATTCAACTTGATAAAAAAAGCTAGCATTTTTAGTTTCCTAATTTGTTTTTACTTTTTGTTTTAGGAAACTACCATTACTTTTTGGCTTTTATTTATTTATTTTCTGGACAAATAACTTTAGGAAGGTTTTTATTTTATTCTTTCCATTGTAAATTAATTAATTCCTAATTTAATATAAAGAAATTAATTAATCAAACTTAGATTAGGAAAGGAAGTATAGTTTCGGCCAACTTGGTTACTTTATATGTGGTGGCCGGTTTTTCTTTATTTTTATGGTTTTATTTTGTGGCTTTGTAGCCTATTTAAAGGCTTATTTTCCAATATGAATACAACTTTGATTTGATTAAGAAAATACTTGTGAGATTAATTATCTCTTTGTTCTTTGAGAACACCTAAAACACCATTAGAGAATTGGTTGTTTTAGCTTGACTTAGCAATAGGTTTTCCATCCCCTATTGTGGCGTCTTCATTATACCAAGGTTTCTAACCACAGGTTGGTTAGGGGTTGAGGTCCATTCCATTAGAACTTGAACTTAATTAAGGATCCGGGCTAATATAATATGGGTTTAGGAGCAGGTCGTCCTAGGTTCGTATCATTTGGTCCTCCATGAGATGTTTCTATTCTGTCCATCCTTTGATTTATGTGGTGGAATTGAGCATTTATCCACTGCAATTGTTCCAAGACAGCCCTTATGTCCATTTGCTCGCCATTCCCCGTAGCGCGGGAATCACCATGGAATCCTACGGATTCTTCTTCATTGATTCTTAGTGGTGGATCTCCTCTCCTCAACCTTGAATCTGCCATGTTAGTATAAATAATGCAATAAAATAAATTCTCACTAAATATCACTCCCTCGGGTGTTTCACTCAATCAAGGTCTCGACACTCGTGTTTTCACACTAGTTTCGGCTTTTACTCTCTTTTAAGCTCACACACTCTTGCCTCTTTCCACTCAATGGATTATCTCAATGTTCTAATTAAAACACCCATAAAATTGCATTTGGATGCAAGTATGTTTTAATTAAACTTATCAACAAAACAGTAGCAAAAAGCAAGTAATACCGAATGAATTTAAAATACCTAAATTTCGGCTTTTCTAGGCAAAATAAGGCAAATTACAAGAAATTTTTATTTTTTTATTTTTGGAATCAATAAGAACTGTACTAGATGGTAATAAATTAAAGAACGAAGAATAAAAATTTGGGAAAAGAATTCCAAACACGAACAAGAACCAATTCGAACAAAAATAAGGACTAATGTTGGTTGTTGTTCTTGTAATTAAAGTTTTTGTATAAAATCCTTTAACTAATTTTAATCCAAATAATTTAAGTATCCAAAATTCAAATATCCAGCAACAAAAATAATTCTCCAACAACTCCAAATATTGAATAAATAATGTTTCGTAGTTTGTTGGTTGTCTTTCATCATTGTTCTTTTATTTTGGTTATTGTTGATTTTTCTTTGCTATTTTAGTCTTAAATATTTGCATTCATCTATTAAAAAAAATAAAAAAAATAAAAGAGTTTGCGGCAGCATTTGTTTTTATAAAAAAAAAAAAAAAAACTGCACATTTGTGTTTATTTGGAGGTCACGGGTTTTGATGAATTTTTGGATTTGGAATTGCAAATTTGTTGTTTATTCTTGCTACTGCAGTTGTGTTTGATATTCAGTGAGTGAAAAAGAGAAAAAAAAAAAAAAAGAAGAAGGCTGAATATAAAAAATATATATATATATCGGTTTGTTGACAATTGGTGTTTGAAGTTTGTTGCTGGAAATTTCTTGTAAGTACTGCTTCATTGATTATTTATTCCATATTTGGAGTTTCTGGAGAGTTATTTTTGCTGCTGGATAATTGAGTTTGAGTGCTAAATTATTTTGATTAAAATTAGTTAAAGGATTTGATACAGAAACTTGAATTACAAAGAACAGCAACCAACAACTTTTCTATATTTTCGTTCTCTTTGATTCTTGTTCGTATTTGAATTTATTTTTCTATAATTTTATTATTGAACTCATAATCTATTACCATCTGGTCTAGTTCTTCAAAATTCCAAAGTTTTTTGCTTTATTTTACCTAGAAAAATAGAAAGTAGGTATTCTCATTCCGTTCGGTATTTGTTTATTTTTGCTTGATAAGTTTAATTAAAACATACTTGTGATCTAATTGCTGTGTTGAGAGTGTTTTAATTAGAACTTTGAGATAATTTTTTGAGTGCAAAAAGGCAAGAGAATGTGAGCTTAAAAGAGGGTAAAATCCGAAACTAGTGTGCAAACACGAGTGTCGAGACCTTGTTTGAGTGAAACACGTGAGGGAGTGAATATTGTGAGGATTTATTTTATTATTTTACTAACATGGCAGATTCTAGAATAAGAAGAGGAGACACACCACTGAGAATTAATGAAGAAGAGTCCGTAGGATTTCATGGTGATCCACGAGCTACCAGGAGTGGTGAGCAAACGGATTTGAAAGTTGTTTTGGAACAATTACAGTGGGTGAGTGCTCAAGTTGAGCACATGAATCAAAGGATGGGATGGCTAGAAGTTTCCCAAGGAATGCCAAACACAAGAAATAGGCAAGAATTCCATGAAGGTGGAGGTCGAGGACGAGGAGGCCGTGAGAGACTGAGAGAGGAATTTGAGGAGGAGAATTTCGGTGGAGATTTTGAGGAAGGCATGGATGAAACCTTTGCTGTCCAAGAGAAAGCTGGCCGAGCAAGGTATAGGAGGGAAGAAACAGATGATAATCTTAGCAATGTCAAGATCAACATCCCACCATTCATGGGAAAAAGTGTTCCTGAGCCATATTTGGTGTGGGAAGAAAAGATGGAGATGATATTCGACTGCCATAATTATTTGGAGGGTCAGAAGGTGAAGTTGGTAGCAATGGAGAAGAGTTGGTGATGACTTGATCACAACATGGTGACAAATGAAAGGAGCCATGAGAAAGCGGTTTGTGCCATCACATTACCATAGGTTGCTGCATCAAAGGCTTCAATCTTTGTCTCAAGGAAGTAGGTTCATGGAGGATTATTACAAAGAGATGGAGATGATCATGATGAGGTTGAATATGAATGAGGATAGGGAGGCAACAATGGCAAGATTTCTTGATGGTTTGAATCGTGACATTGCCAACCAGCTTGAATTGCAACAATACTTGGAGTTGGAGGAGATGTTGCATGTTGCCATTAAACTTGAGCACCAATTTAAGAGGAGGGGTGTAGGGTCACGGCTTGGAGGTGTTTCCAGCAGTGGGAGATTCAATTCAAGTGGCTGGAGAAACAATTCAGCTAATGAAATCAAACCAAAACCGAAAGCTGGAGAAGAAAGTACCAACCAGTCAAAAAGGGAGGCCAAGATCGAATCTATCCAAGCACTTAGAGGTGAGATAAAATCTGATCCTAAACCTAAAAAATCTAGAGAAATAATTTGTTTTAAGTGCCAAGGAAGAGGACACATGGCCAGCCAATGCCCAAATAGAAGAATCATGGTATTAAAGGGTGATGGTGAGCTGGAATCTGCAAGTGAAGAGGTGAAGCTGAAACCGAGCAAGAGGAGGATTGCAATGATGATGAAGCCGAACCAATAGACACATCTAATGCCGAGTTGAGCTTGGTTCCAAGGAGAATACTTGCTGTCTACAAAGATGAAGAGCAGATACAAAGAGAAAACATCTTCCACACTCGCTGCGAAACACAAGGTAAGATTTGTAGCATGATTATAGATAGTGGGAGTTGTACCAACATGATAAGTAATCTTATAGTTGATAAATTAGGCTTGAAAACAATTAAAGATCCAGAACCCTATAGGTTACAATGGTTAAATGATAGTGGTGAGATGAGGGTAAATAAGCAAGCCAAAGTTAAATTTAATATAGGTAGGTATGAGGATGTTGTCTTGTGTGACATTGTACCAATGCATGCCGGACATATTTTACTAGGTAGACCATGGCAATTTGACAAATATGCTACTCAATTCGGTCGAGAAAATAGTGTTGTTTTCAGGTTTAAAGGGAAGAAAATCAAGCTGGAGCCATTGACTCCCAAGGAGGTCTACAAAGATCAACTACAAATGCAACAAAGGAGGGAGGCCGAAAAACTCAAGGAGAAAACAAGTATCGCACCAACGGCTTCACCATCCTTTCAAGAAGGTGAGATTGAGGTTGCTGATCAAGATAAGCTTTCTAGAACCCAAATCGAGTGGAAAAACCAAGAGAAAGCCAAGAGGGGGGTGAGAAAAGAGAGCAAACCCGAGAGCACCAAAAATCTGGAAATTTCCATCTATGAGAGCCAAACCGCGGGAAGAAAAAGAAAAGAAATAAAAGAGAGGAAAAACCATAATTTTTATTTGAGTTTTGGGGATATTAATAAGGCTATTGAATGTACGAAACCCTTGCTGATCATGATATATAAAGAAAATTATTTTTTGCTGATCATAATATATAAAGAAAATTATTTTAATGATCAAACTAACCTTGAAGAACTTGAATTGCCAAGTTCAATGATTTCTCTTTTGAAGGAATTTGGAGATGTTTTTCCGAATGAGATTCCAAGTGGACTACCATCTATTCAAGGGATAGAACATCAAATTGACTTTGTCCCAGGGGCTGCCATGCCAAATAGACCAGCATATAGAAGCAATCCCAAGGAAACAAAGGAGCTGCAAAAACAGGTAAGTGATTTGCTTGATAAAGGATATATCCGTGAGAGTTTAAGTCCATGTGCTATTCCTGTTTTGTTGGCACCTAAAAAGGATGGTTCTTGGAGAATGTGTGTTCATTGTAGGGCTATAAATAACATCACCATTAAATATAGACATCCCATTCCTAGGTTAGATGATATGCTTGATGAGTTGCATGGTGCTTGCAAGTTTACTAAAATTGATCTTAGGAGTGGTTATCATCAAATTAGAATGAAAGAAGGTGATGAATGGAAAACCGCATTTAAAACTAAATATGGGCTATATGAATGGTTAGTTATGCCTTTTGGATTATCTAATGCACCTAGTACTTTCATGAGGCTTATGAATCATGTAATGCATCCATTTATTGGTAAATTTATGGTTGTTTATTTTGATGATATTTTGGTGTATAGCCGAAACTTGGATGAGCATGTGGATCAACTTAGGCAAGTTTTGCAAGTTCTTAGAAAGGAAAGAATTTTTGCAAACATGAACAAGTGTGATTTTTGCAAAGATGAGCTTGTTTTTCTAGAATTTGTAGTAAATGCTGCAGGAATCAAAGTGGATCAAGCTAAAGTGCAAGCAATCAAAGAGTGGCCGGTTCCTACAAAAATCACCCAAGTGAGGAGTTTCCATGGCTTGGCAAGTTTTTATAGAAGATTTTTCAAGACTTTTAGCACCATGTCTGAACCTTTGAATGAAATTGTCAAGAAGAATGTTGGCTTTAAATGGGGGAAAGTACAAGAAAAATCTTTTAATTTGTTGAAAGAAAAATTGTGTAATGCACCTTTATTAGTTTTGCCAAATTTTTCTAAGACTTTTGAAATTGGTGTGATGCTTCGGGTGTAGGTATTGGAGCTGTCTTAATACAAGGAGGAAGACCCATAGCCTACTTTAGCGAAAAATTAAATGGAGCTGCACTAAACTACCCGACATACGACAAGGAGATGTATGCTTTGGTGAGGGCTTTGGAGACGTGGCAACATTATCTCATGCCAAAGGAGTTTGTGATTCATACGGATCATGAGTCTTTGAAGTATATTAAGGGTCACAAAAAGCTCAACCAAAGGCATGCCAAGTGGATTGAATTTATTGAAACCTTTCCATATGTGATCCGCTACAAAAAAGGTAAGGAAAATGTGGTTGCCGATTGATTATCGCAAAGGTATGTACTCTTTTCTACCTTAGATGCTAGATTGCTTGGATTTGAACAATTGAAAGAACTTTATGATCATGATAGTGACTTTGGAGAAATTTTTATAATCTGTTTGAAACATGGATTTAATAAATTTTACATATTTGAGGCGTATATGTTTAAGGAAAACAAACTTTGTGTGCCTAATCGTAGCATTAGGGAATTATTGGTTCGGGAAGGACATGGGGGTGGTTTAACGGGTCATTTTGGTGTTTTTAAAACTTTATCCTTGCTGCAAGAACATTTTTATTGGCCTAACATGAGGAGAGATGTTGAGAGAATTTGTGAAAGATGTTTGAAGTGCCGAAAAACAAAATCAACATTGAAGTCACATGGATTCTACAAGCCTTTGTCGATCCCTACCTATCCTTGGGTAGATTTGTCTATGGATTTTATTCTTGGTTTGCCTAGGTCAAGGACAGGTAAGGATTCAATATTTGTTGTAGTAGATAGGTTATCTAAGATGGCACATTTTATTGCATGTAATAAAACTGATGATGCATCCAATATTGCTAATTTATTTTTCAAGGAAATTGTGAGATTGCATGGAATGCCAGGAACTATTATTTCGGATAGGGATGCTAAATTCTTAAGTTATTTTTGGAAAACTTTGTGGGCTGAGTTAGGTACTAAGCTTTTATTTTCAACTACTTGCCACCCACAAATAGATGGGCAAACCGAAGTTGTGAATAGAACCTTGTCCACTTTGTTATGTGCTTTAATTAGTAGATATTTGAGAACTTGGGAAGAATGTTTGCCGCATGTTGAATTTGCTTATAATAGGTCTTTACATTCAGCTACTAAATATACACCATTTGAAATTGTTTATGGTTTTAATCATTTGACTCCATTAGATCTAACCCCTTTACCTTTGAGTAAGTGTGCTAATCTAGATGGAAAATAAAAAGTTGATTTTATAAAACAGATTCATGATTAGACAAAGGCAAATATTGAGAGGAGGACCAAGCAATATGCAAAGGTGGCTAATCAAGGCCGAAAACCAATAGTCTTTGAACCTGGAGATTGGGTGTGGCTGCATTTGAGAAAAGAAAGATTTCCCGAACAAAGGAAATCAAAACTCATGTCGAGAAGTGATGGATCTTTTCAAGTTTTGGAGAGGATAAACGACAATGCCTACAAACTTGATCTACCGGGTGAGTATAATGTTAGTGCCACCTTCAATGTTGCTAATTTGTCTCCTTTTGCTGCAGGTGATGACTTTGATTTGAGGGCAAATCCTTTTCAAGAGGAGGGGAATGATGCGAATCCGCCAGAGGCCGTTCAATCGACAACCCGCTGGGGTGCTGATCCAATACAGATGAAGGTGGGGCCAATCACTAGAGCCCAATCCAAGAAGTTCAAGGAAAATCTTACTGTCTTTATCCAAGGAATAAGTCATAATCAAGAGGGGTTGTCCATATCTAAAGAACCAAGACCTGTTTTACTCATACAAGTAATAGAAGCCAAAACGGGCCCGGGTGACGTTTTTAGTGCAAATATGGAGGTCGGGTTGTATGAATTGGATCCTCATTCTTATGAGTTCAATTCATATGGTCGATGAGTCATATAAACCAGCCAAATCAGCTTCAAAGCCGAACAACGTAGTGGTTTGCATACAAGGGGAAGAACGGCTGAAATTTACTGTATTCTTTGCTGGCTTTACTGTATTTTACTACATTAGCCTTTTCTCATAGTTCTAACGAAGCGCAACATGAGGAACTTCATAATAAGCTTATTTGGCATTCCACAAAGACTATTGAAGCTGATTTGGAGTGCAATTAGGTGAAAGAAGGGTCATTATCAACCTAGCCGAAAATTACCATATTTAGTTTCCTAATTTGTTTTTACTTTTTGTTTTAGGAAACTATCTTTAATTTTGGATTTGTATTTATTTATTTATTGAAAAAATAAGTTTAGGAATTTTTTTTTTATTATTTTGTTTGTAAATTAATTAATTCCTAATTGCAAATAAGAGAATTAATTAATTAGATTAGGAAAAGGAAAGATTCGGTCAAGCTAGAACTCTTCATTGCGTGGCCGGTTTTTCTTAGGGTTTTTAGGGTTTATTTTGTTTCTTTCAAAGTCTATTTAAAGGCTTATTTTTCAATAAGAATACAACTTTGATTTGAATTGACAAATACTTGTGAGATTAATTATCTCTTTGTTCTTTGAGGACACCTAAAACACCATTAGTGAATTGGTTGTTTTAGCTTGACTTATCAATAGGTTTTTCCATCCCCTATTGTGGTGTCTACATTATACCAAGGTTTCTAACCACAGGTTGGTTAGGGGTTGAGGTCAATTCCATTAGAACTTGAACATAATTAGATCCGGGCTAATATAATACGGGTTTAGGAGCAGGTCGTCCTAGGTTTGTATCACTAAACTTGTTGAAGAGATGAAATACAACCAATGTATATCTTTTTGATCAGAGGTTAAATTGATCATTAGAAGAAGAATTAGGCCCAAAATTAGGATACATAATGGGAAAATAAAACTTCCATCAAAGAGAAGCAAATGACAGGCTTTCATAAAAATTCTCATAGAATCGAGAATGACGTTTTCATTATGTACATGCCAGATCATGAATTAGTAACTGCGTCCAATATCCAAAAAATCCCAATGTTTCGAACTTTTTGGAATGGAATTTTTACGGAATCCCCATGAATAGGATCAAACCTTATTCCATTGTATTTACATGAGATTCCTCTTTCTTATTCTTAAACAAGTCCCCAGAGGGCTTAGTAGATCCATGATTTATGTTTCGTCATTCCTTTCCTTCTAGTTTGTTTCAAGAAATATATTGATCAATTCTGATTCTTTATTTTTCTATTGATTCTTTTCCGATCAAGATGTATGGATCCATGGGTCTATGTGTCTATATAGATCCTGTTCATGGATTAACGAAAATGTGCAAAAGCTTTATTTGCCTCTGCCATTCTATGAGTCTCTTCCTTTTTGCGTATGCTTTTGGGATGCCCTTAATAACCAATGAATGGCAAGTGCTTTTCCTTGTGTGGATCCTATTTCAATGGGGACTTGATGATGCAAATCCGCCCGTGCCCACACAATCTACAACCCACTAGGGTGCTGGCCTGATATGGATTAAGACAGGGCCGATCACTAGGGCTCAAGCTAAGAGGTTTAAGGACAACCTTCATGCCTTTATCTAGGGGTAATTCATTCTCTAAAGGGATTGTCCATACCTGAAGATACAAGGCCTATTTTGAGCATACAAGTGGTGAAAGTCGATACGAACCTGGGTAACAGTTTTCGTGCATTTATGGATTCTGCATAGCGGGAAATGGTGTCAAATATTCTTGATATCACTAAAAATTCATGGGAACTGGTCAAGGTCGAAGCTAAGCTGGCCATTTAAGTGGTGTGCGCATGAGAGAGAAATTGGCCGTGTTTTACTGTATTTCCCGCTGACTTTATTGTACTCTGTTGAGTTGGCTTTTTCTCTTTCTTCCAAGCAACGACAATGTTTAGGTCTTCATAATCAGCCTATTTGGCATCCTACAAAGCATATGGAAGCTAATTTGGAGCCTAAATTGGTCAATGATTGATCAAAGTCAACTTAGTCAAAAAGATAGTGTTTTCGTTTCCTAATTTGGTTTCTACTTTTTGTTTTATGAAATTACCTTTACTTTTTGGTTTCTATTTATTTATTTGCTGGATAAATAAGTTTAGGGAATTTATTATTTTATTATTTTCATTGTAAATTAATTAATTCCTAATTCAAAATAAAGGAATTAATCAATCAAAATTAGACTTTGAAAGGAGGAGACTTTAGGCCATATTAGGAATCTTCATTGCATGGCCGGTTTTACCTATTGTAATTAGGGTTTATTTTGTTTCATCTTACCCTATAAAATGGCTTATTTTTTAGGAAGAAAACACCATTAATAGTATTAATAATTTATTTTGTAAGAATAAATTTCTCTTTGTTCTTTTGAACACCTAAAACACCATTAGTGAATGAGTGTTTAAGCTTGACTTATCAATAGGATATCCATCACCTATTGTGGCGTCTTCATTATATACTGAGGTTTCTAATCACAAGTTGGTTAAGAATCAGGGTGACCATTAGAACTTGAACATAATTAGATCTGGGCTAATATAATAAGGGTTTATTTGTTTTTGTGTTATTGTGCACTTTTAGCATTAGGTTAGGGTTGTGTCTATCATCATACACGTTCTGCATATTTAAAAAAAAATTAAAAATTTCCTAATCAAATTAGGTTTTCCTAGTTTTACTGTATTTTTTGTTTCCTAGTTTGTTGGTTGTCTTTCATCATTGTTCTTGTTAATTTTGGATTATTGTTGATTTTCCTTTGCTATTTTGGTCTTAATTATTTGCATTTATATATTCAAAAGAAAAAATAAAACATAAAAGAGAGTTTTGAAAGCATATTGCATAAAAAACCTAAAATTTGTGCAATTTGTTTTTTGTTTGAAGAGTGGTCTCGGGTTTGGTGAATTTGTGGCTTTAGAATTGCAATTTTTGGTGTTGATCCTTGCTACTATAATTGTGCCTTTTTATTCTTGTTGTTGGAGGCCACGGGGTTCGTGATTTTTTTCTGTTGGAATTGTAATTTGGTTGCTAATTTTTGTTATTGGATTTATGTTTGATATTCAGTGAAAAAAGAACAAAAAGAAGAAGAAAAGCGGAATAATAAAAAAAAAAATTCGATTTTGTTGAATTTGGTGCTGAAATTTGTTGATGGAAATTTCTTGGAGCTGTTGATTTGTACCAAATGATACAAAACTAGGACGACCTACTCCTAAACCCGTATTATATTAGCCCGGATCTAATTATGTTCAAGTTCTAATGGAATTGACCTCAACCCCTAACCAACCTAAGGTTAGAAACCTCGGTATAATGTAGACGCCACAATAGGGGATGGAAAAACCTATTGATAAATCAGGCTAAAACAACCAATTCACTAATGGTGTTTTAGGTGTTCCCAAAGAACAAAGAG